>NC_064642.1:610912862-611249723 GCF_023864345.2 Schistocerca serialis cubense
GCTCTACAAAGAAGTTTAGCTCTTGAGAAGTTTCCTGAGGTCTGTGTAAAATTAAAGTCCTACATTATATTGTCAACCTTCCTGAGTAGGTGGTGATGATTGATGGTATCACAATAAACTGAAGGGGCAATAAACACTACTCTTCTAACCAGCTGCCTTTCATACCCACATGCTGATGCTGTCAGTTTTAGTATTTTTTACTTCAGCATCTCAAGGTGTAAGCTCTCTAGCAATTTCTAAAGAAGACAGAAGAGGGAAACTGATCTATGGGCAAAGCAGGAGAGCAGTTCCCTCAGCCCATTTTTTTAAAAAACGTGATAGTGATAATTTTACTTTAACAGTGGTTGTACAGTGTTTATATCATTCTTGCCAAAAGCTGAGAAATGATTTATTCTTTCACAGCTACTCTGACTCTGCCACACAGCATCCTGTTGTCTCAATATCCCTCTAGGTGCTTGACAGGCTGTGGTGTGGTTACATCAGCTGCTGTAATCCACTCTCACATACAGTCGCATGAAGCACAGCAAGACTGATAAGGAACCCTCCTCTCATATTACTATGGAGGCTGTCCAGTGAATTCTCATGCATTATCAATTTACTACATGGCATTTAATCTACATCTACATAAGCAATCATTTTCAGTGCACACTGTTAACAGCAGAGCAACATTATATAACAATGGTGCCCCATATGGTGTATCATGTTTACAGGTGGCGGTCTAAGACGTAAAAGCAAGACTATGATTTTGAAACTGTCTATAATACTGCTACAGCCACAGCTATGTGTACACAAATATTCCATGGCCCAGCTGTTTTTCACAGAGTTAAGTCTGATTCTGCACTGACAAAAACTGACAAACATGGAGATCAGACTTGCCTTATTATTGCATTGCAATTGTTCACAAACCAAACTTGCATCTTGCCCCATCAAACAGAGACGTATCAGTTCAGTACCAGTTTGAAGAAAGCTACATGTAATGGATACGGTCTAGTATCTTGTTATTCACTACAACACTAACAAGAGACACTCCCGTCAGCTCAGGTCCTGGGTGCATTCTTGTTCAGGGTCCTATTTTCCCTAGTTCTGCACTAAATACATGATAAGCCAACACATTATGACCACTGCCAACTGCAAGGTTGGATGCTTCCTGGTGGCATTGGGGGCACATGACACAGTAAGCAAAGTATGTAAGCCAAGTAGACATGGATGGGAGATTACTCTAGCAAAGCTATGCACTGTAAATGGAGAAATCGACTGACTTTGACAAAGGGCACATTATTATTACGCAGAGGCTATGAACGAGCATCTCAAAAACGGTGAAGCTGGTCGAATGGTCACGTGCTACTATTGTGAGCATCTACGGAAAGTGGTAGAAGGGCAGTGAAACAACCACCAGGCACTAAGCTGTTGGATGTTCAAAATTCTTCACAGAACATGGGGTTCTGAGGCTTTTCCACTTTGTAAAGTAGAGTAGATGGGGATCTGCAGCACTTCTGTCGAAATAGCTCGATGCCAGTGGATGCACATTTTGGAGCACACCATTCAGCACACATTGTTGAGCAAGGGGCTCTGCAGCAGATGATCCCTGCCTGTTTACACTGGCCCAACAACATCGTCTATTAAGACTGTAGTGGTTTTGGGACCATTGAGATTGGACCATGTATCACTAGAAACATGTCGGCTCATCAGATGAATCATGTTTTTGCTACACCACATCAATGGTTGTCTCCACAAACGCAGTCATCTAGGCAAATGGCTGCTCAAAACGTGCATCTTGCCACAGGCGCAGGCTGGTGGGAGCAATATTATGCTATGGGAGACATTCTGCTGTCCTCGCAAAGGACCTGTAATAGTAATCGAAGGCACACTGACGGCTGTGGATCACCTGTACCCCTTCATGCTTGATGTCTTCCCTGATGCCAATGTCATCTTTTGACAAAATAATTGTCCATGTCTTGAAGCCAGAACCACATTCAGTGGTTTGAGGAGCATGATAGTGAAATCACCTTAATGTCTTGGCCACCAAATTTGCCTGAAGCGAATCAGATGATTCCCATTTGCATTCAATAGCACCATCACCATGCACACAAATTAATGGCCAGCTGTTTACAGGAATTAAAAGAGATGTGCATAGATACTTGATGCCACACAGCTCCAGAAATGTACCAACGACTGCAGAATCAGTGTTAGGCAGAATTGGTGATATATTGTGTTACAAAGATGACCCAACAATCTATTGAGCAGGTGGTCATAATGTTTTGGTTCATCAGTGTATAGGGTATTTTGCATGACTGAACAATGTTGTTCATTAATTGCATAGGCTAACATTTAGTAACCGATTCAAAGTTCTGTACCTGTTACAGTCTTTGAAGCTAGCTGCTTTGCTCTTGCTCATGAGAAGATCTAGCTCTACTGCAATGAATGTGTGGCTCAAGTTGTTTCTTTTGTCAGTGCAAAGCCATATAACTGCTTTCTTTACTATTGTGATGGCTGTAGTTGACTTTCCACTTTGTCAAAGCTGGTAAGTGATTTGTCAGTCTTTACTTTGAAATGTAAAGCTGGTGAGTGATTCGTCAGTCTTTACTTTGAAATGTAAATTTTTTTGGGAAGCACTCTTTCTAGGCCATCTTAACAGCTTGCATATTTGCTCTCAACTCTCAATCTTTAATAGAATGTTTGTCATAAAGCTTGTAGTAATCTTCCTGCAGGACAGCTCCTTCTGGTGTACTATCTGGAAGACAGTGAGTCCCTCACCCACTTTATAGTATTTCACTTGGTCAGGAAAATATTCATATTCTTCCCTGACCGGTCCACTGTGCTGATCTTCTTATCCAACACAGTAGAAAACTTCACCTTCGTAAAAGTGTATATTATCAAAGGTACCTCTTCTGGTTTTATTGCTAGATAAGAGGTCTGTTCAAAAATTTCTGTAACATTTGTAATTTTGCACCAATGGTGTGTTGGACCGAAAAGTGGTTGGCATCCCTGCACATGCCTGTATTTAACGTGTAACTGCCAGAAGTTTCATTGTTGTTATAGTTCAGTGTTGTATTGAGCAGAACGTTGTGTCACACAGTTTGCGAATTTCGAGATGGCGGAGTTAGAGGAGCAACGCGTCTGCTTTAAATTTTATGTGGAACTCAAGAAAACCTTTAAAGAGAGACACCAAATGATGTGAGAAGCCTACAGTGATGAGTGCTTAAGCTGTATTCGGTGTTGCGAATGGTTCACATGGTTTCAAAATGGCAAATTGTGCATGCCAATCGAAGACTGACTGTCCGAGAGATTGCAGAAGAATGTAACACTTCAGTTGGATCATGTCATGAAATCTCGACACAGCACCTTGGAATGCATCGTGTTGCCACCAGGTTTGTTCCACAACTCATGAGTCAAGACCAAAAAAACCTTCACCTCACAATCTGCCAAGAGCTTTGGGATCATGCAAATGAGAATGAGATGTCCCTTAAGAGAATCATAACTGGTGATGAGACATGGGTCTACACTTATGATGTTGAGACCAAGATTTAATCTTCACAGTGGGTCAGGAAAGGTTCACCAAGACCAAACAAAGCTCGTTAGGTCAAGTCAAACGTCAAAGCCATGCTGGTAGTTTTCTTTGACTTTGAAGAATTAGTTCATCATTAATTCATGCCACAGAGACAAACTGTTAATCAGTAGTACTATCAGCTTGTGTTGCAATGCCTTTGAGAAAATGTGAGAAGGAAACGGCCTGAATTGTAGGTGAGATCATTCATGGAACTTGCATCATGATAATGCACCTGCACATTTATCCCTGTTGGCACATGACCATTGCACAAAAAGATGAAATAATTGTGCTGCCTCCTCATCCTTCATACTCTTTCAGACCTAGCCCCTGCGGACTTTTTTTTTTATTTCCGAAGTTGAAAACCCCACTTAAAAGGACAAAGATTTGCAACAACAGATGAGATGAAAGAAAATTCAAAGATGGAACTTCACATGATCCAGCAAGAGGCATACCAAGACTGCTTCCGGAAGTGGAAAGGGCATTGGTAGTAGTGTATCGATTGTCGAGGAGAGTATTTTGAAGGAGAACATTCACAACAACAGAAGGTAAGCATAGAGAAATTTTGTGGAGAAAGTTTCAGAATTTTTAAGAAGTCATCATACACTAACAAGCAATGTCATGTGTTCAATATGAGTGTACATATAAATTAAGTTTACTGTTAAACCTCACATTTCTCCACAAACAGCAGATCTGTCATATATCCACAATGCCATTGAGAATGTGAAAATAGTTTAAAGACTCAAAATTCAAAAGGTAGCTTATATAGCAGTTTGAATATACAAACAAAAAAACATTTGATGAGAAAATGAGTAATACTGTATCAAACACTAACTAACATCCTATATGTCACTTGTCTGATGGCATTCTGGGTTCTTAAGCCTAGAGGCAGTCAAATGGACACAGGAAAACCAGTCTATAAGCCACTGTGGATTGCAAGGTGCATTAACTATGGCTCCACACAGACCCCTGGGCACACATATTCTTATAATGTCAATATATCTGGCATTTTGTTATGTACCAAAAAATCTCAGTTGGTATCAAAATACCTTATTAAATACATCATAAAATCGCAGTGACACACAGTTGTTAATGAAAATAGAACCCATACATATGAGTTGAAATTTATTTAATGGTAATGAGTTTAATGCAGGAAACATATATTAGTTGATGACAAGAGAGGATTCTATATTGCACAGGGAACATCCATTCAACTTGAATAAGGAATGATGAATCTGCCCTGGAAAATAAGGGGCTATGTTCACATATTAATTTAAAACTCAGTAGTGATAAAATTTTATGAAATGGGTCATCACAATTGGCACCATGGTGACATGACAGTCATGAAGAAAACAGAATACGAAACGAATGAGGCACAAAGAAAAAATTAGTCATATATTCAAAGGAAACTGTTGAAATTTGCAGTGATTTTGAAGAAAATGAGTATTGGTAAAGAAAGGATCTATTGCGGTTTATGTTTTAAGGGCTGATGAAGGAAAATTAAAAAAAATATTTCAGAAGTAATAAAACTGTTGTTTGGCTGGAAGATTGTGATTTTGTCTGAATCACAAGCGTCCATAGTGAGCCAAATATAATGCCACCCGCTGCCAAGTCTGCCTCAGAGTGCCGTTATCCAGCTCGCCTCTTCATGAGGACTCCACAATGCTACTACTCGTACAGTTTACTCTTTAGTGCCACAGATCATGAACCTGCTGTTTCAACGACCTTTTGCCTACATGGAACTTTTGTTATAAAATACACAGTGCATCCAATAAATAATGAGACTGATTTTTTACCAGGAACATTTTTAAGAAACATGCTGAATGTGGTTACCATTTCACCTGCTAGATTGTACTGTTCAATTGTGTCAAAGACTTGACCAATGTATACACTGCTACCAGGAAAGTAATGCTTGGCAAGTAGCAACAGTCGAATATCGTGTCACAGATCAAAGAGCTGTGATACAATTTTACCGTAAATTACAAAAAGTGGCATCAAGACATGCAAAGTGTTTACAGAGATGATTGTCTTAGTTGGCACCAGTGGTACACTACTTTTCAGCACTTAAGAATAGAAGAGAATCCCTAGAAGATGAACGATAAGTTGGACACCCTGTGTCTGTTCGGGTGCATGAAAACGTGGAAAAAGCCAAGAAAACTGTTCCCAGCGATAGACGAATCGCCACCAGAATGCTTGCATGAAGCTGGGTGTCAGTAAGGAAATGGTCAGGTCCATTTCAGAGAAAGATTTGCATAAGAGAAAGATCTGTTCCTGTTTGTGCCACATTAATTCCAGAAGAGCAGAGAGAGCATAGAGCTGCATTAGTTTCATCACAACAGTTGATGAAGATTCCAATCTGTTGAAACAAATTATAACTGGGGATGAAAGTTGATGTTTTCAGTTTGATCCAAAAGTCAGACTATGGAATGACATGGAACATTGTCACCAAGGCAGAAGAAATTCGGGTTCTAGAAATCATACAGCAATACAATGGTGACTGTTTCTTTCAATGCTTCAGCAGTGATACATCATGAATTTCTCTCTAAGGACACAACAGTGACTGGATAATACTACTTATGTCGTGCAACATCACTTTGCTCATATGTGTTACGCCAAGATGCATCTGTTCCAAAGTACGAGCAATGCACTGGTTCATTGCTCACTGCCTATGAAACACTCTGTAGCATCAAAACAAACCTGTGTGCTTGGATATCCGCTCTAATCACCTGATTTTCCACCTACAGATTTTTTTCTATTTCTGAAAATTAAATGTGTTTCAAACGGGGAACTTTTCAGTGACGTTGAGGATATCCAACACGTGATCAACAGTCTGAAAGAGGTACACAATCAAGACTTCCAGCATTCACTCAACAACTTGTACGATCGATGTATATGTTGTGTGGAGTTGCAAGGGGATATTATATGTAACTGCGAAGTTAAAATAAAGTTATGAAATGTATTCACAAATTCCGAATAAGTTTTACAACTGCTGTATGATTCACTAAAAACATGTGAAAATCTGTGCTGGACTGCAACTCGAACCTGGATTTCCCACTAGTTATGGGCAGTCACCTAAACCCTTTGAGTCCTACCAATATGAAAAAGAATGTAATTTTAAAAATTTTCGCATAATTAATCTTTATCATCATAGTAAGCCTTGAATACAAGAAGAAATTGGCAAAAAAAGGAAAAAATCAATTGTTTTAAGGAGGTAGTTGCACTTTAGAATAAAACTGTACAATTTTTAACAAAATTAATCATTATTATCTTTGTAAGCACCCATTTTTTTAAGGAATGGCTTCATTTTCGAACCATTGGGACATACTATTTCAACCAATCATCATGTTATGTGAGACATTTGAAACCAAATTCACATTTTTCCTTGATAAAATCTCACATCTCAAAACTTCCATGAGTTTATAATGCCTAAAACAAGTTATATTTGTAAATAATGAGCAAAAATGTGTCTAAAATTCAAACTACATATTGTCTCAGTGGTTTCATTTCAATAATACTTCATCACTACGAGTCTCTGCCTTGTAATAGCCTCTGTGGTTTCATGCGAAAGACAGTGGTACTTAAAAAATAAATACTAGTAATAATAATGAAATGGTGATTTGAGGCAGAAATAACTGATATGCAAAGGGTTAACTACTTCAGCTACCTGAGCGCGCGTCCAGGACCACCTCAAACTTCCAAACATTCTGGTGCCTACATCTCATAGTGCTACAATTCACAATTTAATATGGCTATCAACTGACAGCAGCATCTGTTCCTTCAGACACACCAGCATGTCTGAAGGAACACTGCATTAAACTAAACAGACACTATCAAATACAGACACTGCACTACCACAAAACAAAGTTCTTAGATGGATGTAATGCTAGTGGTCTTCATTATTTGGTGCACTGTACAGGGGATATCCAGCAATGTCCTTCTTGGACTTTATTCTTCTACTCTATAGAATGATAGTCAAATAATTTCTATTGTGGTTCTAATGAATATTTTGCTGTTAACGGTTTCTGCTTGCTTCATGGACTAACTGACTTTTTATGTTGTTTTCTACAGAATATTTATTCATGTTCAATAAATGTTGTTGCCAAAAGTGAGCATTACAACAGAACTGATAATTTTAATGACAAATGATACATATGGAAATTTTGAATAGTTCACAAGAGAAGATTTGTTGTCATGGTATTCAGTCCTAGGACTGGTTTAATGCAGCTTTCCAAACTACTCTATCCCACGCAAGCCCCTTCATCTTCGAATATCTACTGCAACCACCATTTATATACTCGTCTATTTGACTACTGCAATTTTTACACTCCAGACTTCCTTTCAATTCTAAATTGACAATTCCTTGATGCCTCAGAATGTGTCCTATCAACCGATCCCCTCTTTTAATCGAGTTATGAACAAATTTCTTTTCTTCCCATTTCTATTCAGTATTTCTTCATAAATCATGTGGTTTAGCCATATAATCTTCAGCATTCTTCTGTAGCGCTGCATTTCAAAAGCTTCTATTCTCTTCTTGTCTCAACTGCTTATCATCCACATTTCACTTCTCTCTATTTCGACCATCATCAGTTCGTTTACCGCCCAAAATAGTAAAACTCCAGAACTACTTTTAGTGCCTCATTTCCTAAAATACACTCCTGGAAATGGAAAAAAGAACACATTGACACCGGTGTGTCAGACCCACCATACTTGCTCCGGACACTGCGAGAGGGCTGTACAAGCAATGATCACACGCACGGCACAGCGGACACACCAGGAACCGCGGTGTTGGCCGTCGAATGGCGCTAGCTGCGCAGCATTTGTGCACCGCCGCCGTCAGTGTCAGCCACTTTGCCGTGGCATACGGAGCTCCATCGCAGTCTTTAACACTGGTAGCATGCCGCGACAGCGTGGACGTGAACCGTATGTGCAGTTGACAGACTTTGAGCGAGGGCATATAGTGGGCATGCGGGAGGCCGGGTGGACGTACCGCCGAATTGCTCAACACGTGGGGCGTGAGGTCTCCACAGTACATCGATGTTGTCGCCAGTGGTCGGCGGAAGGTGCACGTGCCCGTCGACCTGGGAACGGACCGCAGCGACGCACGGATGCACGCCAAGACCGTAGGATCCTACGCAGTGCCGTAGGGGACCGCACCGCCACTTCCCAGCAAATTAGGGACACTGTTGCTCCTGGGGTATCGGCGAGGACCATTCGCAACCATCTCCATGAAGCTGGGCTACGGTCCCGCACACCGTTAGGCCGTCTTCCACTCACGCCCCAACATCGTGCAGCCCGCCTCCAGTGGTGTCGCGACAGGCGTGAATGGAGGGACGAATGGAGATGTGTCGTCTTCAGCGATGAGAGTCGCTTCTGCCTTGGTGCCAATGATGGTCGTATGCGTGTTTGGCGCCGTGCAGGTGAGCGCCACAATCAGGACTGCATACGACCGAGGCACACAGGGCCAACACCCGGCATCATGGTGTGGGGAGCGATCTCCTACACTGGCCGTACACCACTGGTGATCGTCGAGGGGACACTGAATAGTGCACGGTACATCCGAACCGTCATCGAACCCATCGTTCTACCATTCCTAGACCGGCAAGGAAACTTGCTGTTCCAACAGGACAATGCACGTCCGCATGTATCCCGTGCCACCCAACGTGCTCTAGAAGGTGTAAGTCAACTACCCTGGCCAGCAAGATCTCCGGATCTGTCCCCCATTGAGCATGTTTGGGACTGGATGAAGCGTCGTCTCACGCGGTCTGCACGTCCAGCACGAACGCTGGTCCAACTGAGGCGCCAGGTGGAAATGGCATGGCAAGCCGTTCCACAGGACTACATCCAGCATCTCTACGATCGTCTCCATGGGAGAATAGCAGCCTGCATTGCTGCGAAAGGTGGATATACACTGTACTAGTGCCGACATTGTGCATGCTCTGTTGCCTGTGTCTATGTGCCTGTGGTTCTGTCAGTGTGATCATGTGATGTATCTGACCCCAGGAATGTGTCAATAAAGTTTCCCCTTCCTGGGACAATGAATTCACGGTGTTCTTATTTCAATTTCCAGGAGTGTAATTCCTTCCGCTTCACCTGATTTAATTCAATTGCATATACCATTACCCTTGTTTTGCTTTCGTTTATATTCATCTTATATCCTCCTTTCAAGCCATTATTCATTTTATTCAACTGCACTTTCAAATCTTTTGCAGCCTCTCATAGAATCATAATGTCATCAGTAAAACTCAAAGTTATTATTTCTTCTCCTTGAACTTTAACTCCATCTCTGAATTTTTCTTTGGCTTCCTTCACTACTTGCTCAATGTGCAAACTGAATAACATTGGGGATAGGCTGCAGGTTTGTCTTGCTCCCTTCTCTAGCACTTCTTTCATGACCTCTGATTTTTATAAGTGCCATCCGGTTTCTGCACAAGTTGTGTATAAACTGTTGCTCCACATAATTATGCCTGCTACCTTCAGAATTTCAGTGAACTTATGCCAGTCAACATTGTCAGAAGCATTCTCTCTGTATAAAAAAGCTATAAATATAGCTTTGCATGTCATTAACTCATAGGATTGGGGAGAAGAGGAGTTTGTGGCACAACCTGACTAGAAGAAGGGATCAGTTGGTAGGACACATTCTGAGGCATCAAGGGATCACCAATTTAATATTGGAGGGCAGCGTGGAGGATAAAAATCGTAGAGGGAGACCAAGAGATGAATACATTAAGCAGATTGAGAAGGATGTAGGCTGCAGTACGTACTGGGAGTTGAAGAAGCTTGCACAGGATAGAGTAGCATGGAGAGCTGCATCAAACCAGTCTCAGGGCTGAAGACCACAACAGCAACAACTCATATTCTAAGATAAGTCATACAGTCAGTATTGCCTTGCACGTTACAACGTATAACTGATATAATTTTGTACAATTATGTTGGTCACCAAGTTGAAAATTCATAGTGGTAGTTATTATGATTACTGCATGCACATTTTGCAGGAACACAAGAAATGGCCGTCAAAATACAGAGAAGAATGATAGAGAACATCTGTACATGAATTAAAGAAAAATTAACAGATTTTAAAAGTTGAAACTGCTTGGTAACGTGAGTTGGAATATCATATGAGAGAAGTTGTTATACTTTGAAGATGTTATTTATTTCATTCGTGTTCTGTAGACCCATTAGCGATAAATCGCTTGGGTGTAGAACATGTCATTGAGTGTCATGTGAGTGTGGGTTTACTACTTGCCTTGCTGTATATGAATTATGGCTCTCAAAGTCTGGCTACTTTGCACAGAGAGTGTATACCTTCTACATAAGGGAGTGTGCATTCAGAGGTGCAAACTATGACATCTTACAGATTAAATCAGTGTGAACTTTTAGAGAGTGTGTTTTGAGGCACACCACTACAAGTGGGACCATCTCTGCATACTCACTGTTTCCAGGTAGACCTCAACCACTACATCATGTTTCAGGATGATGATGAGAATTACTAATTGATAGTCTGGTTTTACCTCTCTACTGCATTGGTATGCATTTTGTGACAGATCACTGCACCTGCTTTTAATATCACAGCAAGCACAAAGATTATCACCATGGCTAAAAGACAGTTTATGAGTTTTGACTGAAGAGGGTACAATCCTCTGCTTTGTATTCTTGTGAGTAACACCAGGTGTGAGTGTGGCTGTTTCAGAGCTTTTATAGCAATGGAAACTGAAATTTTTCCCCTCAGAACATTATATGTATTCAGATGATTCAATAGTCAGTCATTTATAATGGAATGAATTATTTTTGAGAATGATGACAGCAGAAAAATAAACCTGCAGTTTTCTTCCTCTTTTGTTTTACCTTTCTTTAGAAGAGGCACAACTCTTGCCTAGTTTAGATAGTCTGGACACTGAACTGAGCAGAAAGAGTCAGTTATTATATCAGTTAAGGAAGTTCAGTTGCGTAGCTGATTACAGAAAAGGACCATACAGATAACAACAAAAATATTAATTCAGCTCATTGTAAAGACTGTTCAAAACCTTGGGAATGTTAGTTAAGTCATGTGACTACATATAACAATCAGTTATGCACAACAAGGAAAAAACCCTTGATAATTACTGCATAAACAGTTCTGTCCAAACCCATGGAACAAGATCTAGACTGAACTTATATTTATGAAGAAAGACTAAACGTTAAACTCAAAATAGCACTTTTCACCAAGGAATAAAACTGGACAATAAATTGCCTACAGAGGTTAAAGAGATTACTAGAACTAACTCATTTAAAAAGACAGTTTAAAAGCACCTATTACACTATACACTCTATATGTGGAAAGATTACTTAAATAACACAGATTATGGATTTGGTTAAAAAAGTAAAATAAATAAATAACAATTCATTCACAGTACATCTCCTTACAATAACGTCCACTCCTCCTTCCCAGAAAACCTCATACCAATGCTCTGCAATGGCCATCTTATTCTCTTTCTGAAATCAGTGTCTCGCTCATTAAGGGAACATGCTGACTAAATTTCTGAGGCAACTTACTCTGAAAACTCTGATACACAAAATGAAAAGCAAACATCAATGTCGTTGTCCTCATGTCAGCTGATAGTGTGTGCAGTGACTGATATTGAGAAATGAATTAGCATTTCAGCATTAGATTTTTACATTATCAAATAACTTCTTTTCAAGTATCAATAAGCACAACAGTACTGTACAGTAACACTAAACTGAATTAGGTTGCAAACTTGTAAACAGACTGGTAGTGTTTTCGGGCAGGTGGAAGCTCTAATCCCTATTTGACCATTCTGATTTGCATTTCCTGTGGCTTATCTAAATTACTTCAGGTAAATGCTGAGATGATTCCTGCTATATGACCAGACCCGTTCTTGTCAAATTATACCCGAAAGTACATGAGTACCTGCGTATAGGCTACGGATTATGTTTTTTATGCTTAAACTGTAGTAACATGAAATGCTCAATATCCTTGTAAAATGATGTACACATGAACAAAATACTACTACTACTACTACTACTGGAATGTACTACTACTACTAGTAGTAGTAGTAGTAGTAGTAGTTGTGGAATTTACTATTTTCTAACATAATATTCCATTGAGGGTAATAACATGACTGTACTGTGTAAATTTTACAAAAGCTTTGTCTATTTTTGGGAATTTTTGATGTAATTTCTCTGTAGTACAGTAGTACCCCTGTAATTCGACCTTGGATGGTCCGTCACTCCGGTTAGTCCGACCATGCTCAGGCTCGCGAGCCTGTGCCGACTTGTCACTGACTGGATGCCTGTTGCAGTGTCTATTGCTGTGCATACTGTTATACTGTACGTTATTGTGCAGTTTTATCCTTTGTTGGGATTTTAAAAAAACGCCGTTGTTTGCTTTATTCTGTGTTCTCTACAGTACTGATTACTGTAAATTTATTGTGTGTACAGTTGTCTGTTTTTCAGCATGTCTGGATTCAAACAAACATTTAACTCTTTCACTAAATAAAAAATTAGCAGTTCTATGAAGACTGGACAAAGGAGAATCGCTCCAAAAATTGCAAAGGAACTGAATGTAGGTGTTACTACAATTAAGAATTAGAGAAAGAATCGGAAAGACATTGAATCCTATACAGTTACGACTGATGGTGAAAACACTCTGAAGAATCGCAAAACATTAAAAAAGCCTAAACTTCAACTGATTGATAACGCATTGTGGATGTGGTTTTGTCAAGAAAGAAGGAAAGAAACTCCAATGTCCGGGCCAATTCTCAAAGAAAAACCGATAGTTTTGCACAAAAAACTGGAAGCCGAAAGTAAATTTGCTGCCAGTGAAGGCTGGACTGATTGTTGGAAAATTCGTTGTGGTGTCCGATTTGTTTCTATTTCCGGTGAAAAACTATCTGCCGATGCCGCAGCTGCTAAGGAGTTTTCTGTTAAGTTTCAAGAAATTGTAGAAGAAAATGAACTGTTACTCTGCCAAGTGTATAACATAGACGAGACAGGGCTGAACTTCAAAATGTTGCCAACAAAAACGCTCGCAGCTTCAAATGAATCCGTGGTAGGAACGAAACTTATAAAAGATAGAATAACAGTCATTTCTTGTAGCAACGCAGATGGTACCCAAAAGCTCCCCTTGTTCGTCATTGGCAAATCTAAGAAGCCAAGGGCATTCAAAAATATAAACTTATCTTCCTTACCGGTTTATTACCGCAATCAAAAATTTGCTTGGATGGGCTGCAACCTTTTTAAATCCTGGTTTTTCGACAAGTTTGTGCCATCGGTCTAAAAGAACTTGACCCAAAAAAATCTGCCTGTTCATGCTCTACTGCTGTTGGATAACGCACCATCACATTCATCTGAGGAAGATTTGGTGAAAGGGGACATAAAAGCTCTCTTTCTGCCTCATAATGTGACTTCACTCATCCATCCAATGGATCAGGGCGTTATCAAATGGTTAAAAAGGCGATACCGCAGACAGTATATCAGCTCAATCTTGGAAAAATCTGAAGGAGGTCATAACTTATTTGAGGCAATGAAATCCCTGAACATCAAAGATGCTATCTACACAATCGCTGCAGAACTGAAACCTGACACACTGCGGAAATCGTGGCGTAAGCTTTGGCCACAAGTTATGACTGAAAAAAGCTCTCTTTCTGCCTCATAATGTGACTTCACTCATCCATCCAATGGATCAGGGCGTTATCAAATGGTTAAAAAGGCGATACCGCAGACAGTATATCAGCTCAATCTTGGAAAAATCTGAAGGAGGTCATAACTTATTTGAGGCAATGAAATCCCTGAACATCAAAGATGCTATCTACACAATCGCTGCAGAACTGAAACCTGACACACTGCGGAAATCGTGGCGTAAGCTTTGGCCACAAGTTATGACTGAAAAAGGGCATACCGAAGATGAGCAAAACAACGACGCACTGGAAATCGTTAAAGATCTACAAACTCTGGAGCCGAACGTCCCTGCCAATGAGGCTGAAGAGTGGATCAACAAATGTGACAAAGACTGTGACACTTTTGAAGAATTCAATTACGACCAGATTGTTGACGTTGTTAGCCAGGAAACTGTGAATGAGGACTTGGATGGTGAAGATGAACCCCCCAGCTGGATTTCACCCAACGATGCAAAAAACGCTTTTGACATCGCCCTTCAATACATCGAGCAGAATCCAACTTCAACTCCAATGGACGTTTTGTGGATAAAAAAATGGAGGGACACTGCAGATAAATCTAGAATAACATCTGCTAAACAAAATGTATCACTGACCTTTTTTCCAAGTAATTTGTTTTCGTTTTTACTGTAAAAACAATGCATACAGTAAAATCATTTCTTAGTTTATACATACTGTAGTTTATTTCTTTGTAAAAAATTGATTTTTATATACAGTGCTATAAACATTTTTTAGTTTACAGTATATATCGTTTATACGTTATTAAGTACAGTACAGTACTGTAATATGCTCCATTAAGTTTCGGGAATGCAGCCGCATAAATTCTGCTTCTTCTTCTAATATTTCGGCTGTATATCTTTCAGCCATCTTCAGAGAGAGCCGTACGACTGACGCTCCAGCGCTCGCTCCATCCTTTTAAATTTGCGGACCGCGCCACTGCGCATGCGGCCACAGATGAACAAGGCACCAGTGATGTTGATCGGCGGCAAAGATGTAGCATATGCATGAGTTACGTCTGTGGCTGTGCATTCAATCCATGCTGGGAGATCGATGTATTACTGGGAGCTGAACTGTAGCGACGTCTTTGTAAGTTCAATATTGAAAGTGCCGGATTCCATGATTTATCTAATGTGAAACCGCTGTCTCTATTAATTAAATTCTTCGCCAAGCGGATTTCAATGGCCTCTTTTACTACGGAGTTCCAGAAAGATGAAACAGAAGTCAGAATTTCGACATTTTCACATACCATAGAGTGACCAGAATCAATACAATGCTCTGCCACAGCCGATTTACTGGGTTGTAAGAGCCGAGTGTACCTGCGATGTTCCGTACACCTCTCTTGGACTGTACAATTCGTTTGTCCGATATATGAAAGGCCACATTCACATGGTATCTTGTAAACTCCAGGCTTGCGGAGTAGTAAGTCATCTTTAATGGAACCCAGGAGTGCAGCCGTCTTCGCCAGTGGACGAAAAATCACTTTTACTTTATGTTTAGTGAGGATCCGTCCTATTTTGGATGAAAGGCTTCCCACATACGGCAGGACAGCCATGGATTTAAATGTTTCCTCGTCATCGTCTGCATTCCTTACGGACACCTTAGGTTTTATTTGTAGTGCCTTACGTATCTGTTGTGGAGAATACCCGTTGTCCTCAAAAACTCTCTTCAGATGTAAAAGTTCGTCTTTTAAACTACTTTCATCTGATATGACGTGTGCTCAGTGTATCAAAGTTCTTAGAACACTACTCGTCTGCGAAGGATGGTGACAGCTATTTGCATGTAAATATAAGTCCGTATGGTTCGGTTTCCGATATACTGCATGACCCAGAGTGCCATCTTCTTTGCGCCGAACCAAGACATCCAAAAATGGAAGACATCCCTCCTTTTCCACTTCCATTGTAAACTGAATTTGTCCATGGATGGAATTCAGATGGTTTAAGAAGTCCTGCAATTTGTCCTCGCCATGGGGCCACACTACAAAGGTGTCGTCAACGTACCTCCAAAAACTGTAGGCTTCAAACTAGCAGACTCCAGGGCCTTCTCCTCGAAGTCCTCCATAAATAAATTGGCCACTAAGGGTGACAAAGGACTACCCATGACAACACCGTCAGTCTGTTAAAAAAAGTCGTTATTAAATAAAAAGTATGTGGAGGTCATCACATGGTGAAACAAAGCTAAAATCTCCTTATCAAAACTTTTTCCAATGAGATATAAAGATTCAGAGAGAGGTACCTTAGTAAATAGCGACACTACATCAAAGCTGACTAATAGATCAGAGGTGTTCAGTTTCAAAGATTTTAATTTGCCAATGAAATCTGCAGAGTTCCTTATATGATGATCACATTTTCCCACAAGCGGCCTCAATAGTGACGCCACGTGCTTGGCACAATCATAGTTGGGAGAACCAATATTGCTCACGATAGGACGTAGAGGAACGTCTTCTTATGGATCTTTGGGAGTCCATAAAGCCTTGGAGGCACTGCACCACTTGGTTTCAGTCTTCGTATGACTTCCGGTGGAAATGGGGAGGCATTCAAAAGCGACGCCGTCTTCCTTACCACCTTATTGGTGGGGTCCTTACTGATCTTCTGGTACATACTATCATTCAGTAAGCTGTATATCTTATCATGGTAGTTGTCATGTGACATTAAAACAGTGGCATTACCTTTATCAGCAGGGAGAACCACCGTTTCGGTATCTTGGCGGAGCATACGTAGTGCAGTCCTCTCTGCCACAGATATATTGCTTCTTTGTGGGCGAGCCTTCATAACAGCTCGACAAATTTTGCGTCTTATTTCATCTGCAGAATCCGTAGAGAGTGGTCGAACAGCTTCTTCAACGGCACTGATGAATGCAGGTATAGGCAAAACCTTTGGCGTGGGTGCAAAATTCAGTCCTTTGCTTAAGACCATCATCGTAGCATTGTCCAAATCTCTACCCGTCATATTAATGACGGAGCGTCGAATGATACTTTCTTGCTGTGGAGATGGCTCAAGTCGGCTGAACTTTGCAGTCTGTCTTGATGTCGCTACCTCACGAACCCAGTCTGATTTGGCCCATGTTGTACCCTCTATCCAGTTCCAAGAGTTGCTGGGTAACTCCACAGACATCTTTAGGTGCAGATGATAAAGTTCTTGAGAAACAAGATCCAGCTTCCTTCGTGTAAATCGGATCCTCTCCTTAACAACAGCAGAACCAGCTTTAAATAAAATCTTATTCATGGAAGTCGATTTTATAAAATGTACTAACCTGGCAAACTTCGGAATTATGCCATGGTCACGGCACCTCAGTAAAAAACTTAAAGAGCTCAATAATCTCGCTCTCAAGTGTCGTAGCTTGTCCAGTCGTCGAACACATAAAACCATCTCCTCCCCGAAGAGGTACTTGATGTGAATCTTCAGGTTTTCGCGGCGCAAAGACTGCTCCATTAAGTTTCGGGAATGCAGCCGCATAAATTCTACTTCTTCTTCTAATATTTCGGCTGTATATCTTTTAGCCATCTTCAGAGACAGCCGTACAACTGACGCTCCAGCGCTCGCTCCATCTGTGGCCGCATGCGCAGTGGCGCGGTCCGCAAATTTAAAAGGATGGAGCGAGCGCTGGAGCGTCAGTCGTACGGCTCTCTCTGAAGATGGCTGAAAGATATACAGCCGAAATATTAGAAGAAGAAGCAGAATTTATGCGGCTGCATTCCCGAAACTTAATGGAGCAGTCTTTGCGCCGCGGAAACCTGAAGATTCACAGTACTGTAATATGTTTGTCGTTTTTCCTTTTAAAACCAATACATATTATGGTGTGTGTAGACGTTTTTTAGTTAATATATTGTTTAACACTGTGTAAAAAATATCTTTTTATATTACTGTAGACGCCTTTTAGTTTTCAAATCGTTTAATTTTTTGTACTAAATGCCTTTTTATATTTTTTGCAATAAATAGATTTTTCGGATAATCCGACCTTTTTTTCGTTCTGACCATGGTCCTCATCCTGAAGGTGACAGATTAGAGGGGTTCTACTGTACTGGAAAAACATTCTCTCTTGAAACTTGTTAGTTTATAAGGGTTATTTATTCACATACTAATGCCTTAATGTGTGCATGGTGACTGCTTTTGTTCAAAAATAAAGCTTTTTACATTATCAAATAACTTCTTTTCAAGCATAAATAAGCACAACCGTATTTTACAGCAAGGCTAAACTGAATAAGGTGCACTCTTGTTAACAGACTGATATTGTTCTCAGGTAGGTGGAAGCTCTAATCCCTGTCTGACCACTCTAAACCAAAATCTGTATGCAGAACCCCCCCCCCCCCCCCTGCCTCCCCCCCCCATCAACACTAATGCGAAGCAACCAATAAATGAATTACAAAATTATAAACACAATTAGCATCAAAGAGCATTACTATTAAATGATAATGAGAAGGATTCATGGCTACTCACTGTAAAGACGACACATTCAGCTGCAGACAGGCACAATGAAAAGACTGTTACACGCACGCTTTCTTCACAAAAGAAAGGAAAACACACATATTTACATAAGTAGGCACATCACATGCATACTTGACTGCTATCTCTGGCTACACTGCAACTATTGTGCTGCCCAAAACTGCAATCCTGGGTGGGGAAGGTAAGGGGGCGGGACAGCAGGGTACATGTGGGAAGAGAGAAGAGCACTGTTTAGCAGAGTTTGCAGGGACTAGAAGGTGGCTGGATAAGCCTGCTACACGCAGCATTGGGAGGCTGTGGGAGAGTTGAGCAGTAGAGAAGCTGTGAGGGAAAAGACCGGAGGCGGTATTACTACCAACCAACTATCCACCAGGATGAAAGGCCACCACCAAACTGTGGCCAAGAGCAGGGAGTGGCAGAACATCCACCTGAATATATCATTCTAGATCTCAATGGGTGCTTTACAACCCGGGCCATCTGGATCCTCCCCTCCACCACCAGCTTTTCTGAACTGCACAGCTTGCACGGCTAGGATTTATCCTGACAACGCATTCTCCACTCCCGAAATTATCTTGGCCTCAATCTAAGAACCTACTGTCCCCATACACTCCAATCAACAGTTTCCGCCCTTCTGCTCTATAATTTCCACCCAATTCACACCTCTCACCCTAACTGTGTGTCGCTCTCTGCCACTGTACCCACCAGCCTATTCCCCTCTCTGCTCCTCTCCTTTTCCACTCCCCTCTCGCTCCCCTCCCCCTTCTCTGCTCCTCTCAGGCATGCTGATTTTGTTCAACACAATAGTTGCAGTCCAGCAGTATAGCGATCATGTGTGCCTGATGTGTTCCTGCTTGTTTGAATGTGTGGTGTTCCCTTCTTTTCTGAAGAATGCTTTGCCCAAAAGCTCAATGTGTGGCAGTCTACCATTTTCATAATAGTTGATATTCTAAACTGAACTTTCCATAATTTGTTTTTACTATTAAATAAGATTCGGTATGAAAACTGTTATAATACTGCCTGTTGGACTGTTGTTTTGTATTAAAGTGAGAATATGTAGTAGTCAACCACACACAGGACATTGAAAAAAAGAATATGTTTATTTACAAACACTATCTAACATCAGTGAATCAATATTTAAAGCAAAAGGCAGTTTTCTTGCTGGCAAGGTGGATTCATCACAGAACTTTTTGGAAGGCATGCCATCGTCTCTGAAATTGAGAACATTTTTCAAAGTTATTCACAAGGATCAGTTACAAAATTCTAGCTTTGCAATATGAATGTACTGCACTACAGATAGCATACTACAGACACACTTAATGAGTTTTATCACAGAATATTATTGCATGATATTTTAAATTTGGAGCATAAACAATACTATTTTGGCAAACCAATTAATTTAGATATTTATATTTTCTACAACTAAGCAAGTCTCTAATATGTTCTGTGATTGAAAAATATTTTACAAACCAAAAGTGGATAAGCTAATTTTTTGTGATGCATCAGCAAAGTATGTCAATAATTATGAAGCAGAATTGTACATTGAACGAACAAATAAATGTTCCAGTATTTGCAAAACATTCACAAAGCTACAGTATGGCACTGTCATAACTGGTGGTGTAAAATACATGTAGTTTACGATGCTAATAGATGAGTTTCTGGAACAGTAGAGGTATTTTGGTATTTGCTAAGTAGAAAAACTAATGATAGTTGAAATAGAGAGGAAATAAAATCCAGATCGGCAGAGGCAAGAAAAGCATTTCTGAAAAACAGAAATTTGCTAGCATCGAATATAAATTTACAGTTTTTTTTCCTTCATAGCAGGTAGCACAGCAAAAACCCTAAATCAACAAGTTCTACACACTTGAAAATAAATGCACAATAAAATACACATGAATTTGTTAAACAAATCAAATACATGTATTCCTGATGACAGTACACTGGTTTCTTTTGACATAACTAATCTCTACACTTACAGCCCTCTCTCCCATCCCTCCAATATACACACATGAATATACAGTCACAGTATTTGAAATTATTATTCCAAGTTTAGCTTTATTCTTTGATCAATATACGAGGGCAGTTCAATAAGTAATGCAACACATTTTTTCTCTCGGCCAATTTTGGTTGAAAAAACCGGAAATTTCTTGTGGAATATTTTCAAACATTCCCGCTTCGTTTCGTATAGTTTCATTGACTTCCGACAGCTGGCAGCGCTGTACGGAGCTGTTAAAATGGCGTCTGTAACGGATGTGCGTTGCAAACAACGGGCAGTGATCGAGTTTCTTTTGGCGGAAAACCAGGGCACCTCAGATATTCATAGGCGCTTGCAGAATGTCTACGGTGATCTGGCAGTGGACAAAAGCACGGTGAGTCGTTGGGCAAAGCGTGTGTCATCATCGCCGCAAGGTCAAGCAAGACTGTCTGATCTCCCGCGTGCGGGCCGGCCGTGCACAGCTGTGACTCCTGCAATGGCGGAGCGTGCGAACACACTCGTTCGAGATGATCGGCAGATCACCATCAAACAACTCAGTGCTCAACTTGACATCTCTGTTGGTAGTGCTGTCACAATTGTTCACCAGTTGGGATATTCAAAGGTTTGTTCCCACTGGGTCCCTCGTTGTCTAACCGAAGACCATAAAGAGCAAAGGAGAACCATCTGTGCGGAATTGCTTGCTCGTCATGTGGCTGAGGGTGACAATTTCTTGTCAAAGATTGTTACAGGCGATGAAACATGGGTTCATCACTTCGAACCTGAAACAAAACGGCAATCAATGGAGTGGCGCCACACCCACTCCCCTACCAAGAAAAAGTTTAAAGCCATACCCTCAGCCGGTAAAGTCATGGTTACAGTCTTCTGGGACGCTGAAGGGGTTATTCTGTTCGATGTCCTTCCCCATGGTCAAACGACCAACTCTGAAGTGTATTGTGCTACTCTTCAGAAATTGAAGAAACGACTTCAGCGTGTTCGTAGGCACAAAAATCTGAACGAACTTCTCCTCCTTCATGACAACGCAAGACCTCACACAAGTCTTCGCACCCGAGAGGAGCTCACAAATCTTCAGTGGACTGTTCTTCCTCATGCACCCTACAGCCTCGATCTCACACCGTCAGATTTCCATACGTTTGGCCTAATGAAGGACGCAATCCGTGGGAGGCACTACGCGGATGATGAAGTTATTGATGCAGGACGACGTTGGCTCCGACATCGACCAGTGGAATGGTACCGTGCAGGCATACAGGCCCTCATTTCAAGGTGGCGTAAGGCCGTAGCATTGAATGGAGATTACGTTGAAAAATAGTGTTGTGTAGCTAAAAGATTGGGGAATAACCTGGTGTATTTCAATGCTGAATAAAACAACCCCTGTTTCAGAAAAAAAATGTGTTGCATTACTTATTGAACTGCCCTTGTAATACCTGTGTAAATGTTAAACTGTAAAACTAACAAGGCAGCATTTGTGAACTAAAACAAATAAAAAGCATGCTGACACTTCAATATGTAAGGTATAGTTTTCTATTGCAAATAAACGTATTTAAAATATATTTCAC
This sequence comes from Schistocerca serialis cubense, assembly GCF_023864345.2. Classification (NCBI taxonomy): domain Eukaryota; kingdom Metazoa; phylum Arthropoda; class Insecta; order Orthoptera; family Acrididae; genus Schistocerca; species Schistocerca serialis. The sequence continues at coordinate 610,935,062 of NC_064642.1, forward strand.
ACCATATTTGTGGAGGTAACGTAACGTACTCTAGAGGGTCATTCTAAATGATGGACCCATTTTCAAAACTTCATACTTATTCAAGTACAAATCCAAAATGTACAAGCTTTATACCAATGAAAAAAGGCAGTTTCAAAGTTTTTTCATAATGTTTGATATCAATTTAATAAATTTTATAATTTGTACCAATGTGGCCATCGTTTGCTGCACGGCAAACATTGCCGCGATAGCCAAAGTTGTCTCACACAGGTGAAAGCGTATCTACAGACATGCCAGAAGGCTACAGAAAAGAGAAGGAAGGTGAGAGAGAAGTGGCTAGCTGACAGGGAGAATGAGCAGAAAAGGGAATATTTTATCAACATCAGAAGGGAGACAAAGCGAATCCTAAGAGTTGAGAAGAGAATATATCTAACCAGTTTTCTAGAACACGTTGAGGCAGAGAGGTAAAACAAGAACTCAAGGCAATTCTTCCAATACATAAAAAATCGGAAACTTGGATTTCAGAGCCCAACTTTTTTCATTATAGATAAGAATGGCAACTTGATAAATGACAAGGAAAGAATTGTAGAAAGATGAAAGAATACTTCTCAGAACAGTTGAATCGCCCAGACCAAGATGAGATATTACCTGCAAACACTACCGAGGAAAGGAAAGATTAAGAAGAATGGGAAGTTAGTGAAGAAGACGTGAAAATCGCAATCAAAGGACTCAGAAACAACAAAGCCCCAGGGGAGGACGGAATAACATCAGAATTAATCAAGGAGGGAGGTGAGAGCTTACACTTATAGATATATAAACTGATCCAGTTGATATGGGAGAAGGAGACACTGCCAGAAGAATGGAAATTGGCTATAATATGCCCAATATACAAGAAGGGAAGCAAAATGGAATGCGGTAACTACAGAGGAATCAGCTTGTTGAATGTAACTTATAAGGTGCTGTCCATCATTATCCTCAGAAAATTGTAACCATTCATAGAGAACAACATACAGGGGTACCAAGCTGACTTTCAACCAAACCGATCAACAATAGATCACATTTTCACAGCAAGACAATTGTTTGAAAAACATTGGGAATATAATAAAGATGTCTACAGCCTGTTCGTCGATTTTCAACATGTGTATGACAGCATCCACAGAAATAGCCTATACAATGCAATGCAGGACTTCAGAATCCCTGAGAAGCTAGTGAGAATGGTGCAAGGTTGTACGGAAGGGTCAAAGGCAGCAGTAGGTTTCCGAGGAGCCACATCAGAAACATTCGAGATTGAGACAGGCCTCAGACAAAGGGATGCTCTCTCATGAGTTCTGTTCAACGTCATCTTAGAGAAAGTAATAAAAGAGTGTAGGCAACAAGAGTCGGCTGGAGTAGAGATGGATGGTAACTTCAATTGTCTCGCATATGCAGATGGCATAGTATTACTAAGTGAATCAAAGCACGAGTTGAAAGAAATGTACCAGAAAATGGACAATTATGCCCAGAAGGTAGGGCTCAAAGTGAATCGAGACAAAACAGAGTTGATGCAATTAGGAAGAAGACAAGAGCAGATAGAATTTCTTGAGATAGACGGCAAGAGGTTCAAGAGAGAAGACCAGTTCAAATACTTGGGATCGTGGTTTACCACGGACAACAACATAAAAATGGACATCAAGGAAAGAATAGCAGTGGGAACAAAATACATGCAAACCCTCAGAGAGACGCTTGGCTCTAAATCGATCTCAGTAAACACGAAGATGAAAATCTACAACACAGTGATATGCCCAGCAGTAATGTACAGTTCAGAAACATGGAGTATGACTAAGCAAGAAAGGGAAAAACTATTAATATTTGAAAGACGAGTAACGAGGAAGATATGGGGACCAGTTTTAGATAATGGAGAATGGAGGAGGAGGAAAAACGAGGAAATCTACCTTTTTATTTATTTATTTGTTACTTGTCATTAGCCAACATTTGTTGAAATAGACAGTTTTGACATTACATTTGATAGTGAATCTAAAATTGGGAAACTATGTACATTCAGATTACATTACATGAGGATAAAGAGTTATTCTCTACATTATAATCCCTTAACATCATAGTTACTCTCTACTACATTCCAATTCCTTAACATCATAGTTACTCTTTACTACATTCCAATTCCTTTACATCATAGTTACTCTCACTCTTTACTACATTCTAATTCCTTTACATCATAGATACACTTATCAGCTAACAATTTGTGCAGCTGCTTCTTGAAACCATCACCTTGTAGGTCTTTCAGTGATTGTGGTAACTTGTTATATAATTTTAATCCTGTTTGCTTAAAGCTACTTTGGACCTTAGATAGCCTAGTAAAGTCTACATCAAGATTGTTTTTATACCTGGTATCATGTGAATGAATATCTGTTCTGGAAGGTAAAGTATGTATTTGTTTTTCTATGGAAAGAAGACACATTTTTATAAACAGAGAAGGTGATGTTAAGTTCCTTAAAGTGCTTTCGACATGATTCTTGGCTTTTAATACCTGTAATTGCCCTAATTGCTTTCTTCTGCCACATGAACACTGTCCAAGCACCAGTTGAGTTGCCCCATAATTTTATTCCGTACTGTAAGTGAGATTCAAAGAAGGCATAATAAGAAGATAAAAGTTGTTTTCTGCTAACTAATGTTTTTAGTTTCCTTAACAAAAAGACTACTCTAGACAGTCTGGTATATAACAGTTCTGTGTGGGTGTTCCATGTTAATTTCGGGTCCAGGTGGATTCCTAGAAGTCTTACAGAGTCAGACTCATTTAATTTTTCCTGTAGATTGTGTAAGAAGAAATACATAGTTTCAGTCTTGCTACTGTTGAGTATCAGCTTGTTACTGTGGAGCCATATGGCAGACTTTTCAAGCATTACTTTTGTTTGTTTCTTCACTTCCTTCAATTCGTTATCTGAGGTAATCAGGGTTGTGTCGTCAGCATATATTATTGACTTGTGAAGCATGGAAGTAGGCAAGTCATTCATGTATACTAGGAAGAGAAAAGGTCCAAGCACTGAGCCTTGTGGCACACCTCTTACAACTGGTAAGGCATTTGATTGCTGGCTATTTACTATAACTACCTGAGTTCTGTTTGTCAGGTATGATCTGATTAATGCCAGTTCGTTATTTTTGACACCATAGCACTCTAGTTTATTTATTAGTATTTCATGGGATACAGTATCAAATGTATCAAATGCTTTACTCAGATCTAGTAGTACAGCACAAGTGATGGAATTGTTCTCGAAGCCATCAAGTATGTCTGTCACAAGAGTTTCTACTACATTTATTGTAGACACTCCTGGCCTAAAACCAAAGAGCGAGGAGGAAAAAAGATTTTGTTCAGCAAAGTAGTTGCAAAGTTGTGTTTTAATGCAGCATTCTATTATCTTGGATAATATAGGTATGAGGGATATTGGACGGTAACTTTCAGGTTTGTTTTTTTCTCCTTTTTTATAGACTGGGATAACAATAGTAGCCTTCAGGACCTAAGGAAATTTTCCAGCTGTAAGATTACTATTGATCAGAAAGGTAAGAGGGGCAAAAATAATGTCAATTATTTGTTTCAAGATGGTGTTGGAGATGCCATAGAGATCTTCACTGTATGAGCCATGTAGGTTTGTGACGACTTTGTATACAGTTTGGCAGGTCACCTGTTTCCATTTAATGGATAAGTTATTTAGGTCAGGAATGTTGTAGGTAAAACTTTCAGAAGTTGCATCATCTGGTGCAGAGGTAGCAGTAGCTTCGAACTTAGTACTGTTAACAAAAAATTTGTTTAAGTTTTCTGGCACTATTGGAATTTCTTGTCTGTTTTTATGCTTCCCTGCTACTTTGTTTATTATCTGCCAGGCTGCTTTGCATTTGTTGCTGGAGTTTTCAATGAAAGCATTATTGGCTCTGTGCTTTGCTGTCTGTATTTCAGTTCTATAATTCTTCCTGACTTCTTTATACCTCTGCTTCGATTCTAGGTTACCAGTTTTAGCCATTTTATGTAGGGCAATAAGTGTGTTTCTCAGGTCATGCAGTTCAGGAGTGAACCAGTTGTGCTTCTTTTTTCTATTTGGTGCACCATCTATTTTCATCTTTTTGATTATTTGTGGGCAACAGTTTTGAACTAAGCTTGTTAGTATGTTCATGAATAAGTTAAAAGCATTATCGTTGTTATTACAATTATATACTCTGACCCACTCAACTTCTGATAATTTTTGCCTTAACTTTGTAATGTTGTCCTGATATAATAATCTGATTCTCTTAATGTGTTCAGGTTGCTGAGTAGGATAGTTTTCACAGTTGACCATTAGCCATAGGCTGTCATGGTCAGATAGAACTGGATCTATCACTCCGTACTGACACTCATCTTTTGTCAAATTGGAGATTACGTTATCTAGGCAGGCATCTAATCTGGTTGGCTTGTTATTCATACAGTACAAGTTGTTAGACCTTAACATGTTTTGAAAGTGGGTGACAGCTGGTGTTTTTAGTCGTATGTCCTCTATATTAATGTCACCAATGTATGCTATCTTGTGGTGTCTGTATTTTACCAGCAGGTACTTATTTAAAGCCTCAATTTGGTCAATAAACTGATGAATATCAGAGCTAGGAGTGCGATAAATAGAGATGATCACTAATTTAAGTTTGGGAAGCAATAATGCAGCAATTTCAAAAAGTTGCTCTTTGCAAAAATGATCGACTTTTTGTGCTACATATTCAATGTTAGAGTTTCTCTTTATAAAAATAGTGACTCCTCCATGACTACTTTTGGTTCTACAATATGAGCTTGCTAATTCAAATCCTTCTGGGGTATACAGGGCAATTTCAGCTTGTGTGAGCCAGTGTTCATTTACACAGAAAACATGACATGGGTTTGAACTTAGGAACACATCAATTTCATCTATTTTGTTTTTGATTGATTGTACATTTAGGTGCATAATTAAAGTTCTGTTTTCGAGAAGGATAGGCAAAGAATTAAATGCTTCTACCTTGTGATGGACAACCAACTATCCTACAGAAGATAAAGAGCAAAAGAATACAATGGGTGGTCCATGTAGCCCCTATGCCAGATGGAAGACAGGCAAAGATGGCACTAGCGGGGAAACCAAAAACCAAACGCCCTATTGGATGACAAAGGCAGTGCTGGATGGACGACCTGGCGAAGGACCTAGCAGCCCTGGGAATTGAAGACACCTGGTGGAACCGGGCACAAAACAGGAAGGAATGGAGGCAGTTTGTGGAAGCAGCACGTGGCCTGCAGGGCCTATGATCGCTGAATATCTATCTATTTATCTGAAATCCAAAGACCCAAAGTTAAACTTTTAACAAACATACATAGTTTAGTATAAAACCATTGAACAGAAGTTTCTGTAGAGTTATATTAAGTACTTGCTGTTGACCTGGCATTGCCAGGTATGTAGAGTTATATTAAGTTCTACATGTGTACTTGGCATTGCCCAGGTATGTATTTGTTCCAGTATTCTGTTAGTAATCTCCTCCTTTCCCCTCTATCCATCTCCCCCTGTCCTTCTCTCTGTATATCTGCTCCTCCCCCCTCTTTCTGTCCATCACCTGCTTCCCTCCTCAATGTCCATCTCCTCCTCCCTCCCTCCAAGTTATCTCCTCACTCTCTCTAAGTCAATCTCCTCCTCCCCCTCTCTGTTCATCCCCTTCTCCTCCTCCTCCTCTCCCTGTCAGTTTCCTCATCCCCCTCTCTCTGTCCATCTCCTCCTCCTGTCTCTGCCCATCTCCTCCTACCAACCTTCTCCCTCAATCATCAAGTTACCACCCCATCGCATTAGCAGGGTCGTGGTTCTAATCCCACAGTATTTCTTTCCAGATAGTAAGTAATATGTGTACCAACTGTAACTGAAAACAGTCCAAGGGTTTAGGAGGAGCCTTTCAGCTGCCGCTTTGCTTGAGTCCACACACATTACATGTATTTAATGTATCTGTCACGTATCTGTATACATATTTCACCTGTATCTGTAGCAGATTTCATCCTGCAGTTCTGTTTTCATGCAGCTCAGTCTTCATGACATCACATCTCTTAAACTGTGTTGTACAATGACATAATTTTGCATGTACATTCAGTGATATATTTGAATGGTGTCTGCAAAGTGTGATGTTAATAGAGTTACTAGTAACAACATAATAAATTAAAATTTCAAGGATGGTGTGGCAGTTTTTGATGCATCTCAGTGATTATGAAATCATATATCCTGAACTGTGTCATACAATGGTATCATCTGCCCTGCCATACTCCCTGCTCCATCCTCCTGAATGATGAACTTATGTATCACTGGATTGGTCGTAGTGGTGAAGATGATGTGGATCTGTTCCCTTGGCTGCCCAGGTCGTGTGACTTAACGCCTTGTGATTTTTTTTTCCTTTCATCATATATTAAGGTCTGTGTTTATGTACCCCCACTGCCAAGAAAACTGGAATGGCTCTGAGAATGTGTCAATGCTGCAGTGGTAATCATTGACAGGATATTCCTGCAGAAGGAATGGAACGAACTTCAGTCTCAGGACCTGTGTCACGTGAACAGAGGGGCACTCAGAGAACATTTGTAGAGTGAAAAATGCAAACTTGGCGAGTTTATGGTTCTTTCAATGCATCAATCAAATTTGTATGTGTAATACTTCCAAACATATAGAACTTTGAAAACTAATGAATCATTCAATATAGTCCTGTATACTGAATGCCTTACTGTACACGGCATTCCAAGGAGTGTGGCTCTAATACTCAAAAACAGATATTTTCCTTCTGTAAAATTTCACAATGGTGTCTTTGGAGGCTAGTTTTGCCACATGCAATTTGTAAATTACATTCCATCAGAAACATTGAAGTCACTGGAACACCCAGCCATCACAAAACTATTCCACTTCATTTACAAGATCTATGAGACAAGTGAAACACCCTCAGACTTCAAGATGAATGAAATAATTAAAAAAGAAGGAAGGTGCTGGAAGGAGTGCATATTATCAAACTGTCAGTTCAAAAGTCAAGGTTGCAAAACACTGACAAATTATTTACAGAAGAATGAAAAAGCTGGTCTGGCCTGACCACAGGGTACATCAGTTTGGATTTTTGGAGAAATGTAGGAACATATAAGGTTGAAGAAAGGAAGAATGGCAAACCTATGTTTATAGCATTTGTAGATTTAGAGAAAGCTTTGATGGTGCTGACTGGACTACACTCTTTGAAATTCTGAAGGTAATGGACATAAAATACAGGAAGCAAAATATTATCTACAACTTGTACAAAAACTGGACTGTTGTTAAAACAATTGAAGGACATGAAAAGGAAGCAGTGGCTGTGAAGGAGATGAGATAGGACTTTAGCCTGTCCCCAATGTTGTTCAATCTGTACACTAAGCAAGAATAAAGAAACAAGGGACATATGTCATAATGGATTTAAAGTTCATGGAGAAGGACAAACATTGAGGTTTGTCAATGACATTGTAATTCTGTCACAGATGGCAGAGGGGTTTGCAGAGGAGATGAGTGGAATGGATAGGGTCCTGAAAATTTTTTATAATATGAATACCAACAAAAGTAGTATTAGATTAGGAAATGAGACAGTAAAAGTAGTAGATGAATATTGCTGTTTGGCCAGTAAAATAACTGACGATGGTTGAAGTAGAGAAAATATATAATTCAGACTTGCTATAGCACAGAAAGAATTCCTGAAAAAGAGAATTTGTTAACAGTTAATGTCAATGTGTTCAGAAGTATTTTCTGGAAGTACCTGTCTGGAGTGAAGTCTTGTATTGAAGGGAAATGTGGACAATAAACAGTTCAGACTAGGAGACATTAGAAGCTTTTACAATGTAATACTACAGAAGAATGCTGAAGATAATATGGCTAGACTGATTACCTAATGCAGAGGTACTGAATGGAAATGTGGAAAAAAGAAATTTATGGCACAACTTGACAATGAATACAGTAAGCAGGTTCAAATAAATGTTGGTTGTGTATTTAAATAGAGATGAAGAGCCTTGCATGGGAAAAACTAGTGGGAAGAATTGCATTTTCGGACTGAAGACCACAACAAGCAACAGAGCTGCTCATAGGTCTTCTGTAAATGAAAGAATACATTACATGATTAATTCTGTACAACACAAGGATTTATTAGCATTTCTAAGTCTAAGCATCACACACAGTTCAGTTACATTAATGTGGCCATCACCACGTTCGACGTCAAAGTGCAGTAACCACTCACAGAAAGCAGATGGCAGCACTAGCAGTGGTAGGAATATAAAGCATTTGGGAGGGGGAGGGGGGACATGTAAAAAACAGAGCTGTCATTTTTGTATTGCAGAAATGGAATGATTTATCTGCCATCCAAAACAGTACGATCATTGACGTTCGGGCCAAGGGAGGAAGGAAATTCCGAAATGACTAAGCCTGTTAATTGTTCACACGCCACTGTGGTACTGTTCTCGGCGAAATGGCAGTATCTAAAACCGGAACCAAGGAAAGTGTGGTGTAACATGTGACAAAGATGAATGACAGCTACAGAGGTGTGTGCTGGTGAACAGACATGCAATTATGGGTCACCGCAGCAGTCACCTTTCGTGCACCCACGCTGATTGCTGTTCATTATCAATGAAGGCTGGAAGTTGCATACCAATACCGCAGCTGGACGTCTACTTAGGGTGACAGGTGGACTTTTCAGTTGAATCACATTTTATGTTCCATTGGACAAATGGCTATTGGTGTGTGCAGTATGAAACATCTGGAAGCAAACATGCGGCAACCAGGAGGGAGCATTAGAGTCTGGAGAATGTTTTCATGGTGTTCCCTTGGTAATCTCATCATTCTGGAAGGCACAATGGATCAACAAAAGTATGCATGTATACTTGGAGACCATGACTACCACTAAGTGCACTTTGTTTCTCCTCACCACAGTGGCATCCACCAACAGGACAATCCACTCTCACACAGCTTGCAGTGTACGTGCATAGTTCAAAGAGCACTAAGATCAATTTACCTGCACTACCCCGGCCATAAAATTCCCTAGATTTAAACCCAATCAAGAATCTGTGGGACCATCTCAATTGGTCTCTTTGCACTGCACATCCCTGGAGCTTACCTGGCTCCATATCCCTATCGGAAACTTCTACAACCTCACTGACTCTCTTCCTGCGCATCTTGCAGTGGTCTGCGCTGCAAAAAAGTGGTTATTCAGGCTTTTGACAGGTGGTCACATTACTGTGGCTGGACAGTGTAGTAAATGAGGATTCTTCTCCTTCCACAGTCACCACTTTTTGTTGCTTCAGCAATTTAGACATAAGAGAAATTCTCATGAAGATAAGGAAAATGGTCTGTATGTCCGGCAACAACTGCTATCAAAGAACAAGTTTTCTGTATACCAGTTATAACTGAAGGATATGTTCTCTGTACCCACCTTGGATAAGTGCTCTTTAGTGGTTCAGTAGTTGTCTTACAATTGTACATGACAGATTATGTGCGAGATTGCTTCCAGTTACTGGTTAATATGCTGAGGGGAAAAATACTTAGTGTTTGGAATCTTGACATTGATTGTGCCATAAGTCTGAGATCAGCACATCGCATCGTAACATCATTGTAACAGTATAACGTACAGGAAAACAGTTAGTCTTATTTGTATCATTCATGGTGATCATTATCAAACGCATGAAGAGGGCAGGAGTGTGAGCAAAAGACTTTTTTAAGGTCTCAAAATGTTCATATTATTTCTTAGTTTTGATTTATATTTTTTAGCATTTAGACTTTCTGTATTTTCTTCAGCCTGTATTATTTATCACTTATTGTATCTACTAAGTGCATTATTTGTCTCCAGTTATGCTCCACTGTTTCTTTTCAATATAATTTGTAACTTTTTCATTTCCCTTATTGTATCTTTTTATTGTTTTCATGTCTTCTTTGAGCTTTTTGATCTTTTAACATCGTCTCACTTTTGTGTATGATACCAAAATTACTTTTTACATGAAGTTTATGTTAGCACTTAATTAGTGAGTAATGATGTGTTCTCTTAGTATAATCTTCCATTTTTTTACATGAAGTTTATGTTAGCACTTAATTAGTGAGTAATGATGTATTCTCTTAGTATAATCTTCCATAACAATTTCTCAGAATTTTTAGAAAATTATTAATATTTTTATTTAAATTTGGACATTCTTATGATGCAAAATTATAACACACAATTTAAGAAACACATTCTGGACTTACATTTCACCTGAAGTTTCCACTGTCTGATTGCCCACATTTAATCAGGTAACTTCTTCAGGAGAAGTTTTGGTATTTGACAAATACAACTGCTGCTAATTCCTTACAGAATTCCTCAAGAACAATGAACCCTTCAAACACAGTACTGTTCTCATCCCTGAAAAAAAAGGCATTTTGCTTATTACATTAATGTGAATCCCAGGATGAGAAGAACAAATAAAACAGAGGAAAGGCAATCATTCACCAACAGATGGTTGCTCTCTCTCTCTCTCCAACCCTCTGCCACAAGAGTCTTATACCTGTGAAAGAACAAGAAGCAAAATGTGTCCTGTGCACCCACTCACCACATCCTGCATCCTGTTCGAGTCTCATCACGAGCATACCTTACACTATCCAGAGGCAGGCCACCTGTAAAAGCAGTCGTTCATGTACCTGTTCTCCTGTAACTTTTGCACATTATTCTATGTGGGCACAACCACCAACCAACTTTCCACCCAACTGAATGGGCACTGCAATAGTGGCCAAGAAGAGTTGACCACCCAGTGGCACAACATACTACTGGGCACAATAAGGTCATTTTCAACTGCTACTTCATAACCTATACCATCTGGATCCCTGTCCCATTAGCAGCTTCTCAGAATTACGTAACTAGGAACTGTCTTCACGAAACATCCTTTGAACCTGATGACCTCAATGTCCAGCAGCCACTGTCCCACACTCCCCTCTTCCTCAATTCACCAAACAATCTGCACCCACATTTTCCTCCAGGAGTCTCCCTCTTCCTCTGTTCTGTCTCCTCATCTCCAATTACTCCCCTACCTCATGTGTCACATGGAACTCGTCATGCCTGTGCCAGGGCAACCTCACCAGTGACACATTCCCATCCCGTTTCCTTGCTCACTTTCCTTCCCATTCCTTCTCTGCCTCTTCCTATTCAGAGAGACAGAGAGAGGGGGGCGGGGGGAGGGGGGAGGGAGGGAAGGAGGAGGGAGAGAGTGGCATTCTACTACTTAATTCTTTTTGTATATGCCTATCTGCTGTTTATTGTATCTTTTATTTGATGTGTAATGATCAAATCTCACATAAATCATCATCATCATTTAAGACTAATTATGCCTTTCAGTGTTGAGTCTGGAGCATAGTCCCCCTTATAAAATTCCTCCATGATCCCCTATTCAGTGCTAACATTGATGCCTCTTCTGATGTTAAGCCTATTACTTCAAAATCATTCTTAACCGAATCCAGGTACCTTCTCCTTGGTCTACCCCGACTCCTCCTACCCTCTACTGCTGAACCCATGAGTCTCTTGGGTAACCTTGCTTCTCCCATGCGTGTAACATGCCCCTACCATCTAAGCCTGTTCACCCTGACTGCTACATCTACAGAGTTCATTCCCAGTTTTTCTTTGATTTCCTCATTGTGGACACCCTCCTGCCATTGTTCCCATCTACTAGTGCCTGCAATCATCCTAGCTACTTTCATATCCGTAACCTCAACCTTATTGATAAGGTAACCTGAATCCACCCAGCTTCCGCTCCCATACAACAAAGTTGGTCGAAAGATTGAATGGTGCACAGATAACTTAGTCTTGGTACTGACTTCCTTCTTGCAGAAGAGACTAGATCGTAGCTGAGCACTCACTGCATTAGCTTTGCTACACCTCGCTTCCAGTTCTTTCACTATGTTGCCATCTTGTGAGAATATGCATCCTAAGTACTTGAAACTGTCCACCTGTTCTAACTTTGTTCCTCCTATTTGGCACTCAATTTGTTTATATCTCTTTCCCACTGACATTACTTTCGTTTTGGAGATGCTAATCTTCATACCATAGTCCTTACATTTCTGATCTAGCTCTGAAATATTACTTTGCAAACTTTCAATCGAATCTGCCATCACAACTAAGTCATCCGCATATGCGAGACTGCTTATTTTGTGTTCACATATCTTAATCTCACCCAGCCAGTTTATTGTTTTCAACATATGAACCATAAATAATATGAACAACAGTGGAGACAGGTTGCAGCCTTGTCTTACCCCTGAAACTACTCTGAACCATGAACTCAATTTACCGTCAACTCTAACTGCTGCCTGACTATCTATGTAAAGACCTTTAATTGCTTGCAAAACTTTGCCTCCTATTCCATAATCTCGTAGAACAGACAATAACTTCCTCCTAGGAACCCGGTCATATGCCTTTTCTAGATCTATAAAGCATAGATACAATTCCCTGTTCCACTCATAACACTTCTCCATTATTTGTCATAAGCTAAAGATCTGGTCCTGACAACCTCTAAGAGGCCTAAACCCACACTGATTTTCATCCAATTTGTCCTCAACTAATACTTGCACTTTTCTTTCAACAATACCTGGGAAGATTTTACCCACAACGCTGATTAAAGAGATACCTCTGTAGTTACAATCTTTTCTATTTCCATGTTTAAAGATTGGTGTGATTACTGCTTTCGTCCAGTCTGATGGAACCTGTCCTGACTCCCACGCCATTTCAATTATCCTGTGTAGCCATTTAAGGCCTGAAATTCCACTGTATTTGATGAGTTCCAACTTAATTTCATCCACCCTGGCCACTTTATTGCACTGCAATATATATAATATGTTAAAAGAAAATTTCAGTAACTAGGAGTCAGGACATGACCATACGCACAATGATTAGACATAAATCGTTGATGAATCAGGCTTATAAATACCTGTAATAGCTACCTATCTCAGTAAACTCCTCACACTTGCCTATGCAGTGCATATGAATAAATCAGAAAGCTCATTTCTGAAAGCAAAATACAATCCACAATGCAAGAATTTCAGGGATGAGTACAGAATGGCTTGCAGTAAGTATGATGATCCTATAGAACAAAATTGTGATGTAATAAAATACTGTTAATTTTTTTTCTATAAACAGTGCAACACTACCAATCGTAGTTGTATGTAAAGGAGAGTCCATAAATAATATAATTTTTTTGATCAGACATAGAATACTGCTGTGGTTAAAAAGTCTTTTGTGATAGAGTCCTCACCATTTCAAATTCAGATAAAATCTAAAGCTTTTGATGGTTGCCACTATCATCATCATCATCAGGGGCTAAGCCTGACTGTTGTGAAACTGCCAAGGCTCCCACTTTTATACCAATCTGATTGGCTGGACTATGCCACCATGATGACACACACAAATGATGTGTACTGTGGTTGTGCCCTATATTTCAATAGATTATGTCTGCATTCTCTATCCATCATCGCACCCAGTGTCATCTCTCACATAAGGTGGTATACTGCGAGAGAAGTCTTCATCTGTGCTCTTTCCTTATCACACAAATGCTCCATGCATTACTTAAGGCACAGATGATGTCACTATTAAAGTTGTTTTCACATAGTCTAATTTCAGTCACTCCCTGCTCACAGAGTCTCAATAGTTCAATGCATGAGTATATCTAATCAAATAAATAGCATTGTAAAAAGTGGCTGGTTGCTGTAATCTTCTATGTAAGAGTCAACCTATATTTTGTACACAGCCATGGGCTCAAAATGTCAGTTTTTGACAAAACAGCATGCACAAGTATTCTTGTTTTTACAAACAAAATCTTATGTTTATTTAATAGCCTGTGCCCTGGCACCACTGATTTTTCCAAATTCCTATTTTTGATGTGTTGCCAATACTCAACACAGGGGGCAGCAACAGTCTGTGAGGCCCATGTAACTTTTGCAACAGTCGCAAGGAATATTATAAATTCATGGCACTTTCAGGCCAAGATTCTCTGCCTTTTTAGGACTCTACCTATCATATTAGTTGTTGCACTGCAGAATGAAAGTCATGCTATGTGTTTGTCATCTTGGATTGCTTGAACAGTGTCGCTTCTTAGTTTCTTCGGCAACATTGACCTAATAATGCAGACAGAATACCCATTGCTTCTGGACACCTTCATCAGAGGATTAATCTCAAGTCCTAGGTGGTCCTTATGCAAAACAGTCCTCGTTCTACATACTAAGGTGTTCAGTATATAGCTCTCTTCTGAGCTGGATGGTGAAAGCTACACCTGCTGAGGTACAGACCTAGATGTTTCGGTTTTCTGTACACAGAATGGCAGAGTAGTTCATTTGATTTCTATTTGACCAACATGTCTAAGAAAGGTAACTTCCTGTTCCTCTCTACCTCCATTGTAAATATTATGTTAGTATGTACACCATTCAAATGGTCCTCAAACTGCTGCAGCACCTCATTGCCATCAGCCAAGATTAAAATTGTATCACCACCATACCTGAAGAGGTAGGATGAATGGAGGGGAGCACTGTTTAATGCTCATACTTCAAAATCTTTCACGAAAAAAATTCGTTATGGCTGGTGAGTTGTGAGCACATTACTGTTCCATCAGTCATTTCACACTAATTTCCACTGCACAAAAAGTGAGTGGTCATCAGAGTGTGCCAAAATTACTGGGAAATTTTAGGGGACAAATGTGTGGACAAAAGTTTTAATTTATCTTCCACTGGTACCTTCATAAACAGGGAGACCACAACAAGGCTGTCTACAACTTCACTCGTGCCTATCCTTATCTGCTTTATTGCATCAACACACATTCCTGAGTTCTTAATACAATGTCTACAGTGGCCGACTATGGATACTAATAATTTAGTAAAGTACTTTTCCAGTTTGTATGCAGGGGAGACATGAGCACTAACAATTGGTCTCAATGCTATGTCATCTTTCTGTTTTTTAGGCAGACCATAAAACTTGCGTGACCGAAGTGCTCTTGACTTAAGTTCTTCATAAGTCCATCAGAGTGGCCAGGGTTCTTTAGTAGCTCTCCTATCTTCCTGTGAAATGCTGATGTGGGATGCTGTTTGAGAAACCAATACGTGGTACTTTCTGCACCTGGAGATTGGAAGCCCACCCTGATTCTTTTAGCACAAGACAGCCCCCAACAGTGGTGTCCACCCCTGCAAGTGGAGGTGTACAGTGTCAGAGCTTGCCTGCACAAGTAAGGGCAGATGGGTGGTTGCACTGCACTGGTCACAAACAAATGCCTTCTATGGCAGAAGCTCAGCTGTTGCTTAACTCAACCCAAGGTGGCCCACCAGCTGAAAATTGCGAAGTCCAAGGGAGTGAACTTAGAACCAGTAGACAGCTTGTTGGTGGTGAAGCCTGTGGTGCCATCCTGAAAACCATGTTGCCTCGTCACCTGGCGAGGACCTCCAATGGCAGTAGGTGCAGCCAGACTGCGAATACATCTACTGAAAATGATGGGTATTTATAAAGGTTCGATGCCCATTTGTTGCACTGAGCCAACTGCATACACCAAAACAAGGCAGTGGCCAGAAGATGTGACAACTTGTCTGCTGCTGCTGTGGTCAGCCCACCATTGTGCTAGATTGCTAGTACTGTGAGCACTGGCCCTTGGTCCGCAATGTGGAAACAAACTGGCAGCACTGCTGTATCTGATGCAAGGATTTTTGGTTCACTCTGCACCCATTGGTGTCTGTGGCCCTCTTGTGATAGCTGCAGCACTGTTGCTATTTGATTTGGTAGCAATGAAAAATAGTGGCAGTACTACAGGTAGAAGTGAAACTACTTAGAACGTCTGAAGCAGGCTGCTAGGATTGCCTGGATACCTTAGTTTATAACAATAATATGTAGAAGAAGTAAGGATTTGGAAATCAGCCAATTTCAATTGGTCAGGAAGTTCCTCTGGCCTACTGTATATAAAACACATATGTGCCTAAAAATGTTATTATGCTTAAGCTAGCTTATTATTTTATATTTGCACGTGTTAATAAAAACACAAAGTAATTTACTTAGGGTGATTGTACAAAGAACTTTTGTGCAGTTAATACATGCAACAATACAGAATTACATATGCTTCTCATAGATATTTACATGGAACAATTAACTCAATCACCATAACTTCTCAACAGCATATCGTTATCTACACACATGCACTGTGTAAAAAATTCTCCAGATTTTCTCAAGTGAAATAAAATAAGTAGTGTCAAGTATCAGCTGGAATCACGGGGAAACTACCATCTTTATATTTCCCAAGCATAGGTATCTCTACTACACGGTTTAGCAACAATGGGATTCTAATTGGTAAAGTATTCCAGAGGTAAAATAGTCTCCCAATTTGGATCTCTGGGTGGGGACTACTCAGAATGATTATGTTATCAGGAGGGGAAGGGTGAAAAATACTGGCAATCTATGGATTGGAGCTTGGAATGTCAGATTGCTTAATAAGACAGGTAGGTTACAGAGTGTGAAAAGAGAAATGGATAGGTTATATGTAGCAGAAATTAGTCTGGTGACAGAAAGAACAGGAGTTTCAGTCAGCTGAACACAGAGTTATCAACATAAAATCAATATAGGTAATGCATGAGTCGTTCCACCTCAGCAGTGCTACACAGACGATACAGAAACTGAAAAAATGTATGATGAAATAAAAGAAATTTTCAGTTTGGTAAGGGAGATGAAAATTTAATTGTGTTGGGGGACTGGAAATCAATAGCAGGAAAATGAATAGAAGGAAAAACAGCAGGAGAACATGGACTAGTGGACAGAGATGAAATGAGAAGCTGCCTGGTGCATTTTTGCGCAGAGCACAATTTAATTACTAACATTTTGATTAAGAATCTTAAAAGAAGGTTGTATGTATCCATAGAAGAGGCCTGGAGACAGTGCCTGTTTTGACAGATTATATCATGTTAAAAAATATATTTGGATACCAGATTTTAAACTTAATGCATTTAGAGGGGCAGATATGGACTCTGACCATAATTTACCAATTATGAAAAATGGCAGAAAGGTTGGAAATTAAGGAAACAGACTCTGGATAAAATGAAAGATTCCGAAGTTTTTCAAACTTGCAAAGAGGGCCTTAGGTGACGATGGACTGTAACAAAGAAAAGGAATACAAAAGAAGACTGATGGTTAGCTTTGAGAGAAGAAACAGTGAAGGTATCAGTGGATCGAATAAGGAAAGGACAAGGCCCAGTACATTTCCTTGGGTAACACATGACATACTGAATTTAACTAGGGTCTTTAAAAAAAGTTCCAATTTCTAAGAAGGCAGTTGCTGACTGATGTGAATATTACTGTAGCATTAATTTAGCAAGTCATGACTGCAAAATACTGATGAGAATTATTCACAGAAGTTTGCTAGATGCAGATCTTGGGGAAGACAAGTTTAGGTTCCAGAAAAATGTAGCAGTATGTTTAACAATACTGACCACATGACTTATTTTAGAAGATGAACTGAAGAAGGACGAATATGTGTTTATAGCATTTATAGATGTAGAGAAACCTTTGATAATGTTTACTTGGTTGCAATCTGAAAGTCTGGTAGTAGCAGTGATAAAATACTTGGACCAAAACATTCTTGTCCAGAAACCAGACTACAATTATAAAATCTGAAGGACATGAAAGGGAAAATTATTGAATCTGCACATTGAGCAGGCAGTACAGGAAACCAAGGAGGAATTTGGAAAGCGAATTAAAGTTTGGAGGAAACAAATTATGACTTTAAGGTTTTTCGGTAACTTGTAATTCTGTCAAAGGCAGCAATGGACTTGAAAGTTGGAATGAAATAGGATGGATAGTGTCATGAAGTGTGGTTGTAAGATGAATATCTACAAATGTAAAATAAGATTACTGAAATGTAACCAGATTAAATGAGACATGCAAGCTGGTAATAGCATGAAAAGCAGGTTTGTAAAAGATATATATCTGAACTTGCATTATAAATTTAAGTGTTAGGAAATATTTCTGGGAGTTTTTGTTTCCAATGTTTGCCCTGTACAGAAGTGAAATGTAGACGATAAAACAGTACAGACTACAAGAGAATATAAATTTTTTAAACATTGTTACTGAGGAATGCTGAACATTAGATCGATTGTTCAACAAACTAATGAAAAGGCACAGTGAATTGAATTGAGGAAAAAATAAATTTATGGCACAATGTAACTAAAATAAAGGATCAATAACAAATATTGAGGCTCAAGGAATAGTCAACCTGGTGACGGTTAGATATGGGGGTATAAACCGTACTGGGAGACAAAGGATTGACTATAGTAAGCAGGTTGCAGTAGTTAGTAAAAAATGAGAATGTTTTCATGGAGAGCTGCAGCAAACCAATCATTCAACAAAAGATAACAACAACAGTATCAAGATAAACAGAAATTGTTATATAGTAAATGACTTACACTATATATTCTTTGTCCTGCAGGAGGAACAACTTTGTGGAGCTCAGAATGGCTTTATGATCCTCAATTTCAGAAATTTTTAATATTAACTCTTCTGCTGTTTGTTGCAGAACTTTAAACAACGTTACTACACCTTTTATAATTGGAAGTGTTGGATTTAAAAGGTACTCATGTAAATAGGGGTGTGGTAGCATTGCTAGCTGTGAAATTAAGCCAGTTAGCCGGAGGTTTACTTGGTAGGACTGAAAAATAGTAAGAAATGACAATTAGTTATTAAATGTCTTGCAGAGGTTAAATTCAGTTAGCATAATATGTTACATACTGAGGAAAATACTTATTCCAAAGCACAAAGAAAAGAATGTTCATTAGGCAAATCATTTTGCTTCTTCATAATTTTTAAGTTAAAAAACTGCAAAATACAATCTATACAATGTATACTGCAACAAGTGTTGCAAGCACTGTTACTGAACAAACAATAAATTTAACGGTATTCTAATTTCTTTTGTTAACATCTATGGCAAAAGAGGGAGAAGGGGACGGGAGAGAGAGGGGACGGGAGAGGGAGAGGGAGAGAGGGAGAGGGGGAGAGAGGGAGAGGGAGGGGGAGAGAGAGAGAGAGAGAGAGAGAGAGAGAGAGAAGAAGAAGAAGAAGAAGAAGAAGCAAATAATCAGGTATCTTCCTAGGCACCAAACTTACAAGTTCTTTAAAAAATAATGTAGACAGAGAAACTACAAAAAATATACTTTAAGTTTTTATCATGATTTCATAATATTTACTTATGAGCTACTGATCTTCAATTTTGGGATCTCCTCTTCCTGTAATGATGAAGAATTACTATATGTGGATAGGACACTGACAGAGGACAGTAAAGGTGATCATTCAAAGTACCTTGCTGTGAATGTACTATGAACCAAAAAGAATGAAATTATGTTTCTTTTAGCTTGTCTTAAATACAAACATCAAGCTTTAATTTAATGATGGTTAATTATTACAGAAATCTATAGAATTAATTTCTAACAATGGCTTGTCTTTGATAATGTACCTATGCTTTGACTTAATTCACATTACTGAATGTTGTCCTTCATGACTGTATTGAACAGAACACAACTGAATGAATAGGGCAAGTCCCACAATGCATGACTTTCATTTATTTTTCATTTATTTCCAATAATGCTCGTATTTTTCAAAAACGGTAATTTGATTCACATGCAAATTTCCAATTTTTGTATTTTTCCTCACATGTTAAATGCATAGCTTGGTAGCAATACACATGTGAATGCACAAGTATATATGCGACTTGAAATCTGCCGGCACACATTACCAATAAAGTTCCTGGGAGTGATTAAGCAGGAATATATGTCTAAATACCTGCAACTCTCAGTTTGTAATAGCATTTTCCCTGTGGAAAAAGATACTATACAAAACTTCAGATATATAATGGAAACTGAAAGAAATTCATAGGATAAGGTATGCTATAATCTACTGCAATCAAGAGTCATCATAAGACTATGCAACAACAGTTTATATTTGGGTTAGGAGAAATTTTAGGACAATTATGTATAAAAATTCAGACATGGTTCATGACTTCACTTTTGACAAACCTCAATGGTATCAGTACTAACATACTACCACTAAAGTGAAAATAAGCTGTGGACCTGTATACAAACAATATCTTTCCAATGTTAATGTGACTGACTACAACACTCTGATAAAGTTCTATGAAGTGGAAGCTATTTTGTTACAATCCATCAACAGTTTTAACATTATAGTCAATGTCTTTTCGGTCAACTATTTCACTACATAACAAGAAACTTTTTGGCTTTTGAATAACATGTTTTTATAATTGCATAGAAGCTTTTATGCACACTGGACTGTCATCTATCAACAGTATCTCTGTTTCAATGGCTACAATCCTCCACAGATAAAATCTCTTCCACTACAATGTTATTTTGAGACATAATACTCCAACAATAATATGACATGCCACATATTTCACAAAACTTATCTGGTTCCATTGGTATTATTGTGAAATACAACCTAAAGGTGTGGCAAGAGATGAGTACTACATAGCAGATAGGAGAAGTTTTTATCAACTGCACATCCATGTCAGTCCAGTAACTCAATGCAGGGCACACTCAGATATACATGGTGATATTGTAACAGCTTTAATACATATGTGAGTAAATCTTCAGACATGATTTTATAGCCGTGAAAAAGAAGACTTTTTTTACACACATATGTAACAGCCCAACCATTGTCTTTGCAATAATAAGCTTATTTAATATTATATAATAGTTCAAATACTGTGTGTTGGTTTTTTCTGTCAGGGATATCAAGAAATTAGGCACCAAATGCAGCCACTGGTAGGTGCCGAGTCCATGGATGTAATGGTGCCCAACCACATTGCAATCAATGTTTTATTGTACTGGTCCACATAAGTACTGGCTCAGATAAAATAGCATGCTTCAGGGGCGTTGAAGAAGGTAAACATTGTTGTAATGCTCCACTAGTTTACTGTGTGCATTTTTTTTGTTCGATCATAATTGTGACTGAGTTACGATTTAAGAGAAGGGGTACTGATAGCCAGGTATGAAGAGGAAGAGTGTACCATTCGCAACCATACGACACTGTAAGAATAGTGGTCATACAGATCCTAACTGACAAGGACTGGAGATGAGTGTCAAGTCTTGTCAGTGACAACAGATTTCAAAACCAACAATGAATAGCTGCTGCCAGTGAATGCATGTTTCAGACCAAGCATAATGAAGAGAATTGCATGCAGTGGGACAGGTTCCTCAAAGAAGGTCATTGCTACGTTTCCAGTACCATGACTTGGGCCCATTCATTCAGATTACTGTCAACCTGAACCATGATGTTTATTTTGAAATTCTTGGTGCCCAAGTGATACTATTTCTTCTACATCTTCATGATGTGGATACTGTGGACTCTCCTGACTTCCAAGACAATAAGAGCCATGTCCACAGGGCTGTAAAAGTATGATCCTGGCATGAAGAACACTCAGCCATCCAACCTTGACTGGACCACTAAATCATCCGATCTTAATACCACAGAAAATGTCAGAGATCGTTTGGAATAGTGGTGAAACACAGCAATTAACATCACTACAATTTGGTAGCTCTCCGTGATCTATTCCGCAATGAATGGCTTTAGTTGTATGCAGCTGAGTTACAGAGTATTGGCAAGGAAAGAGGTGGTGTTACACAATATTAGAAAGATACCTCGGGTGGGGGGATTATTTATCCAGTGTGCTTATCATAAAACTGATGAAATGGAAAACATTAGTTTACAATATGCAATTACCACTAAGCATTTTTTTTTTTTGCATCAGTTCAGGGCACAACAATGCTGCAAATCATCACTGTCGACACAAATATAACTATATTAGCTTATACAGGCTCGGCTGCATAGCTGGGGAGAAAGAACAAAATTTGATGTCTGAGTAAATCTACAGGGGAGGAGAAAGGCCAAAAACAGGGTTGAGAGTTGGGCATCTGATGCCAGTTCTGTAGCCCACCAACTGTCACAAACTGTTGCCAAATGGCCTACTTTGTGCAACATGCCACACAGGATATATATGTGTCAAAGACCCTCCAAATGACAATCAAGGCATGATCTCTGGCTTTACCATTGAACAGAAACAGGTGAGGAAGGGAAACAGTTCTGAGTATCTGAAAAACAACATGAATGGTGATTACAGCACTTAAACTGACTCACACCCACAGGGCCCGAACAGGCAAAGGTGGGCAGCACTGTGATGTTGATGCACACAAAAAGTCAATGGCATCAACACACAGCAGCTCAGCAGAGGGCAAGGCTGCCTGGTTCACCCTAAGGGTTATTGGGTGCTGTTTACCATGCACATCTAACATTACCACCTGCCAGTTTTCCAACAGTATGTCTTTTGCACTGCTGTAAATTCATGTGATTCCACAATCTTAGGAACTTCAGCTAAAGGGAACTGCAGAAAGTCTATTCCCTAGTTTGAACCTTGGAGTCAGTTGTTAACCAGATGATCAGATCTCTAATTAGCAAACTCCTGCCACCATTTCAAAAACGTTGTCTGTGGTGGTCACAATAAAAAAACAGGAGGGACATCACACTGTAAGATTGTCCTATGTTGCCATTTTACATCTGCACAGAGCATACATAAGAATGTCCTACATGCCACTCTGTATCTGCACAGGGCATGACAACGCCATGAACTGTAGTTATTGGCACAAATATAGCCATACTAACCAACGGTGGCTCAGCTGCAAAGCTGAGGCCCGGCAGAGAGAATAAAATTCAGTGTGTGAGTTAATCTACAGGGAATAGAAAATCTGAACCATGCTTAGAGACCAGCACAGAGAAATACACAACCTGGCCAGCTGAAGGACTGAATGACTTAGTACGTGGAAACCAGTACTCGGTGTGAAGTGAGAGCCAGGTCCAAGTACATTATCATCAAGGTAAAAACTACAAGGCCAAGTATATTATTGCCAGAAAGTTAATACCTGGTTCAATGGCTTTACCCATACTGCACTTTGTATGCACCTTCTTTGACAACGTTCTGCAATATCCTGCAGTGATACCCAGTCCAGCACATCTGCACCCAACTTGATGCCGGCTGGTAGGAATGCCAAAATTTTTTCAAAGCAGTAGAATTTTTGCACTTTTTCCTAGGAGGAAATGTATCACATTCTTAAGAAAACTATTTCTTTGTGAAATCACTTAGACTCTGCTCTTTGGTTCTCACCCTCTTGGTCCAAATTCGCACTGTTGTCGCTGCTTGTTTCACAGTTATCTTTAGGCTATTGACCAAAACATACTGCCTTGCTTTTTCTCTTGGCAGTTGACTAGCGAAAACATTCATTTTAAAGCATGGAACTAAAGCGGTACCCACCAAATAATTTATAGCTGTTGTGATGTTTTCAAATCATTTTAGCAATCCTTGTTATATGACAAACCTCACCTGGCTTTTTTGATCCTTAGCACTGACGCGTTCATTATATCGCAATTTCACATTAATATAACGACATATGGAATAATTTAAAAAATGCAAGCATATCTGGAACTTGTAATTTTTATTATTTCCTCAAATGACTGTCATAATTTCAAAAGTTGCTCTAGAAGCTCCCACTGTGCAGCAGTCAGATTGGCAGATAGAGTGAAATGGCCTGTTTTTGTTCCATTACCCTTGCAAGAATATAATACAAGTAGGTGGAATTCCATTGCATACTGACATCTTGCACCAACTCATGCTGAGGGAGAGCCAAATCTTTTTGGACAGAATGCAGTTTTCCCTGTGCAAAGATAGAATGATTAAACTGAGTTATTATCGTCCTACCTGTAGCTATCACTTGTGTCACATTTGACTGGGCCTTCAGACAATCGTTAACAAATAATTGAAGAGTATGAACGAAACAACGTTCTTGGCCAACTATGCATTACCATCAACTTTTACTATGTTTTGTCCATTATCACAAATGATGATGTGAACTTTTGCCAGCTGGATGTCCCATAAATTTGCAATTTTCTGTGAACTAATCACATGTTTTCCGTTGTGTGTTGTCCTTCAAAATGCTCGACACTCAATACTACTTGTTTGACACTGAACTCACGATCAATAAAATGCACTGTAAGACTTAAAAAATTGTTTTGATTATGCAAGCAAGCACATCTACATGTCACATGTCACAGAAATATAATCAGTCTCAGACAGTAATCTTTTAATTGTCTCAACCACCTTATGATAAGTTTCTCGAATTATTTTGTCTGAAAAGTAAGGGCAGTTTGGTATTTTATAATGTGCCAAAGCACTGTTAATCAGTCTTCTAAAACCAGCCCTTTCTACTGTATTTGCTGCCTCATTTGTCTAGTGCTATCATTTCAGCAACAAACAGATAGTATTTTTTAGCCATGGGACCATTAATATCGCATAGTTTACATATTTCAGAACTTTATTCAAGACTCTGGTACTTTTTTGACGTTGAAGCTTTACTTACATTTTTTTGGTATCAAAGGTTTATTTACATCTGTATCTTGATCTGTAATTTCTTGCTCCATATGAATCATAGGCTACAACTTACAATATCCGTTGCTGTGTTTATTTTTCAAATGATTTATCATTCCTGATGTAGTTGCCATCTTTTAAATGCCACTATGAGAAATTTTTATTTCGCACAATTTGCACACAACACTTTTCGTATTATTTTCATCGTCTTCAAAGTACGTCCATATAGGTGATTTTGTTTTAGAAGCCATAATTGATTACTAATAGTTAGACCTTATACAAATCCACTTTTACACAAAACAAAATGTAGAGTGTGCAATGAAATGTGCTTAAATGTCCTGGCTTTCCCAGTTAACAGTTTTTCCTGTGTGAACATACACTGTACCCTGGGTGAAAGTACATTTTTTTCTGTATTAGGTGACAATATAGTTTCCCTTGGAGCTGTAAAAATTATCAATCCTTTAAATGGTAAAGATTTTATACACCTTTGTAGAACTTCCCGGCACTTTAGGAAATCCAGCAAAAAGCAACTCATTTTGTAAAGATATTTGATGCACGGTAACATGTACACTGCAAATTTTCATATTACAAAAGCATAAATACAAATTGCACCAAATACTGCATGATACCTTCCAAAGGGCTGAAATCGAGATTGTGCTTTATGAAGGGCTACTGTCAGCCAATCATAGCTCATGTCATGTGATCTCGCAAGCCAATGACAGCAGATATTCAGAGTAGGGCTGTTTTACTGCTTTTTGAGCTTTCATCACACCCAGTCTTTCTCTTTGACTGTGTGAAGCAAGTTTAGATGGCAAAAAGAAGAAGTCTGATTGCACTGGGGTGTGGGGGTGCAGTAACAAGGTATCCAATCGGAAGAAATTTTTAACGCAACTAGTGTGATAGATCTTCACATTGGTATTCTTCAAAAATAGTTGCTGAAACTGGTGAAAAAAAAAAAATCTAAATGACAAGATTTGTTTTTGTGTTGTGTGGAGATGTGTGGGGGGAAATGCTGATGTAATTGGCTGGTGCTACCAACAGAAACTGCAATGCTTATCTTCACCACACAATTTAAACACTACAACTGCTAAGTCACAGGCATGAAAAAAGAGACAGGGAACTTAAAATGAAGTATTCCATACAAATCCAATATGTGACGAAACCGAACAATGGACCCATTGGATACCTTTTAGTATGCCACTTACGTGCTGTTACCATTGTATGAATGTGGATTGTTTTCATTTTGATTCTTGAGCTGAGAGGGCTAAGCAGGCTGCTAGCTTGTTGATGTACAGAATATCTAATAATAAATGAATACTTATAACAA
The DNA here is from genome assembly GCF_023864345.2 of Schistocerca serialis cubense. Classification (NCBI taxonomy): domain Eukaryota; kingdom Metazoa; phylum Arthropoda; class Insecta; order Orthoptera; family Acrididae; genus Schistocerca; species Schistocerca serialis. The sequence goes on from NC_064642.1 coordinate 610,960,807, forward strand.
CGAAAATAATCAATTATTGACAAAATAATATAAAGGGTTTAACTGTTACAAGTTTTTGAAGCCAGTGACTCCTTCTTCCCACAAAAGAGTTGCAGGGGAAGGAAGAGGGGTGACGGAAAGGGACGGAAGAGGTTCAAGGACTGGGGTACAGTTCAAAAAAGTCACCCCGAATCCCCCCTCTTTCAGTCCAGTAAGTCTCCCCTGAACTGAGGTTCTGGGTGACTTTTCTGAACTGTACCCCTTTCCCTAAACCTCTCCAGACCTTTTCCTTTGCCCCTCTTCCTTCTCTTTCAACTCTTCTGCCAGAAGGATGAGCCATTGGCTCCGAAAGCTTATACAAATTAAGCCCTTTTGTGTGTATGTTCCCCTGCTGCAGCTGCTTGGTGAGTATATTTTTTATCTATCCATTTATGTTATAATCAATAATTAATGATATGAATATAATAGAGGGAAACATTCCATGTGGGAAAAATATATCTAAAAACAAAGATGATGTGACTTACCAAACGAAAGTGCTGGCAGGTCGATAGACACACAAACAAACACAAGCATACACACAAAATTCAAGCTTTCGCAACAAACGGTTGCTTCATCAGGAAAGAGGGAAGGAGAGGGAAAGACGAAAGGATATGGGTTTTAAGGGAGAGGATAAGGAGTCATTCCAATCCCGGGAGCAGAAAGACTTACCTTAGGGGGAAAAAAGGACAGGTATACACTCGCGCACACACACACATATCCATCCACACATACACAGACACAAGCAGACATTTGTAAAGGCAAAGAGTTTGGGCAGAGATGTCAGTCGAGGTGGAAGTACAGAGGCAAAGATGTTGTTGAAAGACAGGTGAGGTATGAGCGGCGGCAAATTGAAATTAGCAGAGACTGAGGCCTGGCGGATAACGAGAAGAGAGGATATACTGAAGGGCAAGTTCCCATCTCCGGAGTTCTGACAGGTTGGTGTTAGTGGGAAGTATCCAGATAACTCAGACGGTGTAACACTGTGCCAAGATGTGCTGGCCGTGCACCAAGGCATGTTTAGCCACAGGGTGGCACAGTGTTACACCGTCCAGGTTATCGGGATACTTCCCACTAACACCAACCTGTCAGAACTCCGGAGATGGGAACTTGCCCTTCAGTATATCCTCTCTTCTCGTTATCCGCCAGGCCTCAATCTCCGCTAATTTCAATTTGCCGCCACTCATACCTCACCTGTCTTTCAACAACATCTTTGCCTCTGTACTTCCGCCTCAACTGACATCTCTGCCCAAACTCTTTGCCTTTACAAATGTCTGCTTGTGTCTGTGTATGTGTGGATGGATATGTGTGTGTGTGTGTGTGCGCGAGTGTATACCTGTCCTTTTTTCCCCCTAAGGCAAGTCTTTCCGCTCCCGGGATTGAAATTTCTCCTTACCCTCTCCCTTATAACCCACATCCTTTCGTCTTTCCCTCTCCTTCCCTCTTTCCTGATGAAGCAACCATTTGTTGCGAAAGCTTGAATTTTGTGTGTATGTTTGTGTTTGTTTGTGTGTCTATCGACCTGCCAGCACTTTCGTTTGGTAAGTCACATCATCTTTGTTTTTAGATATAATCAATAATTAAATACACAGCTCTAAATCTGGCCAGTATGTCAATATTTTTTCCGTAACTATAACGATATAGCGATAATTTTTTTTGATGTATCGAGGGATGATAGTGATAATTTTTTAAATATTGATATATCAGATTCCCTATATTTATAAAAATATCAACAGTCCTAATTCAGAGCATATGAGATGTGATGTAGTCAGCCAACAGCAACATCACTGTTAAGTAGCGCAAACACAGAAATTGGAAAAGTTAATGGTTTAAATTAATGAACATATAGTGTAGCTACAAGAAAAACTAACTTTTCACATATATTATTGCCTGTCAAAAATTTTTTGCTGTTTTTTTCCAAGGGTGTGGTTAGGCAGGAACCTAGGAGCATTGCTTAAATTGCTATGAGTCAAATCACTATTTGCAATATTGTCCTGCAACCGGTTAGAAATGTTAACAGTTGTGCTGTCACATCCATCAAAAGCAGTTTGATGTTATACTCTTCATCCTACAGCCTTCGACACATTTTTCTGTCAGCAGATGTTTGTGTGCAGACTAAATTTTGTTGCTGTAAAGGCACATTTTCTTTGCAAATAAAGTTTTAAATTGGTGTTATTCTCTTGCTTATGCTTTATTGTTGCAGTATTATACTGCAGTAGCAGGCTAAAGCAAAATTATTTGTTGGAGTATCAGTTCTTAGCAGTCTAAATTACAAAAATTTAACTGAAAACAAAAACAATTCAAAATTCTTAGCGTTCTAAAAATTTTTCAAGATTTTCCCACATTAAAAAGTTACCACACTTTTTCTGGTTGTCCCGGGTTGCATACACCCTTATTTATGAAATAAAAGTCTGCTGAGGGTAATATTCAGTACAGTGTTGCTCCACTCCATGCAATATGATGTGCTGGGATCCTCCTAGGCGTGCTGTTCACAAGGCTGTTGAGATGATGCAGTTGAAGCCAGTACCATTCTTTGACAATGGTCTTTCTATGGTCATGCAATGTGGCAGAAGGACGTCGTGGATCAATGCACAGAAAGTTTCAACTGATCTCAAGTATGCTCAATTGGATACATCAGCATATACCACAGGCCATTCCATTTGGTTGATTTTGATCTCCTGAAGGAATATGTTCATGATCTTTTTGCAGTATCGTCTTGAAAGATGAAGTCACTGGACAACAGACTGGAATATCCTGTCTCCATACTGCATAGCAGTCAAATCAGTCTCGACAGAAATGAGAGGTGCCTGACATCTACACAATGCCAACCCAAAATGTGATTGAGAATTGCACTGGTACCTACACAACTTCACACTCTTTTAGAACGATTACGAGGTGTCATAAAAAATCTGCACTCATTGGTGAAGAGAACCTGATGCCACTGACCCATGTTTCATTCTGTGTGTTCCCTCACCCACATTTTAATTAACCACAGTGCTCAAAGAAATGTACTGTTGTTCTTCATGGATATCTACAGGGCAATCTGAAATTGTGGAGATGGTCACAATCAGTTCTGTTGGATTATCTTCCAATGGGCAGTACTGCTTTGCGAGCTAAACAAAGGGTTACACCATTTTCAGAAAGTGAGCCAGTTGAAAGAAATCATAAACTACAACTTTTTTCACTCAAAAGTATAAATTGGCGCGTAAAAATATTAAGGTGGTCAATGAAAGCAATGCATTCATTGTTTATCAGTACAGTGAATAATGTGTGTATAATGCAACTCACTGCCAGTTAAGTGCCGCCTGTGTTGTTGACCTGGTTTGTTCTATTCATCTGCAGTGAGTGTTTTTGCTAGTGCTGTTTTGGTCGTGTTTTGTTTCTTACGGTGGCAAGTTCAAGTGAACAATGTGCAGCTGTGAGATTTTGTTTTCTACTCAGTAAAAATTCTGCAGCTTATCAAGATGACACTATTAGAAAAACTCAAGTGTATGAGTGGTTTGTTTGATTTAAAAATATCAACATGTCGATTAATGGCAAACCTAGTTCTCGACATCCATAAATTGCCCGAATCGACAAAAATATTGAAAAAAATTTGAGAGCCTGTGCTCACAGACTGTCAGGCACTAAATCAAACCTTTTATTTGGAAGTTTTTAGCAGATAATACAATAGTGTTCATAAAAAAAGACATGATTTGTGGCAGACAAGAGACTGGTTCTTCAACCACGACAACACACCTGCACACGGAACCATCTCTGTTATAGAGTTTCTGGCTAAAAATGGCATGGTTCCCCTGCCCCACATGCCCTGCTCGCTTGACCTGGTTCTGTGCGAGTTCTTCTTACTTCAATCATGAAAAGGAGCATGAAAGGACAATGATTTGAAAACACTGAAGAAGTCAAGAAAAAAAGGAGGGAGGAGCTGACAGCCGGGGGGGCGGGGGTGTACCCCTTTGTACATAACTTTCAGGTCGCTTCTTGTAACAGAAACGCTAGAAAGTTGAAGCAGTGACTGAGGTATACATTTTCATATGAGTTTTAATGTCACACCATCAAATGTAATAAAGATCTACTGTTACCAATTTCTGAAAATTTCATTAGTTTTAGGCATGTCATTCCAGCCCTGGAGCTATTTAAGTAAAATACTGCATTTCCTTAAGGCCGAAATGGGCTAGAAGTGATCATGGAACTACCATGTTGGAGGTATTCTTTTTTAAAAATATTTAATTAAAATGTTAAAAACAAAAATTTACATTCTTTCTGAAAAACAAGTGTTTTATGCTTTTCTGTATTTACAGCTAAAGTGAAGTGTTTCTAGACTGTAACCTTCGCCACCAATAAAAAGTGATGTTAATTTTTTGGATCTCTAGCATTGTAAAGTTTATTTATGGCTGAATTCCGAACTCCTTGTGATCTGTTGCCATGGATGTTATTCTATTGCTGGTCAGAAATGACAAGGACTAATGGTAATTGCAAGATAATCAGTGCCCTCTTCACATGTTCCACCCTGATAAGCTTCTGTTGGAAGACGATAACTTGTTCCCCATCCCATGGTCAACACAGCTCTCCTAGTTGTCTCCGAAAAGACAGCAACCAGTTTCTTTTGTATTCCTCAGCCACAGTATATTGGTAATGTACATCAGCTATTGTTGTTGACAGTAGGTGATCATTCTGGGGCACATCTTTGATGTAGTGGTATTGTGACAGCTGTCCTATAGGCTACTGACTCAAAGTACAGAAATATAATCTCTCACTGAAACTACGCGTCCCTGTGATGAACTGCTATCCTCATTGTACTTTCCAGGAAACACTATCCAAAGTGACACAGTGTGTAATGAAAGTTTTGTTAAAATGCCCATCTTGCCATACTCTGGTTTAACAGTTTTCTTAAAACACTTCAGGAAAAAGCTGGAACCCCTTCCTTAAAAAGACAGTGGCCATTTCTTTTTGCCTGATATTTATGCAAGTAAGCTAGCATTTTTTTTCCTCTACTGGTTAACCATAAAGACCATAATCTCTTCTTACATGCAGAAGAGCCAGCAATGCTAAATAACATGGGGGATGTAGATGGCACTGGTACTGTACATTGGCCGAAGGCCAACTAAATTATGCTTCCCGCACAAAATCTTCACCCTGTGGGTTTGGCTACCCTTGGCCCAAGGAGTCTCTCCTCTGGAGTTTACCTACAGATATCACAAGGATATTGTGTGTTATGGGCATGATACATTTACAAAGAGTCGCTGGTATGTGATTGTTACAGGCACCACGAGGGAGCACCAATCCTGCTTCTCAGCAACACACGCCTCAGGAAAATGGTGGCATTGCTATTGAGGAACTAGTTTCCACTTGCACAGCACTTGATCGTGGATATCCTTCCACCTGCTGGATATTTAAGGTGGAGCACATCCTCCAGAGGTAGCATTCAACTTCTTGCACAGTTCTGAGCCAGGAGCCAGCTACACCAATAGCATTCAACTTCTTGCACAGTTCTGAGCCAGGAGCCAGCTACACCAAGTTCAAGGAAGTAGATAATATATGTTGTATTTTGTTATGTTTCTTGCAATTTTGGTTATTTTGTTTGTATGTGTTATAGGGTGTTGAACAATGGAAAAAAAACCCTGGTATAGATTGCTGAGAGAGAATAAAAGAACTTAATGTATACAGGAAAATGAGAATATGTAGGAACAGACAGTGTGGGAAGTAATGAAAAACAGAGATGATTATATGATGATTAGGAGAGGGAAGTGTTGACCTGTGTCTGGTCATTTAGGATTAGATCTGGACTGTGAGATAGGCGTTTGTTAATTTACAGGGCTTCCAGCAGGTTGCATCTACAGCTACATTTACATCTACATGGATACTCTGCAAATCACATTTAAGTGCCTGGCAGAGGGTTCATCGAACCATTTTCATACTACTTATCAACCATTCCACTCTTGAATGGCACGTGGGAAAAATGAACACCTAAATCTCTCCGTTCGAACTCTGATTGCTCTTATTTTATTATGATGATTATTTCTCCCTATACAGATGGCTGTCAACAAAATATTTTTGTATTCGGAAGAGTAAGTTGGTGATTGAAATTTCGTAAATAGATCTCGCCGCAAAGAAAACCACCTTTGTTTCAGTGACTTCCACCCCAACTCGCATATCATACCAGTGACACTCTCACTCCTATTGCGCATTAACACGACACGAGCTGCCCTTCTTTGCACTTTTTCGATGTCTTCCGTCAATCCTACCTGGTAAGGATCCCACACCGTGCAGCAATATTCCAGCAGAGGACAGACAAGTGTAATGTAGGCTGTCTCTTTAGTGGCTTTGTCGCATCTTCTAAGTGTTCTGCCAACAAAGCGCAGTCTTTGTTTCGCCTTCGCCACAACATTATCTATGTGGTCTTTCCAATTTAAGTTGCTCATAATTGTAATTCCTAGGTATTTAGTCGAATTGACAGCCCTTAGATTTGTGTGATTTATCGTATACCCAAAATTTATCTGATTTTTTTTTTAGAATCCATGTGGATGACCTTGCACTTTTCTTTATTTAGTGCCAATTGCCACTTTTTGCACCATACAGAAATTCTTTCTAGATCATTTTGTAATTGGAATTGATGGTCTGATGATTTTACTAGATGGTAAATTACAATCAAAGGGGGCTGCTCAGATTATCACCTACATCAATTATGTAAATCAGGAACAGTAGAGGGCCTATGACACTACCTTGCAGTATGCCAGATATCACTTCTGTTTTACTCGATGATTTACTGTCTGTCACTACCAACTGTGACCTCTCTGAGAGGAAATTACGAATCCAGTCACACAACTGAGATGATACTCCATATGCACACAATCTGATTAATAGTCGCTTGTGAGGAATGGTATCAAAAGTCTTCTGGAAATCAAGGAATGTGGAACCGATCTGAGATCCCTTGTCGACAGCACTCATTACTTCATGGGAATAAAGAGCTGTTGTGTTGTACAAGAATGATATTTTCTGAATTCGTGTTGGTTATGTATCAATAAGTCACTTTCTTCAAGGTGATTCATAATGTTCGAGTACAGTATATACTCCAAAATCCTACTGCAAATTGAGGTCAGTGATATGGGTCTGCAATTCAATGGGTTACTCCTATTTCCTTTCTTGAATATTGGTATGACCTGTGCTACTTTCCAGTCTTTAGGAACAGACCTTTTGTCAAGTGAGCGGTTGTATATGATTGCTAAGAAAGGCGCTATTGTGTCTGTATACTCTGAAAGGAACCTGATTGGTATACCATCTGGACTGGAAGACCTGCCTTCCTTAAGTGATTTGAGTTGTTTCGCAACACCTAAGACCTCTACTTTTATGTCACTGTTGCTAAAAGCTGTTCTGGTTTTGAATTCTAAAATATTTACTTTGTCTTCTTTCATGAAGGAATTATGGAAAACTGTATTTAGTAACTCCGCTTTAGTGGCACCATCATCGTTAACATTTCCATCATTATCGCGCAGTGTCGGTATTGACTGTTTTTTGCCACTAACGTACTTTACATACGACCAGAGTCTCTCTGGGTCTCCTACCATATTTTGAGATAATGTTTCATTAAAAGCATCTCGCATTGACACCCGCACTAAATTTTGAGCTTCCGTGAAACTTAGCCAGTCTTGGGGATTTTGCGTTCTTCTGAATTTGGCATGCTTTTTTCGTTGCTTCTGCAGCAGTGTTTTGACGTGTTTTGTGTACCATGGTGGATCAGTGCCATCTCTTATTAACTTATGCGGTTATGACTCTATCTATTGCTGTCGATACTGTATCTTTGAATTTGAGCCATATCTGGTCTACACTTACATAATTAGCTTGGAAGGAATGGAGACACTCTCTTAGGAAGGCATCAAGCGAATTTTTATCTGCTGTTTTAAATAGATATATTTTGCATTTATTTTTAGTGGTTTTGGCTGATATGGTTTTGAGCCTCACTACAACGACTTTGTGTTCACTAATCCCTGTATCAGTCATGACGCTCTCTATTAGATCAGGATTGTTTGTGGCTAAGAGGTCACATGTGTTTTCGCAACAATTTACAATTCGTGTGGGCTTATGAACTAATTTTTCAAAGTAATTCTCAGAGAAAGCATTTATTACAATTTTGGAAGATGTTTTCTGTCTACCACCGTCTTTGAACATGTATTTCCGCCAACAAATTGTGGATAGATTGAAGTCCCCACAAATCATAACTGTATGAGTGGGGTACTTATTTATAATGAGATTCAAGTTTCTTTGAACCATTCAGCTATTATATCATGAGTCGTGAGGTCAGTAAAAGGAGCTGTTGAGTATAACCTCTACCCACAGTAATTCACAGGAACTATCTATTTCAACTTCACTACAAGATAAACTACTACCAACAGACACAAACACACCACCACCTAACTTATTTAATCTATCCTTTCTGAACATGGTTTGCGCCTCTGTAAGAATTTCGGCAGAATTTATCTCTGGCTTCAGTCAGCTTTTTGTTCCTATAACAATTTCAGATTCAGTGCTTTCTATCAGAACTTGAAGCTCTGGGTCTTTTCCAACACAGCTACTACAATTTACAACTACAATACTGACTGTTGCTTGGTCAATTCTTGTTGTTTCTTTGCCTGTACCCTTTGAGGCTGGAGCAATGTTTGAGAGTGTGGTGATACTGCATTTTAAAAGGTAAAAAAGGCTGAACATTACACAAATACAAAAGGAGCAAACAGGAAAAACATTAACAGTATACTCAAAACCGTGACTGTTACAGTTTGCATTAAACTTCTTTGGTGACAATACTCAGTAAATGTCTCAAGATGGCCTTGTAAGCTGAAAGCCAGTTAACACGATAAAAGTAATACTGTAGAACAAAAGCAGACTAGTACTTTTCATTTATTTTAATGTTGTTCTACCAACAACTGACGGAAGATTCAATTACCACTTAGTCTTTCTCATTTTTTTCAGTTCTTCTTTACTAGTCTGCCAATCACAAATTGATTTTTCTGTTGGTGGAGGGCCAAATTGGGCTCAGCTGCTTTGTTTCCTCATTCTTCTGCATATGGTATTACTTTCAATTTATAGCCCACATAATATGAATTCATTTCATTTTTTCCATTATGAAATTAGTTAGAAACAAATCACTTTCAATTAAAGTTCAATGGCACTGTAGACTGCAATGACGCACCATAGGCTAGACGTTGTCTGGATTTGTGATTGCAGGTCAGGAGAGAGACAGTGTCAGCAAGCTTGTGAATCCCCGCGACTCACATTTGTTGCATCAGTGCACTGCTGCTGCCGTTGAATCTAGTGTTGCCAGATAGAGATAGGTTTCCTGTGGCATCAAATGTATGGCCGTTTTTAAGACTGGTGGGAATTTTCAATCAAACAATAGACCTTTTTGATATTAATTTTAAGTATAAGATGCATCTGAATTTTTTAGGCAATTTTTTGAAGAAAAAATTACATTTTATAGTCTGTAAAACATGGTAATTTCTGCCCACTCCATTAAGTTGTCTTGAAACAAAATCAATCAGATGTTCCTCTCCATCAAACTCCTGGCTCAAAATACACCCGAGAGAGTGATTTGATGCATCACATGATAATATAAACTCTTCATGAAATTCTGTGAACACAAACACTGGACTCGATGTTGGTACCTCCTTTAATTCGACAAATGCTCCCAGACACTCTTCAGACCATACAAACCTGATACCCCTCTTCAATAAGTAAGTACACAGCCGTACTATACAAGCAAAAGCTCTCATGAACTTTCTACAACAACCCATGAGGCCCAAAAAAAGACTGTGACTCCTTGCTTGTTCCAGGTACTGGAAAAACTCGTACTGCCTGTGTCAATCTTGTATCAGTCCTCACACATCCATATTAACTATGTGACACAAATAATTTATTTCTTGGAATCCAAAGTGAAAATTTATCGTACTCAGTGTTAGATGTGCAGCTCGTAACCTCTTGAACACCTCCCACAGTCTTTGTCTGTGTCCCTGCATATCCCTTGAAAAACCAATTATGTCATCTAGTGACATTAGACACCGGAAAGGCTGCAATCTTTTCAACACCCCATCTATCAAATGCTGGCATGTCACTGCCACATTCTTAAAACCAAAATGCTCCAAATGATGACTTAAAAAGTTTGAAGATCACCTTTTATAAATCCCGAGTATACTTGTGCAATGGACTTTGACTGAAAATCCTGAAACCTGGAGTCAATTTTTAGTTTCTGTGTAGTTATGAAGTTGAATCATGTATCCTGTGAACAGAAATCTTGGGAAGAGCTGGGGGAGCACTGGGGATTTATTGATAAAGTACCACTGGCGAGCACTTGTCAGTCAACAGATGAACTTTCATCACTTTCAAACTCCAGTGAAGTAACATCATATTCTCCTTCACTTTCTGAGATGCTAAATTCAATGTCAAAATCAGGACACTATAGCAATCCTTTTTTGAAAGCACTGCCTTGCTGAAATGGATATAAGAGATGTTTTATTTTTTCAAAGGTCTGAAAAGTTTCCCAAGTATACTTGGGATTTTAAGTTGTTAAAATAATAAAAATGAGATAACTCAGGATTTATGTTAAGCAACTAATGTGAACAGAGATTCTTAAGGAGATCTACATCAGAATGCTGGCTTGCTGAGCTGAGGAGAACCAGGTGACACCAAAGGATGTTGAGAAACTGGAAGGATGAGAATAGGCTGTCCCTGTCATACATGTGCATCATAAAGATGCCATCAACGAAGTTGAACAAGGGGAGGGATATAGGATTACAGATAGCTGCAGTAGTCTTCTGGTGGCTCACGGATAGGTCGGCACATGACAGTGTCACACAAGTGATTATGACAGAGCTATGGACGCCACAAGAACAATCTGTGTAAGTCCTTTCAGAGGCCACCAAGGATCTTCATTATTCTCCTCACCTTATCCAGAAACACTCCTACATGCACAAATGAGACATACAGAAAGTGCCCATATCATCACTGAGTACCACACAGGACGCAACAACTGAACCGTATTCTCTACTTAACTACAGCGTCCTCTGACATGAATGATGATTATCTAACTTTGATCCCTCCCCAAACCATTATTATGGCCCCCTAACAACCACCTAATATTCTTACCCCTCCACCCACCACTTCACTTTCAACACCCTGCTCCACAGGTCACATCCCTGCAGAATATCCACATCAACAAACCTGTTACATACATCTGCCTATCACTTTATATTCCAGCCTTGTTACTGGTATTTCCTAGCTCATCAGAGGCAGAACCATCTGTAAAAGTATTTACAGCATTTACAAACTTTGCTGCAATCGCTGTAGAGAACTGGATTTGTGTTATGAGCATGGACAACCCATTCACACACTAAAGTATGTGAGTACCAAAGTGATGCTGCAACTCCGTCTGCAAGGCTAGTGACGTACACTGTATCAGGGTACAGACTCTGAAGCACACTGGCTGCTTCAACCATGTATGAAGCACCATCTGTTACTTGCAGCAAAGTGTGTCCCATTGAAACCAGCATCCGTGTGCAGTGCACTTTTTACGCCCCTATTCCTACCTCCCACTCCAGGCTCTACTTTTCTCCAGTACTATTTTCCCACTGCTAACTTCTATCTTGCGCTCACATGCCTTATCATTAGGGCAAACCAGCAAAATATGCAACAACTTATGACCTAAAACTTACATAAATATGACCTTAAAAAATAAAATATGACTTTATATAAATTTATTTAAAAACATTCTTGTTGATTCTTTTTTATAGAACACATAATACAAAGTTTACTTCTGAACAAACAGTGAGTACAGTAAACACTTTTTGCAGTGTCTCAAATTAACTAGCACTTACTTTTGAAATGTCTACATATGCCTGGGTGAGGGAGGGGAGAAGGGAGGGGAAGTACAGTGAAAACAATAACACCCATCCAGACAAAAAAAAAAGTTTTTACTACTTCACACCAGGATAATTTTGTACTAGAAAATCTCCTCTATTACATGCCTCAAGAGCATATTGAGTGTATTTAACAGTGGCAACATCACTGCAGGCCAACTTCTGTTTACTGTCTTCAAATGCTGTTTCATTCCCAAAAAGACTGTCACTAAGTTTGCATTTTGTGGAATATTCAAGATTCTGATGTAAAACACTTTGCAATTTGTTGTTCACTTTGTCAGACACATGAACACAAGCTCAACCCTACTAACTCTGCACATATTGCACAATATCCATGATGTCACACAGTTGAGTACCAGTAGCTTCCAGTCATGTGATGGCTTTTGATGCCACTGAAAAATTGGCACAGATGTACCCAAAGTTTCCATGCAAGAGATCTGGAGACCTCTTTCACAGTGTTGACAGCACCCAATTCATCACTGCCTAGGTCATAAAAGGTCAGCAGCATTTGCCATCATGTAAGATGAAAGGAAAGCAAAGGCACCTGTTCCTTGAATTTCTGCATACATAGCAGAGCTTTTATGTAGTTTTTCTTGCTACAGGAAATAAATTTGTCCACTTTAGGGTAATCTGAGTGCACCTCTCCCGCAACTCCGTCTGCAAGGCCAGTGACATACACCATATCAGGGCAGAGAATCTGAAGCACATTGGCTGCTTCAACCATGTATGAAGCACCATCGGTCACTAGCATCAAAATGTTGTCTCTGTTAACAACATCCGCCACTAGAAGCTTCATACAGTTGTCAAAGAAAGTGGCAACTCTTGAGTTGTTTACTCTCTGGAGAGCTTCACACATTAAGATGAACATTTCTCCAGGCTTGTCAACTTTTAGAACACCAACAACAACATTTGCAACATAATGACCACCCACACTGGTGTTTTCATCTACAGGCACCCAGACTGTTTGGCCAGAGCAACACTAACTTGCATTTTGCTGAGCAGCTCCTCTAGCACACGGATAAACGGTTCTTTGTTAATGCAGAAGCATCTGGAATTGGATGTGTTGTGGACTTCTCCAAGGACTGTCTGAAGAATGAATTCTTCAGATTCTCCAATAGGATGTTGCAAGACATCATCTCATACAAGTCCTTGAATAATGACTGCAAGATTGAAGAAGGATCCGTCTGCTCAAATAACAGTGTTTGTGTGTTTCACACAGGTGTTGTTGCACATTAAAGCACTTTTCTGCACTAACTTTAAGTATTGTACAAAATAATATTTCCCTGTCGGTGCTGAAGAATTTCTCTCCAAAATCATGAATAAAACCTCACAATGTCATGCTTTTGGAGCACTTTACTTTTGGCATGTTGAACCAGACTGAGTTGTTTTCAAACTGAATAGTGTGACCACGTGTGTGGCGTTTATTATGTCTAAGGCCACCTTTGTTGGTTTTGAGAATGTTTTGCTGACCCTGTGCAACAATTTCTTATGCCAGGAAACCAGCTAGTGTGTTATGCTGCTTGTCTACTACAGTCTTGATAAATGTAGCTGTGTAGTAAAGTGTTTAATTTATTTGTGTCATCACCTGAAGCATTGTCATGTGAACAACATTTTGAAGTTTCTGTTCCTGAGTCCTTAAGGATACGACATATAAGAGGGGCGTTCCATAAATAATGCAACACATTTTTTCCGGCCAATTTCAGTTGCAAAACAACAGAATTAGTTGTGGGACATTTTGATATATTCCTGCTTTGGCTCTACAGTTTCATTACGTTCTGATAGGTGCCAGCACTATACGAAGCCTTCAAAATGCCATCTGTATTGGAGGAGTGTTCCAAGCACGGAGCTGTCACTGAGTTTCTTTCGGTGGGAAAGATATTCATGGGTGCTTGCAGAATGTCTGTGGAGACCTGGCAGTGAACAAACGCATAGTGAGCTGTTGGGCAAGGCATCTATCATCATTGCAACAAGGTTGTGCAAACTTGTCCGATCTCCCACTTATGCCATCTGGCCACACACATCTATATCTACATAGATACTCGACAAATCACACTTAAGTGCCTGGCAGAAGGTTCATCGAACCACCTTCACAACAATTTTCTATTATTCCAATGGCAGACAGCGTGCGGTAAAAACAAACACCTATATCTCTCCGTGCGAGTTCTGACTTCCCTTACTTTATTATGACGATTGTTTCTCCCTATCTAGGTCGGTGTCAACAGAATATTTTCGAATGTAGAGCAGAAAGTTGGTGATTGAAATTTCCTGAGAAGATTCCGTGACAATGAAAAATGCCTTTGTTTTAATAATGTACACCCCAAATCCTATATCATGTCAGCAACACTCTCCCCCCTATTTCTCAATACTACAAAACATGCTCCTCTTCTTTCAACTTTCTCAAAGTACTCCATTAATCCTATCTGGTACAGATCCCACACTGTGCAGTACTCCGAAAGAGGATGGACAAGCACAGTGTAGGCAGTCTCTTTAGTAGATCTGTTGCATCTTCTAATCATTCTGTCAGTAAATCACAGTCTTTGGTTTGCCTTCCCCACAGCATTTTCTGTGTGTTCTTTCCAATTCAAGTTGCTCATAAGTGTAATTTCTAGGTATTTAGTTGAATTTACAGCCTTTAGATTTGACTGATTTAGCGTGTCACCAAAGTTTAACAGCTTCCTTTTAGTGCTCATGTCATTTAGCATTTAGTGTCAACTGCCAATTTTCGCACCATACAGATATCTGAATCTTCTGGAGCTTGTTTTGATCTGCACAGCTGTGACTCCTGCGATGTTGGAACATGCAGACATGATCATTTGAAGTGAATGATGGATCACAATCAAACGCGTAGCTGCACAACTGGACATCTCTGTCGGTAGTGCTGATACACTTGCCGACCAGTTGGGGTACTCAAAGGTGTTTGCCTGCTGGTTCCTTGCTGCCTAAGAGAAGACCATAAAGAACATTGGAGGACAATTTGTGCAGAATTACTTGCAAATTATGAGGCTGCTCGTGACAATTTTTCCTCAAATATCATCACAAGGATGAAACATGCATTCATCACTTTGAATGGGAAACAATACAGCAATTCATAGAGTGCTGCTACATCAACCCTCATAAAAAAAGAAAACGTTCAAAGCTACACTTTCATCTGGTTAAGTCATGGTGACAGTCTTCTGAGATTCTGAGGGGATTATTCTGTTTGATATCATCCCTTAAAATGCAATGATCAACTCTGAACTGTATTGTGCTATGCTCTGGAAACTGAAGAAACACCTTCGGTGTGTTCGTCGCCATAAAAATATAAACATACTTTTCCTTCTCTATGACAAAATGAGGCCTCACACAGGTCTGCGCATCTGAGAGGAGTTCATAAGACTTCATTGGACTATTCTTCTTCATCCACCCTATGGCCCAGATATCGCTCCTTCCAACTTCCATCTGTTTGACCCAACGAAGGATGTAATCTGAAGTATCTGCACTAGCAGAATACAAATGCAGAAAAAACAAGTCCGAAAACAATTTATTGGACTCACCAAAATGAAACAATAATACAATATCCAAAAGAACAACCAACTCGATCCCAACTGTGGATCAACACAAATACAAAATAACAAATAATAATAATAATAATAATAATAATAATAATAATAATAAAAAAGACCCGACTCTTCATGGGGAGCGAACACCAATAGTTCTACAACGTCAAGAGTTTCGTCAACTATACCGAGAGATCGGCCAGATAGAAGAGGCGTCTGGCTGTGGCTGCAGCCCTGTATCCTTCCGAGCAGTGTATTGAACTGCCTTTTGCCGGCAGTGCGCCACCTTATAAAGCCCGTTGGCGGATATATCTGCCAGAACTATTTGTGATCACGTGTCTGGTGCAGCAAAGTAGTTCCTAGGCTAGTTGCAACATCTGGTGAAGCTGTTCTGCAGGCTCTGCGAATGGGTAGTGGTCCCTGGCGGCCGTTGGTGGAGACCTGGTGGTGTGTTATGTTGTGGCCGCCGTTAAGTCTTTGTTTTGACAACACAGACAACGTAAGTTTTCCTGGTGAATATACACCCTGTGATGCAGGCGTCCTGTGATGAGTGGACGTAAAGTGGAATGACGATGCTGTACGCGCTACGATTTCCGAAGTGTGCGGCCACAGCATACTCCACGCGAAGTAGTATGTGGATGATGGCGAGTTTATTCATGCAGCAGGACACTGGCTCCAATGTTGACCAGCAGAGTAGTACAGGCTATCTCACTATGGTGGTGTAAGGCTGTCGTATTGACTGGATATTATGATGAAAAATAAGGTTTTATAGCCAAAAGAGTGGGAAATAATATGTTGCATTGGAATCCTGAATAAAACCAAACTGCTTTTAGAAAAAAATGTGATGCATTACCTATTGAACGCCCCTCATATATGCATTTTGGCATAAGTTGGCTGGATTGTGAGCTATTACTACAAAATGTGTGAACATGACTTGATGTGCACAAAGAAAATACATTTTTCTACACTACAATGACTGGTTTTATGCATAAATTGTTGTAAAATTCACCCCAAAGTTCAGGGGAAAAATATGACTTGTCATTCAAATCAGGGCCTCACTTTTCACATACATAGTTATATTCCATAGTGGATTAACCAGTGAAATGTATATAGTGAATAACACAGTGGTTCACTAAGCTACAATTGTTAGCAATAATTTATAGTTTTAATACCTGGTATGGGAGTTGACCAAGCCTAGTGAATAACATCCTCAGGAATGGACCCTCATAGAAATTATTCCGATGATCAGCTTCAGGGTAAGAATCTGAGCTACAACAGTCATCAGATTCCTGTGACTCTGGAAATACTGCTTCAAGAGGCCATTTATATTGACTACAACAAGAGATACAATGTTGGTACTGCTTCCTCACATCTTCAACATATTGCTCATATGTTGATTCTTCAGTATTAGATGTCTGCATGTTCCTGGGTATTAGGGATAAGAATCTGTAACAAAAGAAACAGTATCAAATTTTAGAGTCACTGATATTTTCCTAGAACTCTTTTATTACCATTTTTACAACTTAAAATTTGCCCTTTAAGTGAACAATAAAGTAAGGAAAAATTCTGAAATGTTGAAATACAGCAAAATTTCTACACATCTACATACATACTCTGCAAACCACTGTGAAGTGCATGGCAGAGGTTATGTGAAGCACCTATTAGACATGTTAAGATCAATAAACTTTTACCGTTTAAATGATAAACCCACCCAGCTCAGTGCTTGCTTAGATAATATAATATGCAACCCTCAGCCAAATAAAACTGAATTTGGAACTGTAAACCTCAGGATATCAGATCATGAAGGGCTGTGGCTTAGGCATCCTCTAAACAACAAAACAGACAGTTCTGCAACTGAACTAGGAAGAGTAATCAGGCCAATCAATGAACATAAACTGAATCAGTTAAAAAACCAATCTTAATCACATAAACTTGAATATAGTACTCACTAACGATATGTCTGCCAATGATTCAATACAGAAACTTTTAGAATTATTAGAATGAAACATTAACTCATGTTGTCCCAAATACTACAGAAAACACCCAAAGCAGAACTGGAAAAATAAACTGCAAGAACTAATTAACTAGTACATGCCACACTTGTACAACCTTAGGGAAGAAATGATGGTGCACTATAATAGATTTCAACCAAATCAAGCTGAGAAGGAAGCTTATGCAGCAGCAAGAAGGGTATATAGATCAGAAATTAGAGCATCCAAGAGGAAAGCCAATGACAGATACGTACTTAACTAGACAAATAAGTTTAAAGCAGCATGAAAGGTTATCAAAACAGAGATAAGCTCCGAAAATAAACACAACAACATTCCAATCCAACCAAACACCTTAAATGCACACTTTATCAGTTCTAGTTAATATAAAAGTCCCACTGAAGATGCAAATAAAGCTGTAGACTTGCTTCCAGCTCTAGCCAGTAAGCAACACGACAATTTCTGCTGGACCTGCATACCCTACAGACAGGTTAGCGAAGCAATTGCCACTCAAAAGCAGAAGACTTTTATGGACTTTCAAATCATCTAATAATGGAGAATAGATGACACACACACACACACACACACACACACACACACACACACACACACAGATGACCACAGTCTCTGGCAGCTGAAACCAACAGTGTGTGCGAGTTGCGTGAATGTGTGTGTGTGTTTCGTCTATTTTGTGACAGTCTCTTTGTTGTACCTGTCTGTGATTCAGCATTTCCGCTATATGGTGAGTAGCAACTATCCTTTTCATAATATTGTTACATATCATCTAATAAAAATATAAAGAAATAAATTCCACTGTCATTAACCAAAATCATCAAACAAATGCTACACAAAGGAATCTTCCCAGATTGCCTAAAAATTACTATTGTAATACATATTCATAAGAGAGGTGGTCAAGCATCTCCTGGTAACTATTAACCATCTTACTCACACCAATCATATTAAAAATTATAAAATATTGTTTGCACAAACAGATGAAAGAACACTTTAAGTAAAATAATCTACTTAGCTCCTCATAATATTGTTTCAGACCTCATCCTCCCACTGTCAATGCAGTTGAGACTACCATCACAAAAATATATGCCCCTTTTGAAACTAAGAAAACAACCTGTGCAACTTCTCTGGGAAAGCTTTGACACTGTCTGCCATAGCATACTCAGATGGTAACTATAAACAAACAAGCTTTGTCAGGCTGTACTGTATGCAGATGATACAACTCTAATCTCACAAGTTGACAATCCAGAGGAGCTGCAACATAATGTAAATGTAGCAATGGACTGACGCACTAACTGGTTCCAGGCAAGTTATCTACAAATTAACAACAATAAAACTGAAGATATTGTTTTCAATTAATGTCTCCAATGAATATAAAAAACAGTCAAACTATTAGGTTTCCACACAAATCAGAAACTTAGCTGGGAGAGACAAACAGAAAAATTGTGCTCAAAACTTATTTGAATAATTTATCTGTTGTACAAACTAAGGATTAATGAAGCAAAACCTTACTAGTATATGCATATTTTGCATTTTTCCACTCCCACCTTACCTATGGAACTGTTTTATGGGGTATTGCCCAGCTCAAAAACCCGCATTCAAGTGGCAAAGAAAGGCTATCAGATGTATAGCAGCACTGACTCTAAGAGAATCCTGTGAAGACCATTTCAAAGAGCTCAATATTTTACAGTCCCAAGCCTCTATATGTATAGTTGCTTTCTCAGTGTTAAAGAGAATTTAAATACTTTTAACCTTAAGAGGTCTGTACATGATCACAAAACAAGAACTGGACAATTAATTGATATACTCCTGGATTTCTCTCTTAACAGTGCTTCATGAAACTTAGTATCCTATCATGCAATAGTTTTGTGTCTATTTTAAAGCGTCTACCAGTTCAGATTTTCCAGCCTTTCTATAACATTCTTTCATGGGTCTAAGAAACCTGGCACTATCTGTACTCTCCTTCTTTTGTATACATTTAATATTCCCTGTCAGGCCTGTTTGGTACAGGCCTCACACATTTGAACAATATTCTAGGCTCTCCTTTGCAGACTGGTTACATTTTCCCAGTAGCCTACCAATGAACTGGAGTCTGCCACCTGATTTTACTTGAGGTTGAGCCTATATGATCATTCCATTTGACATCTCCACAAATTCTAACAACCAAGTAATTTTATGAGTTGGCTGATTACAAATATGACTCATTAATAATGTACTCATAGGAAACTATGTTTTTGAGTTTTGTAAGTGCACAGTTTTACATTTCTAAACATTTAAAACAAGTTGCCTATCTTTGCATCACTTTCAAATCTTATCAAGACCTGATTGCATATTTGCGAATATTTTTTTTACAGACAGCACTTCACTACCGATAACTGCATCAGCTGCCAAAAGTCTAAGGTTACTATTAATATTTTCCACCAGCTCACCAGTATATGATACTAGTGAACCCCACAGTGCTTTCTAATTGCTGTGTATGCATGGAAAATGGATGTACATCCTAATCTCCTTCTCCCCCCTCTCCTTGTCCACACGTCTGCTTGTGTCTGTATATGTGTGGATGGATATGTGTGTGTGTGCGAGTGTATACCCGTCCTTTTTTCCCCCTAAGGTAAGTCTTTCAGCTCCCGGGATTGGAATGACTCCTTACCCTCTCCCTTAAAACCCACATCCTTTCGTCTTTCCCTCTCCTTCCCTCTTTCCTGATGAGGCAACAGTTTGTTGCGAAAGCTTGAATTTTGTGTGTATGTTTGTGTTTGTTTGTGTGTCTGTCGACCTGCCAGCACTTTCATTTGGTAAGTCACATCATCTTTGTATATATATATATATATATCTAAAAACAAAGATGATGTGACTTACCAAATGAAAGTGCTGGCAGGTCGACAGACACACAAACAAACACAAACATACACACAAAATTCAAGCTTTCGCAACAAACTGTTGCCTCATCAGGAAAGAGGGAAGGAGAGGGAAAGACGAAAGGATGTGGGTTTTAAGGGAGAGGGTAAGGAGTCATTCCAATCCCGGGAGCGGAAAGACTTACCTTAGGGGGAAAAAAGGACGGGTATACACTCGCACACACACACACATATCCATCCACACATATACAGACACATTTTGTGTGTATGTTTGTGTTTGTTTGTGTGTCTGTCGACCTGCCAGCACTTTCATTTGGTAAGTCACATCATCTTTGTTTTTAGATATATTTTTCCCCCTTTATATACTATACATACATATGCATATACTACAGATTTGGGAAAAAAAAAGAAATACAAAACTTATGTCCATCTGAATGTTTAGTAGAGTATTGTGTAAAAATCTGAAATAAATTGGTCACGAACATTTTCAAATTTTTGCCCTAAAACATTTCCCGTGTGTGTGTGTGTGTGTGTGTGTGTGTGAGTGTGTTTTATCAGAGCTGAGAGTTTTGCTAACAACCTTTTCTCTTTATATATATACAGTGTGGTCCATTGATTGTGACTGGGCCAAATATCTCACAAAATAAGCATCAAACTAAAAAACTACAATGCACTAAACTTGTCTAGTTCGAAGGGGGAAACCAGATGGCACTATGGTTGGCCCACTAGATGGCGCTGCCGTAGGTCAAACGGATATCAACTGCGTTTTTTTAAATAGGAACCACCATTTTTTATTAAATATTCATGTAGTGCGTAAAGAAATATTAATGTTTTGGTTGGACCACTTTCTTCGCTTTGTGATAGATGACGCTGCCATAATCACAAACGTATGGCTCACAATTTTAGATGAACAGTTGGTAACAGGTAGGTTTTTTTAATTTAAAATACAGAACGTAGGTATGTTTGAACATTTTATTTCGGTTGTTCCAATGTGATACATATACTTTAGTGAACTTATAATTTCTGAGAAAGCATGCTGTTACAGCGTGATTACCAGTAAATACCACATTAATGCAATTAATGCTCAAAATGATGTCCCTCAACCTCAATGCATTTGGCAATACGTGTAACAACATTCCTCCAACAGCGAGTAGTTCGCCTTTCGTAATGTTCGCACATGCATTGACAATGCGCTGACGCATGTTGTTATGCGTTGTCGATGGATCACGATAGCAAATATCCTTCAACTTTCCCCACAGAAAGAAATCTGGGGATGTCAGATCCAGTGAACGTGCGGGCCATGGTATGGTGCTTCGACGACCAATCCACCTGTCATAAAATATGATATTCAATACCGCTTCAACGCACACGAGCTCTGTGTTGCACATCCATCATGTTGGAAGTACATCGCCATCCTGTCATACAGTGAAACATCTTGTAATAACACCAGTAGAACATTAAGTAGGAAATCAGCATATATTGCACCATTTAGACTGGCATCGATAAAATGGGGGCCAATTATCCTTCCTCCCATAATGCCACACCATACATTAACCTGCCAAGGTCGCTGATGTTCCACTTGTCGCAGCCATCGTGGATTTTCTGCTGCCCAATAGTGCATATTACGCCGGTCTACGTTACCACTGTTGGTGAATGATGCTGCGTCCCATAATTTCTCTTGTGCCCAGTGGCAGAACTGTACACAATGTTCAAAGTTGTCGCCATGCAATTCCTGGTGTACAGAAATATGGTACAGGTGCAATCGAGGTTGATGTAGCATTCTCAACACCGACGTTTTTGAGATTCCCGATTCTTGCGCAATTTGTCTGCTACTGATGTGCGGATTAGCCGCGACAGCAGCTAAAACACCTGCTTGGGCATCATCATTTGTTGCAAGTACTGGTTGATGTTTCACATGTGGCTGAACACTTCCTGGTTCCTTAAATAACGTAACTAACCGGCGAATGGTCCGGACACTTGGACGATATCGTCCAGGATACCGAGCAGCATACATAGCACACGCCCGTTGGGCATTTTGATCACAATAGCCGTACATCAACACGATATTGACCTTTTCCGCAATTGGTAAACGGTCCATTTTAACATGGGTAATGTATCACGAAGCAAATACCATTGGCACTGGTGGAATGTTACGTGATATCACATACTTATATGTTTGTGACTATTACAGTGCTATCTATCACAAAGCGAAAAAAATGGTCCAACTAAAACATTCATATTTCTTTATGTACTACATGAATATGTAATAAAAAATGGGGGTTCCTATTTAAAAAACGCAGTTGATATCTGTTTGACCTATGGCAGCACCATCTAGCGGGCCAACCATAGAGCCATGTGGTTTCCCCCTTCAAGCTAGACAAGTTTCATTCTTTGTAGTTTTTCATTTGATGCTTATTTCATGAGATATTTGACCTGGTCACTATCAATGGACCACCCTGTATATTAAAAATATGTAGTTTACGTCCTTCCCAATATTTATATTTCTGAAAAAAATCAGTCAAGAACATTTCAGATTTTTTGCAAAAAAGGGTTCCTCTTTTTATTATAAATGTCTTGTCTTTATATAGTAGTATAAATATAGGTAAACTGTATGGATCTCAACACATTTCCCTGGGGCAAGCCTGAAGTTACTTTCACATCTGTCAATGATTCTCCATCCATGACAACTTGCTGTACCCTGCCTACCAAGCTATCCTTAATACAGACACAAATTTCAGTTAACACCTGGACCACTCCATGTTATGGAACTAGACATTTTCATAACATTTTAACATGTTTCATATTCCAAAATTTAATTTATATTGAAACATAAACTGTTTCTGTGGCCACAAAACAATATAGACCTAAATATATGAGGAACTTTCAATAAGCAACACAACATTTTTTTTCTCAGCCAGTCTCGGCTGAAAAAATGCGGAACTTGCTGTGGGACATTGTGGAATATTCCTGCTTCAGCCCTTATAGTTCGAAGAAATTCCGACAGGTGGCGGCGCTACACAAAGCCTTCAAAATGGCATCTGTAACAGAGGTGATTTCCACGCAGAGAGCTATCATTGAGTTACTTTTAGCAGAAAATCAGAGCATCACAGATATTCATACGCACTTGCAGAATGTCTTGAAGGACCTGGCAATGAACAAAAGCTGGTGAGTTGTTGGGCGAGATATCTGTCATCATCGCAACCAGCTCTAGCAAACCTGTCTGATCTCCCACGTGTCAGCTGTCTGCAGACAGCCTCAGGAAATTGAAGAAACAACTTCAATGTGTTTGTCGACATAAAAATACAAACAAACTTCTCCTTCTCAATGACAACACAGGGGCTCACACAAGTGTATGCACCCAACAGGAGTTCACAAAACTTCATCAGACTGTTCCTCATCCGCCCTACAGCCTGGATCTTGAACCTTTTGACTTCCATCTGTTAAGCCCAACAAAGGATGCACTCCACAGGAAGCAGTACATGGATGATGGGGAGGTCAGCAAGACGTTGGTTCCAATGACGACCAGCAGACTGGCACCATGTGGCATACAGACACTCCCAGTAAGGTGGCATAAGGCCGCCGCATTGAATGAAGATTACATGGAAAAATAAGGTTTTGTAGCCCAAAGATGGGGAACAATACGGTGTGTTCAATCCTGGATAAAACCAATCTGCTTTCAGAAATAAATATGTTATAATTTTAGTAAAATAAAATTATTGAAATATTATTTAGCATTGTGTAAATAATTAAAAGTGGGCATTTGCTATATAAAATCTATGTGTGGTAACATGTCACAAGAAATATGTGTTATGAAATTTTTGTGCTTGATAAGTAGAGTCCTCAGTCCAGTCTGCATTAACAAAGTTTTTATTTTCATCTGTTATTTTAATATTAAAATTATTTCTTCGAATGACTGAATGGGGCATTTTTTATGACAGACTGGGCCTAGTATAAAACAATTTCATTTTAATTTGTTTTATTTTGAAAATACTGGTTTCCAACTTGACCAAATCCACAAATTTTAAATAAAATACACTAGCCACATGTAATATCATTGCTATTCAAGCCATAGAATGAAAACTTTTGTCAATGGTCAATATCAGGCATATGAAGAATTTGAAGAATATCAGACCTTGTTATACATGTTGTATTATCAGTTTTAAATGTAAGTTTTCAATCTGCATTGTTCTTTCTAAAGATACTTCTTGTTCATCAGCATCTACTGTTATAGCTTGTCCTATGAAGTGCTAAACTGACTTTTTGGTTGCAAATTTAACAACAAAAAAGAAACCCACACAAATATCTCCCTTTCCACCAACCATTTGCCCACTAAGTTCATTATTGAGGCTGTGCTCAGGAATCACTGCTGTAAACAAAGTTAAACTCAAAACCATTTTTTGTGATAGAATGCCCTTTGTAAATTGTTGTGCTGGTGGGGAGGGGGGAGGGGGGGGGGTGTTTGGGGGTTGGGCATCCACACACTAAACAGAGCAGTGGTTCCCATCCTTTCTGAGAGCATTACCCTTGAGTGCCGTCAGATATCAGCTACTGCCCCTTTGCCCCATTATCATCAACATTAGTGTTGAACTAGGCTTTAGAATGAAAAACTATGTTCTTAGACACTCTTATTTTTAAAAACACAAAAGAAAGATGATCTTTTGTTTTTGTGAGTGTTTTATTAAATCGTGAACTAATGAGTCAATGAGATGATAGGTAATGCTTATTTTAACAAACTTTTTACAGAATGATGATGATGAATACATAGTGTGTGCTACCTACAACTCCTTCCCAGAAAAGAAAGCTAACTACCCAAGTTGACAATGGATACTTGTTACAAAACATGCTTCCTCTGCACCACTCCTGTCCCTAGTAGCACTTGTTTACCCATACCATACATGCCCATTTCAAATCAACCACATTAAATTGCGCGTACTGCAGTTAGCGTTTGTGAATCACTTCACTGCTGGACTCCCTACCTTTGTAATGGCAGAAACTGGAAGATATCAGGCTACAACAACAACAATAATAATAATAATAATAATAATAATTACAGCCATTACATAGATACTGCTATTTTGTCCTGTCAATCAGCTTGTTTATTCTTGTAACGTGAATAATTAAGCAATTTCTGGTCTATTGCAGGAACTACTTCATGTCAGAGAAGGAAAATTTATGGAACATTTATGCACATTTGATGTATACATCTCAATTTCGCTGTGATTGATGCATGATACAAAATATGCATGTAGTGGGTGGGCTATATAAGGAATATATGATACATGAAGATGGTATTTGTTCTTTCGGACAGGTCCTAAAGAGCAGATACCATTGGTTATCTTGCAGCTCTCGAAGATTGAAATTACAATCAAACCCAGACCATCAGCTGCTTACAGGTTTTGATAAATATCAAGGAGGCAGATGAAAATGTGTGCCTTGACCGGGACTTGAACCCGGGGTCTCCAGCTTACATAGCAGACACTCTATCTGACTGAGCCATCGATGGCACAGACAATAGTGCGACTGCAGGGACTTATCTCTGGCATGCTCCCTCTGAGACCCACATTTCCAACTGACTGTCCACACACACTACATTTGTAGTGCCCCTACCCACTATACTCATTACTTGTGGTGGTCAATCTACTGATTCCCGTAAGAGTTTGAGCAATGCGAGTACATACGCACTGAAGAAGATCATTGCCCAGTAAGCCTTATCTGTATGAAGATGGTATACATCCTTTCGGACATGTCCGAAAGAACAGATACCATTGGTGATCTTTCAGCCCTCAAAGAATGAGGGTCTCACAGGGAGCATGCCAGAGATAAGTCACTGCATTCACACTATCGTTTCTGTCCCCGATGGCTCAGTTGGATAGAGCATCTGCCATGTAATCAGGAGATACCAAGTTCGAGTCCTGGTCAGGGCACATATTTTCGACTGTCACCATTGATATTTATCAATGCTGTAAGCAGCTAATTTTCTGGATTTCATTGTAATTTGATACTTCGAGTTTCGGACATGTCCAAAAGAACAGATACCATCTCCGTATAGATACGGCTTACCGGCCAATGATCTTCTTCAGTGTCGATGCACTCCCATTGCTCAAACTCTTGTGGCAATCAGTAGACTGACTGCCACGAGTAATGAGTACAGTGGGCAGGGGCGAAGGGCCACTACAAATGTAGTGTGCAGACAGTAAGCTGGAAATGTGGGTCTTATAGGGAGCTTGCCAGAGATAAGTCCCTGCAGTTACACTATCATCTGTGTTCTCGATGCCTCAGTTGGATAGAGCGTCTGCCATGCAAGCAGGAGATCCCGGATTCAAGTCCTGGTTGGGGCACACATTTTCAACTGTCCCTGTTTCTATTTATCAATGCCTGTAAGTGGCTAACAGTCTGGATTTCATTGTAATTTCATTCTTAGAGAGCTGCAAGATCACCAATGGTATCAGTTCTTGTGGACATATCCGAAAGAACAGATACCATCTTCGTGTAGATAAGGCTTACCGGCCAATGATCTTCTTCAGTGCAGATGCATGCACATTGCTCAAACTCTTATGGCAATCAGTAGGCTGACTACCGCGAGTAATGAGTCTAGTGGGCAGGGGCACTACAAATGTAGTACATGGGTAGTAAGTTGGAAATGTGGGTCTCTCAGGGAGCATATGAGAGATAAATTCCTGCAGTCACACTACCATCTGTGTCTTCGATGGCTCAGTCGGATAGTGTGTCTCCCATGTAAGCAGGAGATCCCGGATTTGAGTCCCGTCGGGACTGTCCCGATTGATATTTACCAAGGCCTGCAAGCAGCTGATGGTGGGGATTTCATTGTAGTTTCCTATGAGGAATATGTTGTTCATACATTTGTTGCACAAGCTGTAATCTACACCACAATGTGTCACATGTTAATGCTAGTATTTGATGCAAAATGGTGATTATTGGTGACTTATTTAATCAGTATTACATTCTTATGAAACCGTGGCAATAGTAATGATGTTTCAAAAATTATTTCATTTCTGGTAGCAAAATATACCTGAATCCTTTTATTTTTTAGCCCTTAGAAAATTGTGTGTTTACCTCTCAGAGCGCAGTTAATACCCAGATTGGGAACCACTGGTACAGAGTGAGTGTGAAGTACTGCGTGATCATCATTAATAGCTGCATCAAATAAAGAACTCCTGTATTTTACTTTGTAAATCTGCAAATGGAGCTAAGCATTTCTGCTTTAGCTTTGCTACCATCAGTTCCTGTTCCTGGGTTATTTGTTACTTCATGGACCCTAGCTTCCATTCCACTGACAGCCTATATATATATGATCAGAATTTCATCAGGTTTTGTGAAAGGTCTTTCAGTATGGTTCTCCTATGACAATTGTTAAAGGCTTCTCAAATTGCACACTTCTGACATACCAACTTGTTTCATTTAACGTATCTCTATCTTCAGTCCTCTGAAATATTTTACACTTACCGTACGGTACTCGCTGTTCCTTTAAAAGTTTCTTGCAGAGATATTAGCTATCACTGAATTTTATTCAGTCTTTTCAGATCAACAGTGTATAATATTATTTGTATGGACAGAAACAAATAATATTGATGCCACACTGTGTTGTGTTTCACATTAAGAAATACATAGGTCTGCAAAGCAATGTGGGATTAGGCAGTCACCAACAGTACCAAATGAAGAAATAGCCCAAAGCGTGCAAGTATATGACGTTTTTTGATGTGAGTATAAATGGGACAGAAATACCACAACTGAAGATATTTTATTGCATTCACACAAAACACATTTTGTAACAGAAACATGCATTTTATAGTAGTTCTAAAGACACATATATCTACATCTGCATGATTACTTTGCAATCCACAATTTAAGTGCCTGGCAGAGGGTTCATTGAACCACTTTTAAGCTACTTCACTGCCTTTCCAGTTCTACTCTCAAACAATATGCAGGAAAAATGAACACACAAACCTTTCTGTGCAAGCTTTGATTTCTCTTATTTTATTATGATGACCATTTCTCCCTATGTGGGAGCGTGCCAACAAATTATTTTCACACTTTGAGGAGAAAGTTGGTGATAGAAATTTCATGAGTAGGTCCTGCCGCAGCAAAAAACTCCTTTGTTTCAGTCACTGACACCCTAATCCATGTCATATCTGTGGCACTTTCTCCCCTATTTGAAGATAATACAAAACGAGCTACCCTTCTTTGAAATTTTTTGGTGTCCTACATCAATCCTATCTGATGCGGAGCCCACACTACACAGCAATATTCCAGAAGAGGGCAGACAAACATAGTGTAAGCAGCCTCTTTAATAGACCTGTTATATTTTCTAAGTGTTCTGCCTGTTATACAGGGTGATTCAAAAAGAATACCACAACTTTAGGAATTTAAAACTCTGCAACGACAAAAGGCAGAGCTAAGCACTATCTGTCGGCAAATTAAGGGAGCTATAAAGTTTCATTTAGTTGTACATTTGTTCGCTTGAGGCGCTGTTGACTAGGCGTCAGCGTCAGTTGATGCTAAGATGGCGACCGCTCAACAGAAAGCTTTTTGTGTTATTGAGTACGGCAGAAGTGAATCGACGACAGTTGTTCAGCGTGCATTTCGAACGAAGTATGGTGTTAAACCTCCTGATAGGTGGTGTATTAAACATTGGTATAAACAGTTTACAGAGAATGGGTGTTTGTGCAAAGGGCAAAGTTCTGGACGGCCGAGAACGAGTGATGAAAATGTAGCACGCATCCAGCAAGCATTTGTTCGCAGCCCAGGAAAATCGACTCGCAGAGCTAGCAGAGAGCTGCAAATTCCACATACAACTGTATGGAGAGTCCTACGAAAAAGGTTAGTTATGAAACCTGAACGTCAACTACCCGAGGCGATGGATCGGCCGCCAGGCAGCCCGTGACAGAGCACTTCATCACTGGCCTCCAAGAAGCCCTGATCTTACCCCCTGCGATTTTTTCTTATGGGGGTATGTTAAGGATATGGTGTTTCGGCCACCTCTCCCAGCCACCATTGATGATTTGAAACGAGAAATAACAGCAGCTATCCAAACTGTTACGCCTGATATGCTACAGAGAGTGTAGAACGAGTTGGAGTATCGGGTTGATATTGCTCGAGTGTCTGGAGTGGGCCATATTGAACATCTCTGAACTTGTTTTTGAGTGAAAAAAAACCTTTTTAAATACTCTTTGTAATGATGTATAACAGAAGGTTATATCGTGTTTCTTTCATTAAATTCACATTTTTAAAGTTGTGGTATTCTTTTTGAATCACCCTGTATTTTCTAAGTGTTCTGCCAATAAATCACAGTCTTTGGTTTGCTTTCCCTATAACATTATCTATGTGATCATTCAAATTTAAGTTATACATAAATGCCTTCAATAATTATAAAGCAATGGTGAACAATAAGGTCACACAAATGAAGAAATGACTGACCCAGAAAAGAATGATAATGGGGCATAGGAACACTTAACAGATAAAAAGTTTCACAGGTGGCAAAAAGTTTAGGAATGCCAAAGACACAATCTGATCTTTTGGAAATATTAGTTCCTTCTTTGGGGAAGAGAGAGGGATAGGTTGGAGAATGTTACAACTTACAGTAGGTCCCTCAGGACCCAGGATGAGAGGAACCCACCTATAATGAGGAAAAGGGGGAGAAATATATGTAGGAGAAATGACAGGGAGAGTAGAAAGTCACAGATAGTCCACTCAAAGTACTCTGCCAGAAAAGACCAGAGATGATGAGGACAGAATAAGAAGTAGGGATACTCCAGAAGAGGGCGAACAAGTGTAGTGTAATAGACCTATTATATTTTCTAAGTGTTCTGCCAATAAACCACAGTCTTTGGTCTGCTTTCGCTACAACATTATCTATGTGATTATTCCAATTTAAGTTATTCATAAATGCCTTCAATAATTATAAAGCAACTGTGAACAAGTCCAGGAATAAATCCAGATGGAAGGATATGTTGGAGGGCAAGTTTCTTTCTATGGAGATCAGGGTAACTAATAGCAGATAGGAAGATCCAAATAGCCTTTGCCACCTACAGGCATTCAGGTCCCTTGAGAAACACTGTAAAGCATATTCAGAAAATGGGTACTAGGTGCCCCCAAGGCATAAAGTTCTCATATGCCCATACACGCCCAAAAGATAGGTCATGGCAGTAATTCTATCTCATAACCATACATTTTGCTACGAGTTAAACTGAGTAGAAGACAGAGCATCACATAGATGAAGAGTAGCCAAGCAGCGTGTACCTTCCCCTCACATACACATCACATAATGATTGTGATGGTAAAAACACAAAACTTTAAGCTCACTGAGAAGCTTATCAGCATCAAATGGTTCAAATGGCTCTAAGCACTATGGAACTTAACAGCTAAGGTCATCAGTCTCTTATCAGTATCCATTATAGTTACTGTCATGGTAAAAGTACAAAAATTCTACCTCACAGAAAAGCTCATCGGTATCCATTCTTCCTGTGCACCATTTGATTATAGAACAGGAAAGGAGGAAATATTAGTGGTACATGAAGTCCTGTCAGAACATGCAGTAAGGTGGACTTGCAAAGTGCAGAACTAGATATAGATGTGTAATGCAATTCAGTATCAGTTTGAATCAAACTTCCATCATTGCAACTCATTTCTTCCACGCTAATTTCTACAAAATCACAATGCGAAAAGGTAATGAGAACTGTGCAGTTATTAAATTTCAATCACTTTCTGCCATGTTTCCTAAATATGCTGTATCATTGTGTAAAAGCTACAGTATTGGATATTACTTGATAATATTTTGTGATTGTCTTCTAGTCTAACCTTCAATGGAAAAGATAGTAAAGAGAAAGCATTTATTTCTAATATGTATTGGAATTGATTATACATCCTAATCTCCTCTCCACTGTCTCTGTCCATCTCGCCTTCCCTGTTTCTTTGTCTATCTCCTTGTCTCCCCCCCTTCCCCCATGCATGTCCATCACCTCCTCCCCCCCCCTTTCTGTCCATCTTCCCCTCCTCTCCTCTCTCCATCCCCTTCTCTCTCCCAACCCATCACCTCTTCCCCTCTTTCTCTGTCCATCTTTTCCTCCCCCCTCTTTATATTCATATCCTCCTTCCCATGTTTTTTGCCATTTCCTCCCACCCCATTTTCCATCTCCTCTTCCCCCTCTCTCTGACTTGTTTATAGTTATTGCAAATTCCGATTCTGTAATAGTATTCTACTCATAAACCATACCTGTTTGCTAACAATGTTTCACTATTTGTGTGTGTGTGTGTGTGTGTGTGTGTGTGTGTGTGTGTGTGTGTGTGTGTGTGAGAGAGAGAGAGAGAGAGAGAGACTGTGTTTTACACTGTTCCACTGTTGAGCCAGAGCTGAGGACGACGCAGATCTATCCTGCAATACCATTCAGATGAGATGTTGATTTCTCGTAGGGTGGTCTGGGTAGTGCAACCTGACCCACCTCATTGTGTTCTACGGCCTTCCATGAACCATTTGCACACACCTGTTGCATTGCCAAAACACTTTGTCCTACAGCAGCAGCAATTTCCTGGATGGATGCTTTACATTTCTCATGCCAATAATGTGCCCTCTTTCAAACTCACTGAATTGATGGTACGATTTGCACATCCATCTGCGAGGCATCCTGCATGTCTGCTTAGGTCACATTGATCCATTACCTTTGGTTTATAGTGACAAAGAGAGCTGCAGGCACTTTTTACTGGTAGGTAGTGTTGCGCTGTGATGTCGATGTTGACCTTGGACCTGAGGTCCGACGTGGTTCACATGCTAATCATTTCTGCAGAACATACTAATGCACATGAGTTTAAATATTGGTTTGTTCAAGACCATTCATCTCCAGAATTTCTTGAGCAATATATATACATAATTAGAGAGAAAGAGAAAGAGAGAGAGAGAGAGAGAGAGAGAGTCTATGTGTGTTTAAACATTTATTACAGTAATGCGTAAAAGTTTGAAGTAAATCAGAAAGGTAGTCAAAATTTCAATGAAATTCCTCAAAAACTTCTGGAGATGAATGGTCTTGAACAAACCAATATTTAAATTCATGTTAAGAAAAAACTAGGGATAGGATGTTCACATTCACAGGACATGTACATTAGTATGTTCTGCAGAAATGATTAGCATCTGAACCATGTCTGGGTGCAGGACCAAGGACAACATCGACATCACAGTGCAACACCACCTACCAGTAAAAAGTGCCTGCAGCTCTCTTTGTCACTATAAACCAAAGGTAATGGATCAATGTGACCTGAGCAGACATGCAGGATGCCTCGCAGATGGATGTGCAAACCGAGCCATCAATTCAGTGAGTTTGTAAGAGGTCGGATTATTGGCATGAGAAATGTAATGCGTCCATCCAGGAAATTGCTGCTGCTGCTGCTGCAGGACTAGTGTTTTGGCAGTGCAACAGGTGTGCGCAAAATGGTTCAAGGAAGGCCGTAGAACACAATGAGATGGGTCAGATTGCACTACCCAGACCACACTATGAGAAATCAACACCTCATCAGAATGGTATTGCAGGGTAGATCTGCATCCTCCTCAGCTCTGGCTCAACTGTGGAGCAGTGTAACACATTGTATACAACGGGGGTGACAGTCTGTCACCGTTTATTATGGCATGGATTGTGTGTGGGTCATCCACTTCTCCATCTACCTTTGATGAATGAGTAGAAACAAGCTAGGTGGCAATAGTGTATGGAATAACATCATTGGAGACAGGAAAGGCATCAGATAATGCTTTCAGATGAATCTAGGTTCTCTTTATTTGAAAACGGAGGCTGCATTTTGGTGTCAACTCAAGGCCTTATGGTGTGGGGTGCTATTGGTACAACCACAAATCACACCCTGCCCGTGTCCAGGGCACTGTGACGAGTGTGACCTATGTGAATGACATACTGCGACCCATAGTCATACCCTTTCTGCACAACACCCCGACGGGCATTTTTCAGCAATACAATGCATGACCACATGTTGCTGTCTGAACACTTGCTTTCTTCATGTCACAAGACGTCAGACATTTACCCTGGCCCGCCAGATCACCAGACGTGTAGCCAATTGAAAATGTGTCAGTGTGCAAAACAGTGGAAACAATGTGTGTGGTGCTATGACCCAATGGAAACAATGTGTGCGGTGCTATGACCCAATACCAACAACCACAGATGAACTTTGGAGACAGGTGAATGCAGTGAGGATGGCTCTACCACAGGACCCCATTTGCACTTGTACGTGTCGATGCTATCACGCATGGAACAATTCAACAGGGCCCACGGCAGACCCTGCGCTTACTAGGCAACATGACACAGACTGAACCGAGGTGACTGAAATGCTCATCATTTCTGCAGAATATATTAATGTATAGGTCCTGTGAATATGAAGGTTCTATCTCTAGTCATTCAAGGTGTTCTATTCATCTTTTCTTCTTTCTGGACATAAGTGTACATTTTTATAATGCTTCCCCTTTTATTGAATATATATTACTTATATACCAGAATGTGTATAAAAACACAAGAGTATTTGAAGGCAATGTTATGTCAAAATTTCAAAGGAATGCCTGAAGAACTTTTGGAGATTTCAGATTTTGATGAAATGAACATCTATGTCTGTACTTATATAGACACTATAAATGTTACTAATCGCAAATCTCCGAAAGTTTTGGACTGAATGGTTTGAAATTTTGACAAAACATTGCATTTGAATATTTGTCTGTTTTTATATACCTATTTTTAAAAATATGCAATGCATAATTTTTCATTAATTTATTAATAGGGAAATACTGTTACAAAAAAATCTCAAAAAGTTACAAACGCACCCCCCCCCCCACCCCCCCCTCACAGAAATAAGAACTTTTGGAGGTATACAATTGTTAACAAACAAACATTTACATATTTATTTATATACATAGTTTCACAGATAATCTCCAAATGGTCTAATGGATTTGTCTGATAATTTGGTAATATTAGGGCTTGAGGTCCTGCTACATTACACTGATATATGTTTCACCTGTTTTTTGTGTTGTTAAGCAAATGGAGATTGGACGTTAAGTTACATTTCAGTGCTGAAATACTGGCATGCAGTTCTCATTAAGCAAGGGTTTCTTGATGTACTAAGAAGCTGTCTCCCATATATCATACAAGAAATTACAGAACCAATAATGGAGCAACTCAAAGGTAAACCAACACCTTGAATAAATTAGACTTACTTATTAATAATCCTATGGACATTTTGTGGTGCCAATGTTCTGCTGACTGGTGAAGAGACCCTGGAAGAAACTGGAGACAAAAAAGTGAATTTTGTATAATATCTGCAATTGAAACTAACTAGTCACAGAATTTAAGCATTCAAAACACAACACATACTCTCATATGGAAGAATAGTAACACAGAGGAACACACATTACTGAAATTAATTGTATACTTGAGGTGGATTCAAATCAACCCTAAAATAATGAGGGTTCAGAACTGTAATTGATACGTGACAAATTAATATGGTCCGTGTTTTCACCATATGCAATCAGACCCTGGGTTTGTTTCTGGGAATCTCTTACAACGCAGTTAGTATATGAGTTTACAAGATAACTGTAGAGGTTCCTCATGAGTGGTGCAAATAGAGAGCAACCAATGATATCCAAAACATGTTCAATGAACATCATAAATAAAGTTTCCAGACTGATTTTTTCCTGATTAGCGGTGCACGCGCAGACCGGTCTCATCACCTGCGTCTGGAGCGAAAACATCACGAGTGCAGGGAGCATCTGTTTCGAAACGTCGCCGAGAAATCGGAGCATCGAAAATGCAACGCCTCTTGGAGCAGCAATGTTCGATCAAATTTTGTGTAAAACTGAATAAGACTGGTACAGAAATGTTCAAAATGATTCAAGAAGCTTATAAAGAATACACCATGTCTTGTGCCATGATTTTCATGCAACACAAGTCGTTCAAAGATGGCTACGAAGACTTGGAAGACGATGAGCCCTCTGCAAGTCCTTCAATGAGCAGAACTGACGAAAATTTGCACAAAGTGCATCAAATTTTAAACAGTGACCAATGTCTCAGCATAAGATGAAGTGGGTTTGAATCACTAACTGTGTTTCAGCTAGTGACAGATCTAATGATGTCAAAATTGTGTGTGAAACTTGTCCCTGAAGTGCTCTCAAATGAACAGAAAGAATGGTGCCTTGCTGTTTCGTTGGAAAAGCTTGAAAGTTTACAAACTGAACCTTTTGGACAAAGCGGTCACTGGGGATGAGACATGGGTCTTCAAATATGGTCCAGAGTCGAAGAGACAAAGCTTGGAGTGACATACCTCCGCATCACTTAGGTCAAAGAACGTCCGCATGAGCAAGACACGTGTGAAAAGCATGCTCATTGATCCACAAAGAGTTTGTGCCTGCCAGAT
The DNA here is from genome assembly GCF_023864345.2 of Schistocerca serialis cubense. Lineage (NCBI taxonomy): Eukaryota > Metazoa > Arthropoda > Insecta > Orthoptera > Acrididae > Schistocerca > Schistocerca serialis. Next base: position 610,996,524 of record NC_064642.1, read on the forward strand.
AGACTGTCAATGGTCAGTATTTCACTGGAGTGGTTCGCCGTTGATCGAGTCCACCGAGTCTACCCAGAGAAGAAAGACGACTGGGTGCTCCACCTTGACAGTGTGACCGTTCACTACTGCTTTGCTGTCACTGGAGTTCTGACCTGGTTCAACATGGCAACACTGCTATATACACCCTGTAGCCCCGACCTTGCCCCCGGTGACTTCCTTTTGTTCCCCCGGATGAAGAAAGACCTGAAAGGGAAGCGGTTTGACAGAGTTGCAGTGGTCCGAAAGGCTTCGACAAGAGTTTTGAACAGCATTCCAGATAAAGATATCCAGGGAGCTTACCAGCAGTGGAAATCTCGTTGGCAGTGGTGTGTGGATTCTCTAGGCACCTATTTTGAAGAATTTTAGTCCGATGTGTGAAAGCATTCAATAAGTTTTGTGTTCTGAGACCAGTCTTGAAACTTTACTTACACACTCTAAATAAGATAAATGTGCAGGCCAAGCAAGTCAGGATGCCTGACATTCTTCAAAGAAAGTTTGCAAATTCTCCACTACACTGCAAAAGGCTTTTTCTACCAGAATATGACTTGTGGAATAGCCTGAAGGACGTGAAATACCTTAAGACTCTCAAACGGCACTGCTGTAGCAGTTGCTGCTGATACTGTTATCAATGTCTAGAGGTCACTATAAGGTATTCTGTCTAATGATATCTTTAATCATCACATCTTGCTTTCATCTATTGTGACAATCAACAATTCAACCTTCCTGAGCCATATTTGCTTACACACACACACACACACACACACACACACACACACACACACACACGCACGCACTAGGAGTTTGGATTCATTTGGCCTGTTCTTCATGGATGTTGCATATTACAATAATAGGATTTGTGATCACATGCTCATTGCTACACACGGAAATTCAATCCCATGGTGTAGAAAGGTACAAAGTAAAAGGATAGTAAGGAAGCTTGAGCATGTTAACGTTACCAATGGAACTTATTTATGTACACATTATTGTGACAACATAAACAATGCAAAAAGACCACAAATTCATAATTCCCATGTTATTATCATTAATGTTTTCTTTATTAATGATTTATGATTATTCTATTTGGATATAATGATCAAATGATATGATTGTAGATAACTTTCATGATCCTAAGAACTGGAGCATCCACGACTTAATGGATACCATGAATGAACAGTGTATGCTGATAGGGGAAGTTACATTTGATTCTATTTCCAGGCTTGATGCTGGTTTTTGGACAGTCATTTTTCAGCCACATTAAAGCGCTTACCTTATATTGGCACCAGCAGCTCACAATTCTACATAACAGAAATAATCAATTGAAGCAAAAAAGTCTAGTAAACATTGGTTCTAAAACACTTACCTTAAGATCTGTGAGAACTTCTTCATCTTTGATATTGTGAAACAAACCTCTTCTACTGCATGCTCTTTGCTATCCGTGTTTTGAGAAGCGGTAGTATGGACACATACAAAAAACATGTCTTACCAGCTATGAGCATTTGTTCAGTAGAAGAGATAAGTTTCACAGTAGCGAAGATGAGCAAGTGCTCATAGCTCTTTAGAGCCCATGTTCACCGAACATTTTTTTCTTGTATTAGTCCACACTACCGCCTCTCCAAACACGGAAAGCAAAGAGCTTGTAGTAGAAGAGATTTGTTTCACAGTATAGATGATGAAGACATGATCATACCTCTGAAGGTATGCATTTTACAGCCCTTGGTTCTTAGACTTTTTTGCTTTGAATAATCATCCCTGTCATATCTCTGAAAATTGACCATTCCTCCTGGTACACCATGTGGAGTAACTTTTGTGAGGAACATTTCACAGTGGCTCAAATTATTTGTGAGATCCAAAACACACCAGACCACAATGTTAGATGTTCATCAGAAATGATATTCTGCACGGGCATGTTTGTCAACCACATGTCACAGAATGTGTCTCTAATGTAGTCTTCACCAATGACAGCTCATAGCCACGTGCATTTTCAAGAATTGTAGACCAGAGTTTTATCTCTTTGTGTTGTAAATTTTATAATTTAGCAGACAGTTTATGTTTAACACAATAGTGTTGGCTCTGTGAACTACATACCTACTTATGACTCATATACTGGTAAAGCAGAAAAAAATCTTTTCCATCATAATCAATAAATTTCACAAAAGGTGGACAAACATACGAAAAACTGAATGACACTGACATTAAAATAATCTTATAAAAAGGTTATTTCATTCCATGCAGTTCTGTTCTAGACAGTACAAATTTCTGACAATAACAGTAAAATGTGGGGGAATGGCATTATGTACACCAAAATGTTTGCAGTTTTTGGGCATTCATATTGGAAAGAACTTACAATGAAAATAATGAATTGTATATTTCGTATGTAACTGTTGATATGATAAAAATCTCAGAAAATTTGTTTACTCTTTCTATTTCCATTTATTAACATTGGTATGGAATATAAACTATCTCCACCATTCATGATTTATATACGTAACTTGTAGGTGACCCTGGTGAGAGCATATGGAGTTTTAAAATCTTATTTGTGTTTTGAAGATGTGTGTGTGTGTGTGTGTGTGTGTGTGTGTGTGTGTGTGTGTGTGTGAGAGAGAGAGAGAGAGAGAGAGAGAGAGAGAGAGAGAGAGAGAGAGACTGGGGGGAGGGGGGGACATCAAACTCAGATCCAACATTCAGTGAAACCCCACTTTTACACTTTTCAAGGATCTTAAAAAAAAAAAAAAAAGGTGTAAAATGCAGGAAAATGCAACATGTGGGAAATAACATTTTAAGCTGTAGAAATTCCTTATAGGATACCCCCTTGCACTTATGTGTGATATATGTATATAACAGGCATTAAAAGACTTGTTAGGGACTTGTTTATTATCGAATAAAGGTTTATTATCAAATAAAAACCGCTGATGTAACTGGAACTCATAACTGTCTGGGAAGTAGGAACATTTGACTCAATTTTATGTCATGATTGATGTTTTTGAAAGCCTGTAGCTGTCATCCATTATTTAAATAATGAAATACTGCACTAGTGCAGTATCATCCTTAGCATGATGCACTTCGAGAATTTTTTCTCACTGTGAAGTGCAAATATGTAAATAAGTATTTTGTGTGGTGTTTGTGTATGTGTTATTCTGTGTCTCTTGCAATGTAGTAATCTTTTTGAGGTTATCAGTGACTGTGCCTCATCAGTTATGCAGAAAACCACACACACACACACACACGCACGAACTATCACTAACATTTTTTGTTTGCGTATCATCACAAAAAATTTGTATTTAAATACTGCACTTGACAACGAGTATAAATTCTCAAAACATGTTTTACTCAGCATGAAGAAGATACGTAATTGGCGCTGTGTTTAAACTAAAAACATCTGAGCAACGCAAAATGAATGACGGTGTCAACTAGCACTCCAAGTGGCCATACGCCGAAACATATCAAATATGGTTCGACAAAGGTGTCATGATGATCACAACAGTCACAAAACTGCATTTGTGCAGTAGAGACGATTTGGAAATGGTTGTGATTGGTCATGATATCTTTATTCGAACGAACCTAGTTACTCACATCAGCCACCATGCCAAGTAGAGCTTGGAAGTGGTGGGAGATATGGCACGAATTGTTCCAACTTTTACATGTTTACCAGTTCAAATCAGCTGAGTAGAGTGCCCTAGTGTTAAGAAACTTAACAACGTAATATTTGTAAACACTACTGGATGACTAACATCATGTCAGCGTCATTTTTTCTACACAAACATTATTTTTCCAATGCGTAAATTGCGGGAAAGTATAAATATGTTGATGCAAAATCAGGTGTAAATTAACATGGTGGGCATAGGAAATTTGACAGGACCAATAAAAAATGTCGTAAACGGCAGAAAAACGTTAATTACGTGAACGTAAAAGTGGGATTATACTGTAGTTTAGTCCTCTTGAATATCACAATAGGGTAGCCACTGAGCTTTAACTCCCCTTCCAATGGCTGTGTCAAATTCCATGATTCCACAAGGCATTACAGAGAGATTTGGAATTTAATCTATGCCTTGTGCTTAGGATAGTGATCAAGAATGTCATAGTCCCACCACATCAACCCCTGCCAACCAAATAACAGTGGTGTTAATTTCTTCCTCCCACCAGGATTGGACCTCGTTACCTCCAAGTCAAAAACTATTGCATGAGTAAGAATTAGCAGTCTCATCTACAGAGGCGGGTATTTCTCCAATGAATACAGCTGTTGTCAGACAAAACGAGAAAACAAATACATTTTGGCTGGCAAATTATTCTACTTCCTACTCTGAATAGATAATCTCTGTTGTCTCTCTCTCTCTCTCTCTCTCTCTCTCTCTCTCTCTCTCTCTCTCTCTCTGTGTGTGTGTGTGTGTGTGTGTGTGTGTAAGAGAGAGAGAGAGAGAGAGAGAGAGAGAGAGAGAGAGAGAGAGAGAGAGCGACAGAGAGAGAGAGAGAGAGAGAGAGAGAGAGAGAGAGAGAGAGAGAGAGAACATATGGACATGTTCAGTTAATCTCTTTAAATGTAATTTAAAACATATCTTGTAAATGGTCATCACGCAGTAATATTTTCACTGAGAAAATGTACTATTTTTTAACGTAGTTGGCATGTTCCATACTGTACCAGTATATTACAAACATTGAACAACTAACTGACCTTCAATATCTCTTGTCTTCTCCCACTCGTCCTCTTCATCACTCCAGGAGCCTGCACAGCTATCCGAGGTGGAACTATTATAGTAAGAACGTGAGTTTACATATTTCAACACAAGATTTTTGAGTATGCAGTCAGATGGTTTTTCCAGGAGACTCTGCAATAAAAATTAAGAGCTAGAGACACTATATGAATTAAATTATACTACATTTAGGGCTGGAACTGAATTGAAGAAACAATATTTGTTGGCTCAACATCGAACTTTATACTCAAATTCTGTATCTATTATTGAGCAGGAATAGTGTTAAATGGTTGAGAGAAGTAGAGGATGTAAGCTTCCCCTGTTTTGGCAATGCTGACACAGTGTCTTTCTTTCTTTTATAGTGAATCACCAAGAAACTGAATCACATTCATACTCCTAGCTTTTAGTTCATATTCATCGCACTTTCACATTATTCATCTCAAATACCACAAACTACTACTGAACTATAAATACAATGGTATTACCTACATCATTAAATTTAAGCAACAAAATACATGAAATACCCCAAGTGCCTCCCTATGCCATGTCCACTCAAGAAGTGAAGTTGCAATTCTTAGCAGATATCTGGACTCATTGTTAAGAAAAACTGTTGTATAGTAACTATTGGTTTCAACTATTTCAAATTTAATTTATAATAATCATCATATTATTTTAGATGTGAGAATGACTATGGTATCCTCATATGTTGTAGGCCTGTACAGAATATAAATACATGAGGGTTTCATTCACTAAAATCTTATCATCATCATCATGGTTATTATTATTTTTTGCAAAAGAGGTGATATATACAAGGAGGTACCGAAAAAAACTGGAATAACAGTGCCATGGGCAGAGCTGGTGTAGTACGCATTTCTGCCACTAGACATGTATAGGGTAAGTCATTGCCAGTTCAGTGCCACCTGTGTTGTCGACCTGGCTTGTTCTGTTCATATGCAGTGGTTGTTTTTGCTGGCGTATTGTTTTTGTTTCATTTTTTATGATGGCAAGTTTAAGTGAACAACATGCAGCTGTGAAATCTTGTTTTCTACTTAGTAAAAATGCTGCTGAAACTGTTTTAATGTTGGAAACAGCTTACCAAGATGACTCTGTGGGAAAAACACAAGTGTACAAATGGTTTGCTTGAGTTAAAAATGGCAATGTGTTGATTGATGACAAACCTCGTTCTGAACGTCCATCAACTGCCCGAATCAAATCCCCCAGGTCAGACCGTCAATCAAACCTTTTATTTGGAAGTTTTAAGAAAATTGCGTGACAGTGTTAATCAAAAATGAACCGATTTGTGGCAGACTGAAGACGAGTTCTTCCTACACAATGCATCTGCACAGATCGTTGTCTCTGCTACACAGCTTTTTGCTAAAAATGATATGGTTCTACTGCCTCACACACATTACTTGCCTGACTTAGCTCCATGTGACTTTTTCTTATTTCCATGCATGAAATGAGGCATGACAGGACATCGGTTTGATAATACTGAGGAAGTCAATATGAAAACAAAGGAGGAGCTGTCAGCCATTTCTAAAGACGACTACAAAAAATGTTTCCAACACTGGAAGCACTGGCGGGACAAATGTATTAATTGTAATGGACAGTATTTTGAAGCAGAAAAGGCTATTTTGTAAGCAATTTGAAAATATACAGCATTTAAAAAACAACTTTTTTTTGGGGTACCCCCTTAACATCATAAGTGATGCTGTAAATGTACACTGTGGAGGAATACAATGATTTATAATGATTATTCAAAGAAAGTTTCTTTTGCCAGTCAAAATAAAATTTAAAACGTGTATTCTCAGCTATTGCACACACACACACACACACACACACACACACACACACACACACACACACACACCTCACTTAAAAATAGAAAACAATTACTAGCATCATAACAAACATCCTTGTCTACAATAAACAGGTATTGGTTTTTACAACATGAAAATATCTATTGTCCTTGACAGTTATCAGTGTAATTACGTAAATTATAAGCAAGCAAAAGTAGATAAACAGTAGATGTATCTGGATAGCAAATTTATTATTAGAGGTTGGTTGGTTGGTTTTGGGGAAGGAGACCAAGACAGCGAGGTCATCGGTCTCATCGGATTAGGGAAGGACGGGGAAGGAAGTCGGCCGTGCCCTTTGAAATGAACCATCCCTGCATTTGCCTGGAGCGATTTAGGGAAATCACGGAAAACCTAATCAGGATGGCCGGACGCGGGATTGAGCCGTCGTCCTCCCGAATGCGAGTCCAGTGTCTAACCACTGCGCCAACTCGTTTGGTTATTATTAGAGTGCATGACAATGTGGCTGCTAGTACATGCACTCTTATTTCTATGAGAATAGTGTGTTTAAAATAAACAATATTTTTTTAGAAAACTTAGTAGATGGACAACATATGACCACAAGCAGTTCCCCATCATAGTTTATTAAAATACCTGAGCCTTCCTTAAAATTTAAAAGAAATATGATTAAATATGTAGCCAAAATTGAAAAAATATGATCCAGAGTAGTGTGGCTGATTGATAACATACTGAAAAAGGTTGAACTAACCATTTTAACTCTCATTAAAATATCCTAGCTAGTAACTTAAACAATTGTCTGGACAACACAGAAAAAAATTGAAATTATCAATCATTTTGATTGTGTCTGTAGCACTGACGTCTGATTGCAATCAACCACATGTGATTCTTGGCTTAAGAACGAGATTTACATTGGATTCTTTTATAGGTAATTGACAGTGTTGATTGATGGACCTGACAAAGGTCACTGGACTTGTTAGCAAAAACTGTATTTTATGTTAGAGTAGTACTTGTGCACTCTCTGGTCTGCATCATGAAATCTATGGGACAGAATACAAATCAACTTTGAAGGGTCATTTTTAAAACTGAAGTAAAAGGTGGCTGTCAACACTTCACTGAACGATCCTTGTTATGTAAATACACTGCCTATTATCGCCACACACCTGACACCACCATTAACATCATAACAAAGATCCTGACCTTCAAGAGAACAGGAATTGTGATTGGCAGTGGCCCATAATTCGTCTCTCAGTTGTTTCAGCATGTCTGTCAGTGTAATGGCAGCCAGCACCACCTGTCCGTTTGAGGCTGAATATATTGTCTGTGCCTTGAAGCATCATAAGGGGTAGGAAAAACCAATGGGGCAGACCTTGTGTCTTTCCTAAGCACTTACTGGACCACAACTGTAAATAGCCACAGCTGAACCAAGTTATGTCACGAGCCTTAACCCCCCCCCCCCCACAACTTTTTAAGTTGCTGCAGCCAATTCTTGGACTCCGAATATAACAGTCACCAGCGAATCATATCAATGGTCTACCTATGCGGGATGCACTATTGGGCAGAATCTGAATTGCATGCTGGTCACAGCAGTTTCTAAAAGAAGAACCCATATATTTGCTGTAGCAGCCAATCTACAACAATTGCTGTGATATGAGAACAAGTGACACTCCAGGTTTTCCTATCAACCACTATGCCAAGCCTCAATCAGTTAGGTGAAAGCTGTTCTTGGATAATGGTTTCTTTTGTTTGCCATCATATTTGTTTTGGCATTTGCCTCTAAATCTTGGCAGCACTGATGGGTAGTCTTACCCCCAAGGTACATGTATCACGGTAATGAAGTTCTTAACCATGTGCCTATGTGACATATGGCCTATCAAACTACTACTCTCAGTGCTGCACATAACTAAGTCAATAACACGCAAACAAGTATGAGAAAGGTCTCTTCTAATCAGAATATATTTACTAGGCACTGTCTTTATTATACTGTAAGTTTATAGATAAGTCACTATGATGTCTAAAGTTCACTCACAGAACTTCAACTTTTACACACGTATACCCACTAACTCCACTCAAGTTACCTGTTGCTTTATTGATTCAGTCCTATTACCATAAAATATTACCTGTTGTCTCATTTCATAGAAAACTAATGTGCATGGACAATTATTAATGTTCATGCCTACTTTCTGCACTCAGATGTATTACTGGGCACACTGCACTCATTTGCAACTCACTTCTCCAGGCTTCCTCCTACTAACAGCTGCACACCAATTCAGCAGGTGCCAAACTGCTCCTACAGCTGGATGAAAGAGCAGCCCAGCAATACCTATGTGCTCCATTTTGGCAGATACGTAAGTGAAAAATGCAATATGTAGAAACTGTATCAAAATCTGTAACCTTACAACTATCACAGGACCACAGATATGACACACGAGTGTCATGGCCCAACAACCTACATATTCCCAGCTGGCCAATGTCAGCCACAGACAGTGCATTGCCCATCTGATGCCACAGATGCACTCCTTATTCCCATTTCTACAAACCATAGGGTTACCTTTGCCCATTGCCATTGCTGCCACTACCATGACAGACCTACAAAACATAGATCACACCACTGAAGCCAACACTGATATTCCTCCACATCAAACTGGCCACCACTGTGACCAGCAGCATTTTCATCGCACTACGAGGTCCCTTGTCTAGTGGGCTGTAAACATTGCTGAAATGTATGGCACAGGATCACCATAACTGTGGCCAGCAGTGGCAGCCGACCCCCAATGCCGCAATTAAAGCCACCACCGCCAACGGTGCCTAACCACTGATATAATTGAAATGAATACCACAGCTCTTAAACCATGTCTACTGATGCAACACCAACAGTCACAGTCAACATGCTACCAGTGATGCTGATAGCAACAGTTACAACACCAAGAATTGTGGGATCACCATCATCTCCTTCCGAGGGTGTTATTAAGCAAGTAAAACTCCAAGCCAGTATATGAGACATTAAAAACATTATATCTGTCTGTGTCTCTATTCTTTTGTTTTGCAGTTTGGCCAGAGACATTGGAAGTAGGATAATTTGTCATTTCATTAGCATATATTTTCAGCTTGATTTCAGAGGCATATTCATAAAATATTACTGACTTTTAATTAGCTCATGGTTATTTTCCTGCTTTCTTATAAAACTGTCTGTCTTGTGTTGTGGTGATACAAGCTGTTTGGGATTAATTTTAACCACTAAACACTGCTTGTGACTATAATTTTTTGTGATATTTGATGGAAGTAGTTTCGACGTAGTTACTGGGTTATTGACAAAGGTATTGTTGCATATATATTTATTTACATGCACATTATTTTAATACAAATGTCTGTTTCCTGTGTTTTTTGTGCTGTACTTATTTTTACAGCTGCACTTCTTACAGTTGTAGCAAATAAAGCAGAGAAAACGAGAGGTCTCATGGCCTCATTCTATTTTTTGCTGTTATATAAAATTCTCCAGGTCACTTTAATTTCCCAAATACTGTGCTGTTCCTACTCCAAACAGTATGGTCATGTGAACAATGTATGCAGAAGTCTGGCATGGAACTCAACGACTCTACCTTACAATATCTCTCCCACATGTCCCCATAATAATTACAAAACTGAACTAAGGAGGGTAAAGTGGAGAGAGAGAGAGAGAGAGAGAGAGAGAGAGAGAGAGAGAGAGAGAGAGAGAGAGTGCACTAAAGTTAGTAAAATAGCAGAAGCTAATGCAGCATTTCATATGCTGGTTATCTGTCCCAATTTTTACAATTTATGAGGTAGTCAAACGAAGCTTATGAATTTTCTTATCATACTCATGAAATGTGTTTATAATATAATGTGTTTTTTGTATTTAGCAGCCTTTCTTTAAGTTTATAAATGGTGTACAATATAAAGTAGTTTGTAATAAATATGTCTTTAGGAAGCAAATATTGAGTGTGCAAAGAAATTTTAAGCTTGCAGCCAGTTGTCGTCAACTACACTTCAAGATATTTCAACCAGGAACCTGCCAGTTATGCTCAGCTGAGCCATCAAAGATTTGTGAAGATGTCCTTTGTTCTGCAATATACAGCACACTGTGAGTATTTCGCACATGTCAAGATCACACTACCCAGTGGCAGCACACTCACTGATGGGACTGCTGAACTCAGCTGTCACCAGCATTGCTGCTCACTGCAGCCATCGATGCACTCTGTCGTCTTTGATTACGGCAAATCATGGAGATGGTAGACAACTAGTAATCACTCTCATGGCTCATCAGATTTTCTGCCATACGTATTTAAACAGCTTCTTTAATAATGGAGCCCCAAAAAGATGTTGCTGTGGCCAATATTATTGTTTTATCATTCTTCATTAGATGTCTTGATGAAAGCAACCAGTTTTTGAAATTATAATATAACTGGCTTGGGGGCGGGGGTGGGGGGAACTACTCACCAAGCAGTGGCAGGAGAAAACACATATTAAAGTTAGTTGAAGAAATGTGCAAGCTTTCAGAGCCAATGGCTCCCTCTTCTGGCAGAAGGGTTGATGGGGAAGAAAGAGGGATGAAGGAAAATGATTGGTGAGGTTTAGGAAATGGGGAGAGTTACCAAGAACCCTGCGTCGGCAGAGGCTTACCGGACGTATTAGAAGGAAAGACTGACTGTTGGGGATTGCATAAGATGAAATATGAAAACCTGAGAGCTTAAAGATGGAAGATAGGGTAATATGCAAGACACAGATTACAGACAAAACACCAAGCAAGGATATGAAACTTCGTGGCAGATTAAAACTGTGTGCCGGACCAAGACTCGAACTCGGGACCTTTGCCTTTCACGGGCAAGTGCTCTACCTACTGAGCTACCCAAGCACGACTCACGCCCCGTCCTCACGGCTCTACTTCTGCCAGTACCTAGTCTCCTACCTTCCAAACCTCCACCAAGCAAGAGTTAACAAGAATGGAAAGTTAAGTGCACTGCACGCAGTAGATATGTGTGCGGGGATTGGGGAAAAGTAGACAGATCAGAAAATAAAAGACACCGAAAACTGAAAGGGAGTGAAGAAAGGAATAGTTACTAAAAAGAAATAATGCTAAGATCAAAGAAATTAACAAGACCAGGTGGGTGGTGAAAACCAAGGACATGTTGTAATGCCATTTCCCATCCGTGTAAATCTGAGAAAATAGTGCCGGGGAGGGGGGGGGGGGGTGAGGGGGGGGGGGTGAGGGGAGGGGGGGATCCGGATGCAACATTCGGTGAAGCTGGCACCAAGGTCAAGACTGTCATGTTGCAGAACATGCTTCGCAACAGGATATTATGTGGTACCAGTATACACCCTATTTCTATGCCCATTCATCCTAGCTGATAACTTGGTTAGTCATATCAGTGTAGAAGGCTGAACAGTGTTTTCGTAACAGCTGGTACATGACATGTATTGTTCCACAGGAGGCTCTCCCTTTGATAGTATATGTTTTGCCAGTTACATGGCTATTATAGATGGTGGTTGTGTTGGTGGTGATGGTAGTGGTGACAGGAGAGGGCATAGGACATTTCTTGCCTAGAGATGGTCACAGGGATAGGAGCCATAGGCTAGGGAAATGGGTGCAGAAGGAAAACAGGGTCTGACCAGGATATTGTGGAGATTGGGAGGAGGAGGAGGAGGAGGAGGAGGAGGGAGAGGGGTGGGGGGACAAAAAGCTATTCTAGGCGTGGTGAGAAAAGTGTCAGACAAAATGAACCTCATTTCGGGGCATGATTTTAGCAAGTCATAGCCCTATCAAAGTAGCTGATTAACACATTCAAGACCAGTGTAGTATTGAGTGACATGAGGCTTTTTGGAGGGATCAGCTGTACCAGGACTGGATGTGATGTCCTGGGAAATCTGCTTTTGAATTGGAAGGTGGAGTAATTACATCCAGCAAAGGCTGAAGTGAGAATGGTTGTGTTGCATTAAAGAATCTGCATCTGAACCCAGCCACTGCATGTCTATTGGAGATACAATGTTCGACAACAGCAGAGTAGCTCGGTTACAAAAGGCAAGTGTAGTATTGATGTTTGATGTAGTGTTCTTCCACAGTGCACATGATCCAGCTTATATAATCCATACCATATTGACAAGGTGTTCTGTAAATTCCATTCTTCCACAACAGAAAATACTCATTCACTAAATAAAGCAGGTCGGCTATCTTAGACGGTGGGCAGAAAACCACTTTCACCTGAAAATTACAGAGGATTCTTGCTATTTGAAATGAAATATTTCCAACAAATGTAAGAAATGGTAGAGATGTTGCCAACATGCTCTCCTCTTGATTACTTCCTGGCCCTTGGTTGTAACTGACAGTGAGTGCCCTGTTAATCTGCCAAGCAGAATATCCATTTTCCTCGAACACTGTCTTTAGGCTTGTAAGCTCTGTAGGCAAACTATCTGCATCTGGAACTGTGAGAACTCTTGCGTACTGGTGTTTTAAGCACTCTCATAGTTTGTGCTGGGTTATGAAAACTTGACAATTATCAATATAAACCAGTATGAGAGAGTGGATGATAAACTGAAAGCCCCAAAGAGCCAGCATTCTTCTGTCTAACCAAAACATCCAGGAAAGACAGACAATAATCTTTCTCTAATTCCACAGTGAACCAGATGTTCTATAAATGGAGTTTGTAACGAAACAAGCGCTGTATCGTTTGTGAGATACAGAGGCGAGCAGGTGTGCTGGGACTTACCCCGGTTCACTGTTAGTAGCGCCACGTCACCATAACGCATTTGTGTGTAGCGCAAAAGTATTGCACCATAATTAAGAATAAAATTAAAAGTTAAAATGGTTTTTTCAAACTTTGTCAGCATATATTTTAATGTAATAATGTTTTAAATGTCAAGTCTTAGAGTGGTTAGATCAATAGTTTTCCTAAATACATCGTTTTAAGAGAAAAATAAGTGGTGCTAAGTAATAAGGCTAGAAAGCTAGAAATTGGTCATAATGTGCAGAAGTATGTCAAAATTAACTGGTGCAAGTCTCAACATGATAAAATAAAAATTGTAATCAGAATCTACGCTTTTAAGAAAAACTGAAGGTGCTAGATATTAGACTTAGAATCTAAAAATTTGTGTGATGTTTCAGTTCAACCTAAAAATAATAACTATGTGACCACATCAAGTTACCTCTAATAGTTTTTGAATAATTTAATGAATACTAAAATTGGAACTAAAACATCCTTAATTGTAGTAGATTAAGTAACCGTAATTTTAATGCTAGAAATTTTTGGTTACAGCATATGATAAAAACTATTAAATAATAGAGCTATAACAAGTTTTGGGACTGTAATGTTAATAACAACCAATACAAGGTCTCTTTAAGTTATAGTTCAGATGCCGGATTGCGCGCTGCCTCGGATGATGTTAGAGACGGGCTTTTGCAAAAAGCAAGCTTTCAGTAATAACAGATGTGAACTTGCGAGGACTGTACACTGTCCTGGATCGCTTAGATTTTTGCTAAGTAACTGTTAGTGTGCCGTCCGTAATATTTACAAATCTGCATGGCAAGTGGTGACAATTATCTTCCATTTGGTCGCGAGCATTTATTTTGAGTATCAAAGTCAGGGCGAAAGACAATTTGGTAGGAACTTGTAACAACGTTCCCTGCTTTATTTCTTCATTGATCGTCCTCGGTGTTGATGTATTGGCTGAAAAAATAGGGGGTGGAAGTGCAGTACTGTCTACTGTAAATTATGTAGCTGACAGATACATATTTGTGTTTCACTGTTGTTTACTTTTACTTTTCACCCCCCCCCCCCCCCCATATACACATTTAATAAGGCCAGTGCACTATTGTTTAACTTTTGATAAGCTTCATTAATATGTTGCGGATGAACATCGACATACTGCTACAATAGTTTCCCGTTGAACATTTACGAGCAGTAAAAGCCTAAGCACATAGTTCACATTTCTTGAAGAATAAAAAGGTATGTATGGAGCACACACTGTCATTGTTTTAACACATGGTCTAACTGTGTAACACTTATTTCACAGTTATGCTGAAGCATTGTTGTTGTTCTAATTGACACAGATTTCTCATCTCTAAATCGGCTGTGGACTGACTGTCTCAGGACCAAAAATTGGGCCCTTATATGTTCTCACAATAATAGGTACTGAAACAACACATTGTTTGAAGTTAAATTTACAGAAATAACAATTAAAACTTAACTCGTTCGATTAACTGAACACATTGAAAAATTGGTTCTTTTTAACAGTTTCTTCTACCACAAGAGTTAGGCCGAATTATTTGTTTAAATGATGAAATTAACAGATGTTGTTACACACCAATACTGTTGACAAAACTGTCAATTACTTTGGAATTAATTAAGGGCTCACTTTGCTAACATGTTTTTGAATAGAGCCAAATAGATACTTTAAGATTACTAGTATGTCGTCTTCCAAATGTTTACAATTATTACAGAATTTATATTTGTTTATAAGTCAACAATAGAATTTAAGTTACAAAACAATTACTGATTTCGCCCTATAATGGAAAGTATTAACTATGAATAGACAAAATAAATTAGAAAATCAATTACATACATAAAACTACGCTGGACAAGAATGTGGACGTGTAGACTGGGAACTATGTTCAGTATGTTCTCCATCACTTTCTGGCTGACCACAAAAATAGTTGCCAGGCTCTCGTAAAATACCGGTGAACCACCGAAGTTATTTCTACTCGCTGCCCCACAATCTGAGCTGCTCTCCTTTAATTTATTTTCTCCAGGAAATCATACTATGAAAGTATCATACGTATACCTCCAAAGTACAGTTTTTTAATAATCACTGATTCAAGTGCTGTCTCCTCTAAGTTCTCCATAAAAAGATTGGCTAACAGGTGAAACAGAGGGCTACTCATGGTGATGCTGTCAGTTTCTTCAAAATATTCATGGTTGAACATAAAACAGGACAAGGAAAGAGCGTACTGAAGCAAAACAGTGATGTCTGCCTGAGACTTATTGCCGACTAGTGCTGAAGAATTTGCGAGAAGACCTTCATAAAAAGAGATACTACATTAAAGCTAACTAAATGGTCCAAAATATTTAGATGGAGGGCATGCCATCCACTGATATATGATGTGAGCATTTGGCCGACAATGGTCTCAACAAGGAAGCAAGATGTTTGACTAAGTCGTCAGGAAGCTCATACAGTCTTGGTAGTACATAATCATAACGTTTTAACCTCTTGATCTCTTGACGAAATGAGGAAGAATTCATGACTGCAGAAGTCTATCATTTGCAAATGTCCTGTTGGATTGTAATCAAACTTCATATAGGTATAATCGCTTGGTATACAATACATCTCATCAGCATACGAACTATGAGTTAACAGAACTCTTTCATTACCTTTATAGCCCTTCAGCACTACTAGGTCACAATCACGCATCAGATATGCAGCAGTACTGTTATGTTATAGCTTGTTTAATGATAAGATGTAAAGTCTACTACCAAGGAGACCACAAGGCAACTGGATTTTTGTAATTTACATGCTTCTGGTACATGAAGTATGGGATTCAAATGCCAATCTGTCAAGGCAGTTGAGTGCAACTCAAATATTCTCAAGAAAATCGATTTTGAGGTTTCTCGAGCAAGTTTAATTCACTGAAGTTCATACGATTCTTCGACGGGCTGCATGGCTCAATTGGTAGTGCATGAAATTGGTAATCACTGGATCGCTGTGTTTCACCCTCATTTTGTCCCCCCCCCCCCCCCCCCCCAAATAGCAGTAGCTACATCAGTCAAGATACCTGTATCATTTAAACAAAGTCATCAAATATATGCTAGTTGACAAATATCCATCATTTTTATGAAAAATGAACATCGTCTTATTGCTAATTACATATTGCATAGCTACTCTCATCAGTGACGATGGTTTAACTCTTCATAAAGTGAACAAGCGAAGGCACCTAATAGTAAAATATATATTTGATAAATTTTATGTTCAAATGACATCGGCATTCAAACTGAGTGAAGGGGAATAAATAAATAAATAAATAAAGATTGAAACAAGACTGCAACCATCAACTATTAGTCTCAAGCAGTACCAATTTAGCCATGTGACCTGTCGAAAAATCGGTGTAACTTTGGTGAATTACAGCTGCTCAGAAAACTTGTAAGCCAATTTTCTCGAGAATTTTTGATAGTTGCATCAAACTACTTTGGTGTATTGGTATTTTTCTGAACTTCAGGTACCATAAACATAAAAAAATTACAAAAATCTGATGGCGGTGTGGTCTCCTTGTAAGTGGCTCGGTATTATGTCCAATCAACCAATGTCTCCTTTTTGTCAAGTTGTATCATAAACTTCTTTTCTCCGCAGTTCAATTCAGTAATTTTTCGTCAGTTATACAATCTATTTGTCAAATTGCTGACATTCTACTGTAGCACCATAATTCAAGAGATCCTATTCTCTTCAAGTTTGTACTGTTTGTCATCCACATTTCACTTCCACCACTGCTACACTCCAAAACAAATCCGTCATGACAGACTTCCTAACACTTAATTTATATTTGCTGTAAACAAGTCCTTTTTCTCCCTGCCCCCCCCCCCCTCCTTCCCAGCATTTTGTACACATTGTACTTTGACCACCCTGTTTTGATGTAAAGACAGCAGAAATAATCTACTACTTTTAGTGTCTTATTTCTGATATATACTTCAGCAGAGCCTGATTTGATTTGATGAAATTCTGTTATCCTAGTTTTACTCTAGTTCATGATTGTATAGTAACCTTTCTTCACAAAACTATTGTTTCCTTTCAATTGATCTTCCAAGTACATTCCAGATTTAGCTTAGGTTTTTTTCTGCTGCTTGCTCAATATATGGTTTGAATGACCTAGGGATTGGCTACAGCCCTTTGTTGCTTCCTTGTCAACTACTGCTTCCTTTTCATGCCCTTCAACTCTTATAACGGTAGTCTGGCTTCTGTTACAGTTTTGGATATCCTTTAGCTCCCTTTATTTTATCCCTGTTACCTTAAGAATGTCAAAAGAGTGTATTTCAGACTGGGAAGTCTCACTTTGAAGTCACTAACAGCAACAATTCTTGGATAGAAGTCCTGTTGTCAGGTAGCAGACTGAACTAGTCATATTCCAAATTTTCATAGTTACAACACAACGCACTCATCTGGCAAAGGTGCAACAATTTTTTTTTTTTTTTTTTTTTTTAAATTCATCTCAGAGATCCAATACTTACGTACATTAAATACAGTAAAAAAATTATCTCCCATCATACCGACAACAGGTGGATCTTTCTCATCCTGGTGCCTGAGTGACAACTACTTTCTACCTTTCACAAAATTATCTGTTTTTCTCTCTTACAATTCCAAAAGCAATTATTAATGTTTTCATTTTTAAATGTGTGTATTGGCAGTACTGAAATGCCACCTCCTGAATGTGTGAACTGGCCAGTGACTCTACCCCAATGTAATTTTGCAGAACAGAAGAAGCTACATCTTGTACTGGACAGATCTGTTCATGATGTCTCAGGAGGAATGGTCAGTATTCAGGGATATGATAGGAACAATCAAAATTAATTAAAGCAAAAAAGTCAAGTAAACATGGGCTCTAAAACACATAGGCTATCTTACATACTATGAGCATTTCTTCACCTTCAATACTGTGAAACAAATCTCTTCTACTGCAAGCTCTTCTCTTTCCATATTTTGGGAGGAAGAAGTAAGGACTAAAACAAGGAAAAAATGTCCAGATGGGCTCTAAAGTGCATACCTCAAGAGCTATGAGCACTTGTTCACCTTCGCTACTGTGAAACATCTCTTCTATTGAACATGTGCCCGTAGCTCTTAAGGTACGCATTTTACAGCCCATGTTTACTGGACATTTTTTTCTTGTATTGGTCCTTACTATTTCCTCCCAAAAATATGGAAAGCAAAGAGCTTGAAGTAGAAGGGATTTGTTTCACAGTATCCAAAATGAAGAAATCCTCATAGTTCTTAAGGTAAGTATTTCAGAGCCCATATTTACTAGACTTCTGTTGCT
Source organism: Schistocerca serialis cubense (assembly GCF_023864345.2). Classification (NCBI taxonomy): domain Eukaryota; kingdom Metazoa; phylum Arthropoda; class Insecta; order Orthoptera; family Acrididae; genus Schistocerca; species Schistocerca serialis. The sequence goes on from NC_064642.1 coordinate 611,015,078, forward strand.
TTGAATGATTATTCCTATGATATTCCTGAATATTGATCATTCCTTTGAGACAAAATAAAGCTGTGCTCATAGTACTTAAGGTAAGCATTCTAAAGCCTATTTTTATTAGACTTTTTTGCTTCAAATTATTGTTCCTGTCATATTCCTCAATACTGGCCATTCCTCCTGGGACACCTTATATTTTTAGGCAATAATTACTTTGAACTGCATTAAACAAAACATACTTGAATTTACTGCCTTTCACTACAAACAGATATAGACCCTTCATTTAAAGTGATAATACAAAATCATTCCACGGGAGCACCCAATTTCTATCCATTTCCATTGCTCATTATTAAGCCTCGTAATATAATGTAAATTCTTATGATATAGGTTTAATATTATTACTTTTATTCCACATTTCATACTTCACTATTTATTTTTATAATTTTTCTTTTAAAATATTAAGAATGTGTTATGATGTGGCTATAACACTGAGTCACTGACACAAAAATTCAATGGAATTAGAACAAAAAAGAATTACAATATACAAACGATCAGAAAGAACATATATAAGCTTAGAGGAGAAACATGTGAAAACACCAGTGATCTATTTCTGACATTATCCATTAACTGGAAGTATCATCAAAACATAGACATATTTACCTGGAACAACTGCAATGCTTCAAGACTAATATCATCTGCTTTATGTAAGCAGCACTCTATAACATTTAATACCGGAGGAGTTTCAGATCTTGGCAATTCATTTTCTTCCGTGTTTCCAAGAAACCAAACCAAAAATTCTGAAAAGAAAAAAATAAGATTTTGTTTATTTGTTACTCTATCCCATATTATGTTTTTACACTTCACTGAAAGTGGGATGGGTGCAAATGAAGCAGCCATTAGTTCAACAAATATCAATAACTCAGTGTTGATAAATATTAGGTGTAAGTAAGATCATCGCAAATGTGGCAACCCTATGTTACCACTCATACTGTGCTGGCACCTTGGCAGCCACTGACATAGCAGGACATAAGGCACCGGCGCAAGCCATCACGATTCAACTTGCATGCCCCCGTGCAGGGCCAACTGCAAGGCAGTGGCACGATTAAACATTGAAGGTAGCACAGCATCGGAGTTGGTGTGTGCAGACGACACACAGTGCCACCTTGAGAGAGTGAAAATGCAATCTACCTTATATAATCCTGGAGCAGAGTGCATTCAGCCATTCTGTTATCATGTTTCTTCATGTTAACTGGGCTCCACTCTTGGGGGTCATTCTGCACTGTACTGCATTCAGCCTGGCATTGTATTCAGACTGTGTATGGAACTTCTAAACCGTTATTTCATTAAAGTGATTAATGCACTATTCTTGTACTTATTTGTGTTAATAGTTATTGCTTAAGTGGTGACAAGTGCAGTAGAAAATTCACACACTTTTTGCCTATTCAACAATGTCGACATGTGCGTCCTTGGAGGTAGTGCTGCAAGATTACTGCAGCAACAGCTGGAAAGCCACAGATGTCTGGAATTGCAACAACAAGAGCAAACTATCATGCTGGACAGAGTGTTGACCATCCTATTAGCAAGGCCTCAGCAACTGACAGCTCACCTGCCTCCTTTCCTCATCTACAATGAGGCTGCTGAGTACTAGAAGTGTGCAAGAAAGATCTGTGATGACACTTCGCAGTCTTCAAGATATCATATGCCTGCTCCATCAAAGCCCTCTTCCCACCATGGACATCACACCGAATTTACCACTTGTTAGGAAAGTTAGTTTCTCTTCAGGATCCTGCATCCCTTACATTTGACTAAATGTGTCACTTTTTGATGTCATAGTACTGCCAGCATACTCATATTTATTTCCACAAGAGTGGAGTTTTATCAGTGCAGGAAGCAAAACCATCAATATTATCAGGCTTGGGCTGTGGAGTTGAAGGCCTTAGTAAAAAGTGCTGTTTCGTTACTTTTCAGTCTAAGAAGTCTTATCCTGATGCTGTGGTTAGGTATGCTATCATTAGATCAGCTTTCGACAAAGAGGTCCACCAATGGGTGCTGCAATTTGAAGAACTCAGCTTGGAAGAAGTCCTCTCTCTTTCTCAGTTGTTTGAAATTCCTCAGGCGGTAGGCCATCAGCTGGATTTCTGGGTGGATGGACCAATGTCAACTTAGATGACGGTACGCATTCGCATTCCATCACAACTTCAGCAGCAGACACTGCAGTGGTACAGCATGCCCAGCTACCAAGCTCCACACCAACATGTCCATGGATTGGTTTCTGCATGCTCCTGCCTTAGTTTCCAACCTTTGTCATATCAGGAATTGTATGAATATTGTAAGGAATTTTCAGACTTTTTTCACCTGGGTGAGGCAAGGCCACAGATCATTAGGCACACATTGCTCTTAAGCTGACACCGCAAATTTGTTTCTTCAGAGTTAGACCACTGCCACATCACTTTGTGACCAAGCTAAGGAAGAACTTGACAGGTGTACAAGGCTATTACAAATGATTGAAGCGATTTCATAAATTCACTGTAGCTCCATTCATTGACATACGGTCACGACACACTACAGATACATAGAAAAACTCATAAAGTTTTGATCGGCTGAAGCCGCACTTCAGGTTTCTGCCGCCAGAGCACTCGAGAGCGCAGTGAGATAAAACGGCGACAGGAGCCGAGAAAGCGTATGTCGTGCTTGAAATGCACTCACATCAGTCAGTCATAACAGTGCAACGACACTTCAGGACGAAGTTCAACAAAGATCCACCAACTGCTAACTCCATTCAGTGACGGTATGCGCAGTTTAAAGCTTCTGGATGCCTCTGTAAGGGGAAATCAATGGGTCAGCCTGCAGTGAGCGAAGAAACGGTTGAACGTGTTCGGGCAAGTTTCACGCATACCCCGCGGAAGTCGACGAATAAAGCAAGCAGGGAGCTAAACGTACCACAGCCAACGGTTTGGAAAATCTTACAGAAAAGGCTAAAGCAGAAGCCTTACCGTTTACAATTGCTACAAGCCCTGACACCCGATGACAAAGTCAAACGCTTTGAATTTTCGGCGCGGTTGCAACAGCTCATGGAAGAGGATGCGTTCAGTGCGAAACTTGTTTTCAGCAATGAAGCAACATTTTTTCTTAATGGTGAAGTGAACAGACACAATGTGAGAATCTGGGCGGTAGAAAATCCTCACACATTCGTGCAGCAAATTCGCAATTCACCAAAAGTTAACGTGTTTTGTGCAATCTCACGGTTTGAAGTTTACGGCCCCTTTTTCTTCTGCGAAAAAAACGTTACAGGACACGTGTATCTGGACATGCTGGAAAATTGGCTCATTCCACAACTGGAGACCGACAGCGCCGACTTCATCTTTCAACAGGATGGTGCTCCACCGCACTTCCATCATGATGTTCGGCATTTCTTAAACAGGAGATTGGAAAACCGATGGATCGGTCGTGGTGGAGATCATGATCAGCAATTCATATCATGGCCTCCACGCTCTCCCGACTTAACCCCATGCCATTTATTTCTGTGGGGTTATGTGAAAGATTCAGTGTTTAAACCTCCTCTACCAAGAAACGTGCCACAACTGCGAGCTCGCATCAACGATGCTTTCGAACTCATTGATGGGGACATGCTGCACAGAGTGTGGGACGAACTTCATTATTGGCTTGATGTCTGCCGAATCACTAAACGGGCACATATCGAACATTTGTGAATGCCTAAAAAAACTTTTTGAGTTTTTGTATGTGTGTGCAAAGCATTGTGAAAATATCTCAAATAATAAAGTTATTGTAGAGCCATGAAATCGCTTCAATCATTTGTAATAACCCTGTACTGCTTTAGGTGTTGCTGAACATATATTGTCTGGCCCAAGGCCACAGCATGCCAAATCACACGTAAGCAAGACAGGCAGGCCATGTGCAGACCACAGCTTTGCCTGTCTTGGCTTTGCTCAATTTTTCTTGGAAGTACCTTGTACAGCTTGATATTTCATTTTGTACTGTGGTGCGATAGTTTTTCGTCGGCACAACTTTCTTCACTTCAGTGGAATTGTGGTGTCAGTGCTATTTACTATTTGCTATTTGTTCATGATATGAAGGACATTTACAGGTCCAATGCCTGTTTGGACAAAAAAAGGCGTATAGTGGTCTTTAACAATGAACAGTAAAATGTTTTTACAATACCATGCAGAAATAATTTAAAGATTTAGCTGACACTGAAAGAACAAAAAATTACAACAGTTGACAGACAAGATTCACTGTTCTGTACATCGAGATTTGCGGGCATGGAGCATGTGAAGAAATCAGTAGTATGTACAGTAAATTTTCTTAAGTTCCATCCATTTTTCCACCGTCAGTTGCAACAGTTTCCAATGGAATTAAATGAAGAGTATGGAGACTTTATATATTTTTGTGAAGTGCATTGGTTAAATCAAGGAGCATGCCTGGAAAGATTTTTTGATTTAAAATGCGTTATTGTTGAATTTACAAAGGAAAAAGGAAAGCAAGAATGAAAATTAGAAAATCCAGAGTAGATTGCACACCTTGCATTTCAAGTGGAGTTGACTGCCCACAGTAAGATATTGCAAGGTGAGAAACAATTTATTTTTGATTTGATGGGGATGCATTTAAAAAGAAAATTGCACCGCAGAAGGGATAAATTCTTGAAAACACAATCCAGTACCCTAAGCTCACTAGTGTGAAAGAAACTGCAACATTTGAAGAACTAGTTGTGGCCTTGGAAGAATTACAAGGATAGTTTTTTCAAATATTCTGAGGACACTGCCAATGTTACATCTGCTTTTGAGACCATTTGCTGTTTCAGTTGAGAAGCCCCTGTGAATGTGCAGATGTAACTGATTGATGTGCATTATAATTCTTGCTTTGAGGACAAATCCTTTTATGTTAAAACTGTCCAGGACATTTTCACTGTTTGCCTCAAACAGAGTTTTCACATCTCCACAAAAAGTTCCACAACATTCTGATAAACATGTGTGTATGAAAGACCTTTTTTTGATTATGACAGTAAATAAGTTACAATTATGTGGCAACCTGAATGCAAAAATCTGTGAAATTGTCTATGTCCATTCATATGCTAACAATTTGCAACAGATAAAAATTATACTACCTCTTTAGTGTGCCAAAAATAATTAAATAATACTGAAAATTTGTTTTATTTGTGGTCTATAATGCTGAGAAATATGAACTGAAATTGTATGCAGTGCAACTGCATTGCCATTTAAATACGACTCCTCTGCAGTTTCCCCCTTTCCCCTCCTCCTGCTCAGGCAGCACAACATGGCGATAGCTGAAGTTTGCAGTGAGGCAGAGCACTTTGGCAAGCAAGCCTCAGTATGGTTCATGAAGCTGATATCTTGGCCACCCCTGGTCCAAGCCAATGAGCTAGGCCATTAGTGATGATTAAGGAGCCTACTGGGAAGCTTCATCTATACAGTGATTTCAATGTGACAATTAATGCACAGTCTGTGTTGAACACACATGCCATCCTATGTCCAGAAGAACTGATGACAAAACTAGCAGAGGGGACAGTATTTTTCAAACCTGGACCTGTTAGAGGCATATTTACAACTACCTGGAGGAGGATTCATGACAGTTACTCATAATCGACATGCACTATGATCTCTACAGGTACAGCCGCTTGTTTTTTGGGGTGCCAGCACTCCGGCCCATTTCCGTGACTTTTGGAGCAACTCACACGTGTTCCTTGTTGCATTAACTATCTAGATGACATTTTAGTCATGGGTATCACCACCAAGGAACATCTACAGAATCTCAGGCTTCTATTTCATACTCTGCATGATGGAGATCTCAAGGGAAAAATCACATTTCTCCCAGCCCTACTAAATACCTGTAACATGTCATTTCGTGTTGGGGTTCCAGCAGACAAACAGTCATGTTGCGGCTACTGACACCTTCCATTGGCCTGTTAAAGTAAAGGAGCACCAAGGGGTTTTTAGGAAAGGTTGTTTATTACCAAAAATTCATATCACAGGCAGCTACTGTGGCATATCCTATCAATCAGTTACTGAAAAAGAGCATGTCATTTGTTTGGATGCCAGCATGTGGCCAAACATTCAAAATCTGAAGGACAGTCATTGTTCTGCCACATGGCTAGCCACCTTCCAGCTGGGTAGATAGCTTGCAGTGGTGATGGTTGCAAGTCAGTAGGGCCTGGGGCTGTACTGGCCCATTGCAATCCTGACATTTGAGAACAGCTGACTGTGTTTGCCTCAAAGACATACAATGTGGTGGAGAAGAATTATTCTCGAATGAAGAAGGAAGCTATTTCTAATGATTCCAAGAAGTTTCATGTGTTTCTACAGGGTGTCAAATTTCATCTAGTAATGGATCACAAGCTTTTAGTCTCCTTCCTTAGGCCCATAGAACACGTGCCAGACAAAACAGCACATAAGACTTCAGTGGTGGGCACTGTTCCCCAGTTGTTATCAGTTATCACTATGAGATTCACTTCTGCTCTGTGGCTCAGCACTCCAACGAAGATGCACTAGCACATCTCCCTATGAGTCCTGACCAGCTTCGACTGGGGAAAAAATCATTTGTTTCTACCTTCACCAAGGATACCTTCCCTATTATGAACTCCAACATCGCTGACGTGGTCGGTTTGGATCCTATTTTCCGCGAGGTGTGACAGTACAAACAGAGGGGATGGCCAAAACAGTTTCTGACTCAAGCATCAGGTCCTGCCCATAATTATTTTTTTTCTCCACTATAGAATGACTCTCATCAATGAAGTAATTTCGTTGGCTACGGAACATGCTGTGCTGCAGTTGGTCATTCCTGCCTCCCTCAGGTAGGACATCCTTCTCCTCTTGCACCATGGTCACTGGTTCAACTGTGCGGGCCACTAGGCTGCGCAGTGCCAATGTTACTCGCCAAGGCCAGAACCTTCACAGCTATATGAGTGTGTCCACCTGGATCTCACAGGCCCCTTTTTTGGACGCATATTAGTTGATTGTTGTAGATGCCTACACTTGGTTTTCATACGTCGTAAACTGTTGTTCCATAATTGTGGAATCGAAGTTGTAGGCCCTCAACTGGATCTTCCCTGTAGAAGGCCTCCCCCACAAACCCTCGTGATGGACAATGGCCCACAGTTTATCTCACAGATTTTTCAAGAATTTGGTGCACAACATGGTATCCAGTCCATCAGGGCTCCCTGTTCCAACCTCAGGCGAATGGGGAAGCAGAATGCCTCATACACACTTTCAAAATGCAAAAGAAGTCATCCATAGAGAGCCCACAGAGGAATAAATGCTCACACATTTTCTCAGTTCTTATATGTCCATGCTAATTGGTTAGAAGAACCCAACTGAGCTGCTGCACTGAACTAGCCACGCACAGTGCTGCACCTCCTGCTGCCTATCCCATGCCCACCCAGAATGTCTCCATCACCACGCTAGGCGCCAGGGACCCCGTCCGGGCTTGCACCTCTGGTTCTGTCAGAATTGGATTCTGGTAGTCATCGAAGGCAGCACGGCTGGTGAGGGTTCACACTGCAGATGGAGGACGGTCTGGTGGCCTGCCACTGCAACCAACAATCCCCGTGGGTGGGGGGACCGGCCTCTGCCACCCCTACACACACCTACTGAGCCTTCCTCCCGCCTGGAGCCTGGGTTTTCAGCTTCTTCTCCATCTCTGGGGGTACCTTCTTTGACTCTGGCCCCAGCTCCTGTGTTAAGTTCGCCCTTGCCCACCACCCTTCATCTGCTGCTTTTTTTCAGTTCTCCAAATGAGCATCAGGGGCACTGGATGGTGGTTCACAGGTACCATCCCCACCAGCTCGTGTTCCTGCTGCAGAGGCACTGGATGTCCACGTGGATCTAGCTCCGACACTGCCCCCCCCCCCCCCCCTCTTGGTTGGTGTTGCACCATCGGTCATCCGCCTATGGTGGAGTCGTCACTGCCAAGACGAGTTCCAGACCTAGTCTCCTGTTGCAGCCAACAAGGGACTCCTGTCCACACCGAAGGTATCCATCGTCAGTGCTCAGAAAGACTTGGATGTCATTTTCCTCAATGCTATAGGGCGTTCCACACTGCAAGAGAGGGATGCCTGGGTCACACCATCTCACAATTGCTCCTTCAAGGGGAGAGCACTGTGGTGACCCTACGTTACCACTTGTATCATGTCAGCACCTCAGTGGCCGCTATAGAAGGATGCGAAGTGCCGGTGCAAGCTATCATGGATCAACTTACTCACACAGTCCTGTGGTGCCTGTCTGGCCTCCAGGCAGTGGCACAATCAAATGTTGAGGGCAGCATCAAAACATGATCGGCATATGCAGCTGACAGACAGTGGCACCTTGAGAGATTGACAAGCAATCTACCCGCTATAATCCCAGAGCAGAGCACACCCAGCCATCCTGTTGTTTTTCCCTCAAGTTAACTTGACTTCATTCTCAGGACTCTCTGCATTGTATTGGATTCAGGCTGGCATTGTACTCGGACTGTGTATGGAACTTCTGAACTGTTTTCTCATTCAAGTGATTCGTGCACTAAGCAAATACTTATTTGTGTGTAGTTACCACAGGAAGTCCTGGTGGAATGGGTAAATGGTACCATATATGAACCAGGAAAACTTCTGAGATTCCAACATGGAAGTCCCTGCTGCATCAAATGTAAAGAGAAGAATAGGAGCAATAGGAAACACAGTAACAGAAGGCAATTACATTTTAAGAAAGGATATTTGAACTTCACTATCCAATTACATCTCCAAGTCAGTAATATAAATGGAGAAGGAAAAACTCAAAACAACATATTTGAACATGAAAATTAACTATACAATAAGCACCCAAAAGTGAAATGGGGCACACACAAAAAGAGTTTTTTTTTTTTTTTTTTTTTTTTTTTTTCAAAGGAGGATCTTTTCATCCAAAAGCTTAAATTTTTAGCTGTCTTTTTCTTTATGCCCTTATGTGACTCAATGCCTCCACTGTCTGATGAGCGGCAGTCCATCCTTTTCATATTGCTGTTATTCCAATCTGGGCTTTCCATTGCAGGGTAGACTGGATAATTTTTGTGCATTTATTTGATGTTCTGGCAATATATTAACAAGGGCACCATTGTTTGAAGGAAATGATAAACCAGCTAACTTATTTGAATATCATAACTAAAATTTTCTAGGTGATTTACAAAGAATAAATTGCGTTCTACAGTTATTCAACATAAATATTGTTGTCCATTCTTCTGAAGCCCTCTTTTTGAACATACAACGAAGTACTGGAAAGTACTATCTTTGAAATTTTTATGTGAAAACTCTTATGAATTTTTAAATTAAACAAATGTTAGTAGCATTCCACATATTTATTCTCCACATCTACAAATTTCTTCCTCAACATAGTCACCCTGATCATCAACACATTTCTCCCAACAAGAGACAGTTTGTTGATAACATCACAGTAGAATGTTTGACTTTGTTTATGCAGCAACAACCGCACCTCTCCTTGCACCGCTTCATCACTATCAAGTGAAGTCCTCGAAGGCGTTCTTTTAGTTTTGGAAAGAGATGAAAATTGTATGGAGTCAAGTTGAGACTGTATGGAGTATAATCAGTGAAAGTGAACCCCAAGTGTCAGATCACTGCAGAGCATTGTCATACTGAAGGAAAGGGTGCTCCATGTGTGGACAAACTCTCTGAATTCAAACTTTGATTACAGCACATTTGGAAGATTTTTGGAGCCACTGGCTACTTCTTCTGGCAGAAGGGTTGAAGGGAAAAGAAAGAGGGGCAAAGCAAAATGAAGTTAAACATCCCGTCGACATAGAGGTCAGTAGAGATGGAGAACACCCTCAGATTGTATCAAGGATGGGGACGGAAATTGACTGTCCCCTTCAAAGGAACCATCACGACATTTGCCTGGAACAATTTTGGGAAATTAGGAAAAACTTAAATTTGGATGGCCAGACAGGGGTTTGAACCACTGTCCTCACAAATGCGAGTCCAGTGTGCTACCCACTGTGCCACCTCGCTTGGTGTTACAAGCTGAAATACACATAATAAACCGCTGATTTAATCGAAGCTCAAATTCCCTCCTTCCCAACATGACAAAGTTAGTATTCACAACAAATGTCAACTAAGCTATTTTTAAGTCTATATTTAAATAACTATAGCACTACCATGCATTTCAGATAGAATATGCCACAATGAGCATCGATCAGCATTTCTATCATTGGGTATTTGAAAAATATTTCAAGAAGCTTTCATTTCACTATCTCCATACAGATAATTGCACAACCTGTGAACTAATGATGGCCAAACAGAAGGTAAGTGTGCGACCAGAGAAGCAGAGAAAGACAAGAAAACCCTTGAATATGGCAACAGTAAACCTTGAATGCCTTCAAGTATTATCTGCAGAATTGAATGGGAATACAGCAAGTGACGTTCATGTCAATGTTGACTCATTCTAATATGTTTTACACAAGACACCTGTCCAACTGTATCCATGTCTGCAAACAGATGATACTGGGGTTGATTTGGGGAAGGAGACGAGACAGCGAGGTCATCGGTCTCATCGGATTAGGGAAGGACGGGGAAGGAAGTCGGCTGTGCCCTTTGAAATGAACCATTCCGGCATTTGCCTGGAGCGATTTAGGGAAATCACGGAAAACCTAAATCAGGATGGCCAGACCGTCGTCCTCCCGAATGCGAACTGGGCAAGGTCTCATGTGTTTGTAGAGCATGTGTTTCTTTCATATGAGTTTTTTATGCTTCACAACAAGTTTTTACAACTTGAACTCACTTGTAACATGCTCACAAAACTTTTTTCACTTCTCCTGTAAAATCTAGCTTTTGTGTCTTACTTGCTTTCCCATACAAACACCCCAACTGCCCGTTTTTCAGCAACTTGTGTTTCTCTAGTCTTTATATTCCTTAGCCTTTGAACATTGATTGTACACAACAGCAGAGTTTTGAAAATACATGCCCCTCATGTATTGTACAAAATTCACATCTCTGTATTTTAAATGCATTTTTAACTGATTTTAGTCACTCAAAGTGGGGTACTTCCCACATTAGCTTGAACTCTTACAACCATACTGTTAGAAATTCCTTTCTATTTTTACAGGGCACTGATGCTTCTTACAAGCTATGAATGCCAACAGTACGGAATACTGATTTGGTGAATATGCCACTATGGTAGTAAAGAAATGTGTGTCACATAATGGAATATTTTAGCTAAAATCTTAAGACACTTTCCATTTCTCTTCATGTGCATGTTCTTTTTGTGTGTAAAACTACCTCGAAGGCAACTTTCAAAATTAGATTTAACTTTGCAACAAAAAAGTATTTTCAGCGAGGGGAGCTGCCTATTGAATTGGCTTGAACTACAGTGACACAATTAAACATTTAACCTCTATCATGAGACATAAAGCATCAAAGAGCTGAGTTGTAGAGTCACCTGTTGTCAACATCACCAACTGATGATTGTTACCTATAAATGATGACTTGTGGACCACGAAAAATGAAGCAGAACTGTCCACTACCTTTTGAGGTAACAGGGAGGACTAAGTCACTCCAGACAGTATTCAACCATCTCCCCTATGATCAATCTGGACTCAAGACATTTATAACCAATGACAGACACAATCCTCTGCACCAAGGTGTACGGAAAAGGTACGTAAGACTTGTGCACTGGACTGGAGTTCAGGAGGGCTATTTTGAAGAGTAGGACAGTCTTGAGCAGCAACATCTTGGCCACATTGTGAACAGCAAACGGAGGAAGAGTCCAACTTTTTATAATGAATGTGGTCGAGCATGGTAGTGATTGTTACACATCAGTCAATTTTGATTTCACATATATGTATATGTAAAGATGTGCACTTTCAAAGAAGAAGCCTTCATGTTGCTTATTGTTTTCTTTTTAGTTCAGATTTACGTTAATTTTTGGCTTCATAAAGCTAATTTTTTATGCCCTGTACTCCTTCAATCTAAGTCCACACCAATTTACTGTTATCTACAGCTACATCCATACACTGCAAAGCACTGAGAAGGGCCCAGCAGAGTGTATGTCCCAGTGTTCTAGTTATTAGGGCTTTTTCCATGTCTTCTGTAAGCAGTCTCCTTTGAAGATTGATTGCATTTCCTTGACATTCTACTAATAAATCATAGACTAAAGCCTGCTTTATCTACAACTGAGACAATGTTGATGTTATATTTTACATCCCCACAAATTCGAACATCTAAGTATTTGTATGAGTTGACAGATTCCAACTGTGACTCACTGCCACTGCAGTCATAGGATACTATGCTATTTTGTTTTGGGAAGTGCACAATTTTACATTTATGAACGTTTAAAGGAGGTTGCCAATATTTGCACCACTTTGAAATCTTACCAAGATCTGTTGAATATTTGAATAGCTTTTTTCAGACAGTACTTATTTATGGATAACTGAATCATCTGTGAAAAATCTGAGGTTATTAATAATATTGTCTGCAAGGTTGGTAATATACAACATGAACGGCATGAGTCTCACTCAATTTCTGGGGCACACCAGTAGCTACTTCGGCATCTGTGGATGACTCTCCATCCAAGACAACAGGCTCTGTCTCCATCAGGAAATCCTCAAATCATTCATAAATCTTGCTTGATACCCTATATGCACATGTTTTCAATAATAAATGTATGTGTGGTACTGCATCAAATGCTTTTTGGAAATCAAGGAATAGTACATCCATCTGACTACCTTAATCCAAAGCTTTCAGTATGTCATTGAAAAAAGCAGGATTTGGGTGTCACATGATTGATGTTTCCAGTATCCATGTTGGTTGGTATGGAGGAAGTCATCATGTTCAAGATACCCCAGTCTATTTATGCTTAGAATATATTCTGAGATTCCACAACAAATGGATGTCAAGGGTTCTGTTCAAGGGGTATTCAGTATATTATGGTTAAAATTAAGTGCTTACTTAGCTACAAATATGGTATAGAATCCAACTGGATTGCTTTCAGGTCTCAGAGCTTTTTTCAGTTTTTACGACTTCATCTGCTTCTCAACACCACTAGTATTAGTATCTATATTTCTCATCTTTGCAGTGATGTGAGAATTTAACTGATGCATTACTCCTGGATTTTCCTTTATAAAGGAACATTTGAAAATGGAGTTAAGCATTTCTACTATCGCTCTGCTATCCACAATTTTACTTCCTGTCTCATTCATGAGCGTCAGAACACTACACTAACTTTGTTGTCATTAACGGCCTTTACTTATAACCAAAATTTCTTCACATTTTGTGAAAGATCTTTCGTTAACATTCTGCTCTGGTAGTCACTGAAGGCTTTACACAACATCCTCTTGACAGCCAAAAGTATTTCATTCAGCACCTCTCTACCTACAGCCCTATGCTTTGTTTTACACCTCTTACATGGTAGTCTGTTTCTTCAGAAGTTTCTTGCCAGTGACTGTCAACCATGGAGGATCCATCCCATCACAAACTGTTGTGATAGGTACATATAAGTACAGAACATTATCAAGTATTTTTTTAAACCTTAGCCATAGTTCTCTACATACTTCTGACCAGACCAAAGTTCAAGTTCCTCACAGAGATATGATACTACTGCCTCTTTATCTAGTTTTCTGAACAAATAAATCTTTCTATTTGTTTAGTCTGCCCTTTGCACTTTGGTAATCATTAGTGCTACAATACCTGCATAGTCACTGATACCAGTTTCAATGCGGACTTTCTCAAACAGGTTAGGTCTACCCGTTGCCACTAGATCCAATATATGTCCATCCTGTGTGGGATTCCAAACTATCTGTTCTTGGTAGTTTTCAGGGAAGGCATATAGTAATGTTTCACAGGATGTCTTGTCATGGCAACAACTAACAGAATTGTAATTATCCTAATTATATAGAGGTGGTACAAAACTTTTCTTGAAGAATTTATTCTAAGTATAAGAAAATAACTATCTATTAAACACATGACGTGGAACTTAATACTTTACATAGGACACAAAATTTATACCTTGGAGAAGAGCAGGTGCTGTCACAGTTCTAAGGCCTTTTCTTAGTAAAGCAATTATTCCCAATTTTTGATCATCATCAATATTGACCAAATGTAAAGACGTGCATTGTTCCAGAAAGTCTCTTCTTATACTTTTAGAAATAGAGTCTCCTATGATTTTGTGAGCTTCCTGGACAAGCTACAGAAACAGTAAACAGGCAACTAAGTATAGAACAATGCTTAGTTAAGTATTTTATTTCAGAAAACATATTATTTACATAATTTTGATCTTCAACGTTACCAGCAACTATGATATAAAATTAAATTACAGTTTTTGGATGAATTACATTATTTATATATTTACAGACAAGGCTGAGTGTTTATTTTTATTTTTGTCAGGCCAGTATCCGATTAGATGCCCATCTTCAATGATAATGTAGTTTACTTTTGTGCTCTCTGTAAATGTTCCTGGAGATTTTATTTTATATTTTTAGCTGGTTTTCAGCACTTCCTTGTAGTTTTTTTGATGAGTCAGTGTGCTTTACAATACCTGCCTCATCCATAACGCTAAAAAAATGTGCTTAAAACCAGCTACAAAATAAAGTAGGATTACCAAAATCATCTATAGAGATTCTATGTGGGCAGAAAAATAAAATACATGACCACTGAAGACGGGCACATAACGTGGAACTGGTCCAACAAAAATAAAAATGCAGCCTTGTCTTCAGACATAAATAGTGTCAGTCATGAACTTCATGAAGGCTGCAGGCTATCGTTAATACCAAAATAATAGTTTTATCTTATTATTTTATATGTATTGATTGATTCAGACAACAAATAAATCTCCAAGACACAAAGGAATTAAAGACATTAGCTGCCAGCGGGCACTGTGTCTGGATGGCATACTGGTCAGCACATCTGTCAAGTAAGGAGGTACCCCAGGTTCAAATTTCAGTCCGGCACCAATTTATTACTTGCCCCATTGATATAAATCAATGCCCACTGGCAGCTAATATCTTTAACTCCTCTATGTCTTGATTCACAGTGGCTGTATGATCAAAATAGTGTCTGTTCTTTTGGACATGTCTGAAAGAACACACACCACATGTATAAAATTAATCTCTAGCTCATGTAACAAATCAATGTATTAGAAAATGAGAATTAAAATAATGTCCACCAGACAAGTCCTCACAATGATTACATTTCCATAATATAGATAGACTTACTGACTCTCAGCTTTCAGGAAGTCACCCATGTTAAGAGACAAACCACACTGTTGGGTTGTCATAATAAAATTCAGTAGCCGCAAAAGACGTTTGTAAAAATGTACAAAGTGTGACTACTGAGTGAGCCAGGCCTAGAAAAAAGTGGAGGGAAAAATACATAATGAATCGGACACTACTGTCAATAGGGAAAAAATGCCTAAAAATTAACTAGACTCTCTACAGTTCCCACTCCTTTCCCACCCAGTGATCTGTTCATCACTGTCAATGGCACCTCCATCTACAATAACAACCACCTGCTTACCCCCTTCCCTGCTCCAACTCCAGTACCATACAACATGCCTCCTATCCTACCAATGCACCTGCGTGTTCCTTTTCTCTTCTCTAATTCTCTCGTCTCCTCTTCCCCTCTCCCCTTGTTCACCCCGCCCCAGCACAGCCTCCAAATGCTCCAATGCTGTACCCAACAGCACTATCTTGAACCCCACGACATCCCTCCACACTCCCACAGGCAGCATTACGATCTTCCTCCACCTCTACACTGATATCCCTCCCCCTCCCGGCTTCATGCCTCTTCTGTATCCCCACTACCCACTCAAGCAAATATTGCTGCTTACCTCAGATGCAGCTTCAGTCAGTCCTTAGTGCCCAGAGACAACTGGCCATGTGTGTGTGTCAGGCTTGTGTGAATGTGTGTGAGCTTTCTCTGTCTGATGAAGGATTAAATATACCTAACATTCTTTTATAATTTTTTTGTGATTTGCAAACAGGGGTGGAGATGATACATCAGCTGTATTAGAGAAAATAGATGTGAGATAGTGTTGAATTACATTTGGTTTTACATTTTCTCTGTTCAGTCCTTAATTTCTGTTACCCCATTCAACCCTTAATTTCTGTTACCGCATAACAATAAACAAATGTTTTATGTCTACACGCAAAACTATTTTGCAAAGGAAAACAATGTAATTTAACAGGGTTGCCACAAGTTTTCCCAGGTGAAATTCTATGATGTTTTCCCAATTTCCAGACAAGTTTTAGCATTTTTCCCTGACAAATTTTGAGATCCGAAGGGTAAGTAAAGCCATAAGCTGACAAAAATATGTAAGGACTTCCGTATTTCTCCCCCGTGTGAGCAAGAATCTTAAGTGCTAACATCAACAGCTTTTGTAATGAACCGTTTTAGATGGAGAAAGCAAGCCAAATGGTATATGTGTTTCATTAAGACCACTGTTGTTATTTCATTTCAACAAAACAAAACACATTTGGTGACAAAAATATGAATGTCTTGGAGTCACAAGACAGATTCAGAATCCCCTCACTGATTTCAGAAATAACCCCAGAAAAACATAAGCCTCTTGAAAGAAGTATGTAAGACACGGAAGAGCTGTGTAAACCAACACTATAGGTGGCCACCAATAAAATGTTGGTTCTACTATGTTTGTTATTGTCGGTTATCAGTCACTCTGTTATGTCTATTATTTTACAGATATCGTGTGATTTTTCTTTCGAGAAATGTATGAGTATGTAGCGTACAAACTGCCAACGACTGCTACAATTTTCTTTTTCTTATTGTTAATACTTTCTAACACACAAATTATTTTCAACGTGCCAAAATGTACTAGAATAAATAAAATGTCTATAAAGCACTGCGCTGTACAATGCACTTGCGTTGAGACAGTCCTGAAATCCATCGCCCATGGCCTCTGGCCTGCCGAGGAGAACCGCGTCCTGGGTCCTTGGATAAACTACAAAAATCCACTGCATTATGCCACACACAAACAGACCTGACCTGCAGGCAGAATAGTGAGACTACATTTGATGGGCGGGGCTAGCACATTAAATGATGGGCTTCAGATTGGCAGACCCAATCCATTAGAGATACCAACAGAAGTGGCCCGTGGTTTTGGCCCATCGTGGACGTCCACTAGTGTGGCCAGCTATTCATATGTCACAGGTACCATGTTGATGAAATGAGACTGGGGTGATCAATCCATGCAACAGATAACTTGCACAAATACTCTGATAATCAATACTAATGAGGATAGGTAGCAACTCACCGTAAAGATGATCACTGAGCCACAGACAGCCACGTAGAAAAGACAATCACATTCTTACAACTAAATTTTTGGCCACAGCCTTTGTCAGAAAATGAGAGCATACACACATTCACACAGTTACTCAGACACAACTCGTGCACACGACTGCCATCTCCGGCCACTGCGTCAACAATCTCTGAGAATCAGATCCAAACAAACCCCTTCTCATGCCTCCGTGCCTCTCGTTGGCAGCTGCTAGGCTAGTGGCAAAAGGTGGTGGCAGAACTGACTGCAAGCTGAGGAGAACGGTAGGAGGGAAGAAGCAGTAAGAATGATGAAGTAGGGAAGTGGCACACGTACGCAGCTGTGTCCAGCCAGCAACGATGCATGACATCTCAGTAAACAAACCATTTCGCCTACTGAACAAGATTTTTAGATTTTTCCAGTTTTTTTTTTTTTTTTTTTTTTTTTTTTTTTTTTTTTTTTTTTGCTGATCTCCCTAATACATTTGAAATTCCTTAATATCTAGAACTTGTGGGAACCCTATTTAAGTATAAACAGCAACTACATCTAACATCCTGGTTTATGAGATATTAAAGATCAAAGAAATTTCTTGCCAATACAAGTCATAATGAACTCTAAACAAGAGTACATCACAAAATAACACAACAACAAAGAAGAGTATGATTACAAAGTATTTCACTAATCATACCATATTCAATAATATATGACAAAGCTATCCAAACCTGGTTGCAGTAGTCAAGCCATGCAAAAAATGATGTAATTTCACGGCAACCGGGAAAGGGTGCTCCTTCATCCCAAGCAGGAGTATCAAACCTAAAGACAAAGACAAAGAGACAAATAGCAATAACAAACACAAAAGGGAGGAAAAGCTAAGTTCTAACATTCTTTTTCTTGTTACTGATCATTCTAACATTCTTTTTCTTTTTAGTGATCATTATAGTGTACAGTTAGAGCACACACAGTGTAAGATGCTATTAACAGTATGGACACACTTCATCAGACAGATGATAGCAATGTAGGTTATAGACAGAATGATATCTCAAAAATAGTATTTAATATGATCTCTACACCATGATCATCACAGCAAGGTTTGAGGCAATGAATACAATATTGAGAAACGTTAACTTTCACAACAAGTGAAAAAGAAAGAGAAAGCTGTGTGGAAATTATTCGCTGCAGGGAATTAACAATAGCAAAAACAGACAGCAATTGAGGAAAAAGATGGAAATTAAAAGATGTGTAAAAATTCATTCTAATATGAGGTTTGTTCAAAAAATACCGTAACATTCATAATTTTGCATCAATTGTGTGTTGGAGTGAAACGCGGTTGGAATCCCTGCACACATCTGTGTTTAACATGTAACTGCTGGAAGTTTCATTTTTGTATGTCTGTTAGTAATGTGTAGAATGTTGTGCTGCACAATTCGCGAATTTCTAGATGGCACCGTTACAGGAGCAACGCGTCTGCACTAAATTTTGCTTCAAACTCAAGAAAACTTTCACAAAGACACAATGAATGACACAGAAAGCTTACGGCTAAGAGTGCTTAAGCTGTACTCAGTGTTACTGATGGTTCACATGGTTTAAAAATGGCTGGTTGGAAGTTAAGGATGAGCCTTGTTCAGGTTGCCCTTCGACATCTACTGATGACGCTCATGTCAGGAACGTCAACAAAACTGTGCATGCCAATCGAAGACTGACTCTCCAAGAGATTGCAGAAGGATGTAACATTCAGCTGAAATCCTGACAACATCTTGGAACACATCGTTTTGCCATTAAGTTCGTCCCATGGCTCATGAGCCAAGACCAGAAAGACCTTTGCCTCAAAATCTGAGAAGAACTTTCGAATCACACAAATGAGTACGAGATGTTCCTTAACGTTGTGTCCTGTCCACTTGTCTAATATAGGGTGCCTAGGAAACCTGCTTTCTCGGATCGCTAGACAACAATTCAAGCAAATCCTATTACTGAATTTTTATTACAGTAAGATAAATGGCAATACTTAACTTTGAGAAATTTACAATGAGATGTAGCCAGCATCTACAGCTACATCTACATTCATACACCGCAAGCCACCTGACGGTGTATGGTGGAGGGTACCTTGAGTGTCTCTATAGGTTCTCCCTTCTATTCCAGTCTCGTATTTTTCGTGGAAATAAGGATTGTCGGTATGCCTCTATGTGGGCTCTAATCTCTCTGATTTTATCCTCAAGGTCTCTTCGCGAGATATACATAGGAGGGAGCAATATACTGCTTGACTCCTCGATGAAGGTATGTTCTCGAAATTTCAACAAAAGCTCGTACCGAGCTACTGAGCGTCTCTCCTGCAGAGTCTTTCACTGGAGTTTATCTATCATCTCCGTAACGCTTTCGCGATTAATAAATGATCCTGTAACGACGCGCGCTGCTCTCCGTTGGATCTTCTCTATCTCTTCTATCAACCCTATCTGGTACGGATCCCACACTGCTGAGCAGTATTCAAGCAGTGGGCGAACAAGCGTATTGTAACCTACTTCCTTTGTTTTCGGATTGCATTTCCTTAGGATTCTTCCAGTGAATCTCAGTCTGGCATCTGCTATACCGACGATCAACTTTATATGATCATTCCATTTTAAATCACTCCTAATGCGTGCTCCCAGATAATTTATGGAATTAACTGCTTCCAGTTGCTGACCTGCTACATTGTAGCTAAATGACAAGGGATCTTTCTTTCTATGTATTCGCAGCACATTACACTTGTCTACATTGAGATTTAATTGCCATTCCCTGCACCATGCGTCAATTCGCTGCAGATCCTCCAGCAATTCAGTACAATTTTCCATTGTTACAACCTCTCGATATACCACAGCATCATCTGAAAAAGCCTCAGTGAACTTCCGATGTCATCCACAAGGTCATTTAAGTATATTGTGAATAGCAATGGTTCTACGACACTCCCCTGCAGCACACTTGAAATCACTCTTATTTTGGAAGACTTCTCTCCATTGAGAATGACATGCTGCATTCTGTTATCTAGGAACTCTTCAATCCAATCACACAATTAGTCTGATAGTCCATATGCTCTTACTTTGTTCATTAAACGACTGTGGGGAACTGTATCGAATGCCTTGCGGAAGTCAAGAAACACGGCATCTACCTGGGAACCCGTGTCTATGGCCCTCTGAGTCTCGTGGACAAATAGCGCGAGCTGGGTTTCACACGATCTTTTCGAAACCCATGCTGATTCCTACAGAGTAGATTTCTAGTCTCCAGAAAAGTCATTATACTCGGACATAATACATGTTCCAAAATTCTGCAACTGATCAACGTTAGAGATATAGATCTATAGTTCTGCACATCTGTTCGACGTCCCTTCTTGAAAACGGGGATGACCTGTGCCCTTTTACAATCCTTTGGAAAGCTACGCTCTTCTAGAGACCTATGGTACACCGCTGCAAGAAGGGGGGCAAGTTCCTTCGCATACTCTGTTTAAAATTGAACTGGTATCCCATCACGACCAACGGCCTTTCCTCTTTTGAGCGATTTTAATTGTTTCTCTATCCCTCTGTCGTCTATTTCGATATCTACCATTTTGTCATCTGTGCGACAATCTAGAGAAGGAACTACAGTGCAGTCTTCCCCTGTGAAGCAGCTTTGGAAAAAGACATTTAGTATTTCGGCCTTTAGTCTGTCATCCTCTGTTTCAGTATCATTTTGGTCACAGAGTGTCTGGACATTTTGTTTTGATCCACCTACCGCTTTGACATAAGGCAAAAATTTCTTAGGATTTTCTGCCAAGTCAGTACATAGAACTTTACTTTCGAATTCATTGAACGCCTCTCACATAGCCCTCCTCACACTACATTTCGCTCCGCGTAATTTTTGTTTGTCTGCAAGGCTTTGGCTGTGTTTATGTTTGCTGTGAAGTTCCCTTTGCTTCCGCAGCAATTTTCTAACTCGGTTGTTGTACCACAGTGGCTCTTTTCCATCTCTTACGAGCTTGCTTGGCACATACTCATCTAACACATATTGTACGATGGTTTTGAACTTTGTCCACTGATCCTCAACACTATCTATACTTGAGACAAAACTTTTGTGTTGAGCCATCAGGTACTCTGAAATCTGCTTTTTGTCACTTTTGCTAAACAGAAAAATCTTCCTACCTTTTTTAATATTTCTATTTACGGCTGAAATCATCGATGCAGTAACCGCTTTATGATCGCTGATTCCCTGTTCTGCATTAACTGTTTCAAATAGTTCGGGTCTGTTGGTCACCAGAAGGTCTATTATGTTATCGCCACGAGCCGGTTCTCTGTTTAACTGCTCAACGTAGTTTTCAGATAAACCACTTAAAAAAATTTCACTGGATTCTTTGTCCCTGCTACCCGTTATGAACATTTGAGTCTCCCAGTCTATATCTAGCAAATTAAAATCTCCACCCAGAACTATAACATGAGGGGAAATCTACTCGAAATATTTTCCAAATTATCCTTCAGGTGCTCAGCCACAACAGCTGCTGAGCCAGGGGGCCTATAGAGACATCCAATTACCATGTCTGAGCCTGCTTTAACCGTGACCTTCACCCAAATTATTTCGCATTTCGGACCTCTGTCAATTTCCTTCGATACTATTGCAATGGACAACAGACAAAATAAGTACATCTCTTCAGTATAACAATTCTAATACATGTGAAATAATACTGTTCATAATTCATTGCTGTAGCGTTCACAGAAGGTTAGTCTTCAACTGAGCTGTGGCCAGGCGGCGAGGCACTTACGTCCTCTTCTTGTAGATGCCGCTGCTGTCTCATTGTCGTCCTAGAGAGGTGTCAGTCAGCGTACTATTGGCTGACATTTCCTTCACAGCCCTCTCTGCTCTAATGTTCTTGACCATCATACTGGCGCTTGATGTTACACTGGAACACTTAAAGAGATGGTACATGGGTCTATAGTGATGATGTTAAGACCAGTGTTCAATCTTCATGATGGGTCAGGAAATGTTCTCCAAGACCAAAAAAAGCTTGTCTGGTCAGGTCAAATATCAAAGCTATGCTGATAGTTTTCTTTAATTTTGAAGGATTCATTCATTATGAATTAGTGCAAGACGACAAACTGTTAATCGATGGTACTATTGGGACACATTGCAATGCCTGCAAGAAAATGTGAGACGGCAAAGGCCTGAAATGTGGCAAGACAATTCATGGCCCTTGCATCACGATAACGCGCCCACATAATCATTCCTTTTGATGCATGAATATTGCACAAAAAAAGTAATCACTGTGCTGCCTCATCCTCCATACTCTTCAAGCTTGGTCCCTGCCTATCTTTGTTTTAGTTCCAAAAACCTCCTTGAAAGGATGAAGATTTGCAACAATAGACGAAATGAAAGAAAATCTGCAGACAGCATTCATATTATAAATGCAAAAGTGGCCCAGCTCTGTGTGTTATGTTTTCATGACTAAATTACTGAAATCTGGGGAACAGCCTACGCTACTTTAGAAAGTGTGTAGTAAAAGATATTTATTGACTTGAAGAATATTACATGCATTACAGAAAAATAATTACTCTTTGAAAAGGCTGTTTCTTCTATAACTTTTGAATTATATTGTATTTGTGAACATGCTTTTATCGGTTGGTATGTTCAACATAATACAATTCAATATGTAACTGGACATCCACTTCTAGCATTACTTTTCCTTAACAGTAGTTGTCAGTACCAGTATTATTTTTTGAAATTTTGGGCAGTTCAATATTATCTCAGTGCACAATATGTTATATTTCAAGCTAAAATTTATGAAAAGGAATTACTTTATTTTTGATGTTACAATCGATAAGTAGTAGCTCTGAATGTACAGTTAAAATTATTATTATTACTAATTTTTTGTAGAAACATTTGAATTTATGAAATATTTGGCACACTCAAAATTTCTATTATTAATTATGTAATCTAGTACTGTTTATTATGTCTATTTCTCAATTCATTTATGAAATAATAATAGAAATCAATAGAAATGCATTTGTCAAGAAAAATTGTAATCACTTTGAAAATGGTTATTACCGAACATTGAGGTAGTAGAAAGCATGTCTCTGATGTGATTGGACATAGTTTTGTATTTTGGGCAAACAACGTAATTTTGGCTTTGTTAATGTGACAATTCAAAAGACTGTATGTTACACTAAAATGTGACAAAATATATTAACATAACAACAAAAATTCTGCAACAGCAAACTTCAAATTTATTTAGATCAATTCAACCATGAGGTAAATGTGACAAAATATATTAACGTAACAACAAAAATTCTGCAACAGGAAGCTTAAAATTTATTTAGATCAATTCAACCATGAGGACATAAAATGTGAGAATTTCAGCTTCAAGAATCAGACCACTAGACAGGAAGAACTGGTGCCAACTCTACATGAAAAGCTAAATAAGCTAGAAAGTTTATTGTAATCCTTGCACCTCTCAAATTTTTCATAAAAAACTTTGCTTATCGTGGACAATAGCTGAAACTAGGAAGAAGGGGGGAGATTACAAATGCAACAAATAGAAGGCTTATAAAATCCTTACATATTTAATCCACACTTCCATACTAATATTATTAATGTGGAGATAATTCTGTTTGGTATGTTTTAACAACTAAACTGTAAACTGATTTCAATGAAATGGGTTCAAACTTGAGGAAGAAAATAGGCTATTTTAAAAAATAACAACATACATCAACTCCCTAAGAGGGTGAGGTACAGATTGAAACATCTTTTTTTTTTTTTTTCTGCATCCATGAACATGAATCGTGTTGAAAAATTATTAATTTGTTGCATAACATATAACTACTTCAGTATTACAATGCATTGATGCATGATCCTGGCTGTGAAATTACACCGCAGTAATGTCACAAAGACTGAATGAGAAATCTTAACACCATAGAGAAACTAAAGAGCTTATGAATTTAAGAAATTTGATTCTCTTGACAAGAAGTTTGAACATAACCGTCAAGAACTGTGGGGCATGATTACAAATACCATAAAGGAATTCAATCATTTAATTGATTAAACCGAACAGAACTGCACTTAAGAGTTTCAAAGCAAGCATGACATAGTGCAGTCCTAAACTACACAGTCAAACTCCAGTTTCCAATCATGAACAACAAATGCCATAGTCAACTGAAAAATTTGCTGGTCAAGTGATAACATAATATTGATTTTGCTAAATGTAAAAGGCAAATGTTCGCAAAACAAGGAAACTGGTTGTTGGTGTCCAGCAACAGCTTTTGAAACCAATGTACAAAAAATTAAAAAACAATTACAGAATGTAACACTTGTTCCCAGGAGTCAATTACAGGGTTGTTATGAGATGCTCTAAAAAACAGATGCAATGAATTTTCGTTTGAAATTCCAAACTCAGTAACTGACAATGGAAATAAGGAGAAATCAGACATTAAGTGCCACTTAACAGATGTAATCAATAAGGAAATGGAATGATATCAAAAGATGATCACTGCTGGAACCACAATGATCACTATCAGAATTATAATTATCATAACCTCCCGCTTCAAATGAAGAATGCAGGAATTTTGAAAATTCACTGAAACATTCTGGGAATGAAGAGCATGGACAGCCACAGCAAAACTTGAAAAACTGAGACTAGTTTCAGATGAGACTCACAAATCAAAAAATGGGTCAAAGCCTACCAGTCTTAAGGAGATATGGTACCAGCTGGATTTTAATGTGTAGAAAGATGTATTGGAAAAAATGAGAGAATAATGGAGTAACCCTTGACACCTTTAATTGATATTGACTCATAATTACACTCTGGTGCACAATTAAGGGTAGTTTTGGAAAAATTGTTTGTGCAGTTTGAACAATGAGAGAAGTCGCCAGTTTTTCTGTGAATATTATAGGACAAGTGCTGTTGAACTTCAACACACAAGTGGAAGAGAACAAGTATAGCTTTTTGGTAGCAAAACCTTAAATAAGGGGACTGATATTGGGTACTGATTGACTGACAGAAATGAACTGCAGGTTAGATTTTTATCATGGCTGCATGCATCTGTAGGGTAGTGAGAAGGTTATTTATTTTAAAGGATATTTCGATGGCAATAATGTTGGTACTCTATGCCTGAATTTGTGGATGTTTAGGACATCCAGTGCTCTGCTATGACATAAAGACAGGATTAATTACAAAAGAGAATATTTCACTCACAATGGTGTCAGTGCAATCCATCAGAAGATGGAACAGTTGGTGAATTTGCATGTAGCAAAGAAGGAAGAACTTAGTGAATTGTTAAGATGTTACTTGAACATTTTCTCCAAAAGACAGAACTTATAAAAGGATTTGTCCACTTCTGAACGTTAAAAACCTGAACAATTCAAAAGAAAGAGTTATCCTATTCCATCACCAGAGAGCAAGGTAATTTGTGACAAAATTCATTTTATGTTAAATTAACACCGCCGCAGAGTGCTCTGCGAATGAATAGTGTTATCTGATACATGTTGTAGGCAAGAAATATGGGTCTGTCAGAACCTTCAAGGGTCCAAGACCTGAAAACTACATTGTTGTTGTTGTTGTTGTTGTTGTGGTCTTCAGTCCTGAGACTGGTTTGATGCAGCTCTCCACGCTACTCTATCCTATGCAAGCTTCTTCATCTCCCAGTACCTACTGCAGCCTACATCCTTCTGAATCTGCTTAGTGTATTCATCTCTTGGTCTCCCTCTATGATTTTTACCCTTCACACTGCCCTCCAGTAGTAAATTGGTGATCCCTTGATGCCTCAGAACATGTCCTACCAACCGATCTCCTCTTCTAGTCAAGTTGTGCCACAAACTCCTCTTCTCCCCAATTCTATTCAATACCTCCTCATTAGTTATGTGATCTACCCATCCAATTTTCAGCATTCTTCTGTAGCACCACATTTCGAAAGCTTCTATTCTCTTTTTGTATAAACTATTAATCGTCCATGTTTCACTTCCACACATGGCTACACTCCATACAAATACTTTCAGAAACGACTTCCTGACACTAAAATCTACACTCGATGTTAACAATTTCTCTTCTTCAGAAACGCTTTCCTTGCCTTTGCCAGTCTACATTTTATATCCTCTCTACTTCGACCATCATCAGTTATTTTGCTCCCCAAATAGCAAAACTCCTTTACTACTTTAAGTGTCTCATTTCCTAATCTAATTCCCTCAGCATTACCCAACTTAATTCGATTACATTCCATTATCGTCATTTTGCTTTTGTTGATGTTCATCTTATACCCTCCTTTCAAGACACTGTCCATTCCGTTCAACTGCTCTTCCAAGTCCTTTGCTGTCTCTGACAGAATTACAATGTCATCGGCGAACCTCAAAGTTTTTATTTCTTCTTCATGGATTTTAATACCTACTCCGAACTTTTCTTTTGTTTCCATTACTGCTTGCTCAATATACAGATTGAATAGCGTTGGGAAGAGGCTACAACCCTGTCTCACTCCCTTCCCAACCACTGCGTCCCTTTCATGTCCCTCGACCCTTATAACTGCCATCTGCTTTCTGTACAAATTGTAAATAGCCTTTCGCTCCCTGTATTTTACCCCTGCCACCTTCAGAATTTGAAAGAGAGTATTCCAGTCAACACTGTCAAAAGCTTTCTCTAAGTCTACAAATGCTAGAAACGTAGGTTTGCCTTTCCTTAATATTTCTTCTAAGATAAGTCATAGGGTCAGTATTGCCTCACATGTTGCAGTATTTCTACAGAATCCAAACTGATCTTCCCCGAGGTCGGCTTCTACCAGTTTTTCCATTCGTCTGTAAATAATTCGCGTTAGTATTTTGCAGCTGTGACTTATTAAAGAGATAGTTTGGTAATTTTCACATCTGTCAACACCTGTCTCATACATCTTGCTCACCAGATGGTAGAGTTTTGTCAGGACTGGCTCTCCCAAGGCTGTCAGTAGTTCTAATGGAATGTTGTCTACTCCCGGGGCCTTGTTTCGACTTAGGTCTTTCAGTGCTCTGTCAAACTCTTCACACAGTATCATATCTCCCATTTCATCTTCATCTACATCCTCTTCCATTTCCATAATATTGTCCTCAAGAACATCGCCCATGTATAGACCCTCTATATACTCCTTCCACCTTTCTGCTTTCCCTTCTTTGCTTAGAACTGGGATTCCATCTGAGCTCTTGATATTCATACAAGTGGTTCTCTTTTCTCCAAAGGTCTCTTTAATTTTCCTGTAGGCAGTATCTATCTTACCCCTCGTGAAACAAGCCTCTACATCCTTACATTTGTCCTCTAGCCGTCCCTGCTTAGCCATTTAGCTCTTCCTGTCGATATCATTTTTGAGATGCTTGTATTCCTTTTCGCCTGCTTCACTTACTGCATTTTTATATTTTCTCCTTTCATCAATTAAATTCAATATCTCTTCTGTTACCCAAGGATTTCTACTAGCCCTCATCTTTTTACCTACTTGATCCTCTGCTGCCTTCACTATTTCATTCCTCAAAGCTACCCATTCTTCTTCTACTGTATTTCTTTCCCCCATTACTGTCAATTGGTCCCTTATGCTCTCCCTGAAATTCTGTACAACCTCTGGTTCTTTCAGTTTATCCAGGTCCCATCTCCTTAAATTCCCACCTTCTTGCAGTTTCTTCAGTCTTAATCTACAATTCATAACCAATAGATTGTGATCAGAGTCAACATTTGCCCTTGGAAATGTCTTACAATTTAAAACCTGGTTCCTAAATCTCTGTCTTACCATTATATAATCTATCTGAAACCTTCTAGTTAGTATCTCCAGGGTCCTTCTGTGTATACAACCTTCTTTCATGATTCTTGAACCATACGTTAGCTATGATTAAGTTATGCTCTGTGCAAAATTCTACCAGGCGGCTTCCTCTTTCATTTCTTAGCCTCAATCCATATTCACCTACTACGTTTCCAACTCTTCCTTTTCCTAGTGTCGAATTCCAGTCACCCATGACTATTAAATTTTCGTCTTCCTTTACATTATACACTCCTGGAAATGGAAAAAAGAACACATTGACACCGGTGTGTCAGACCCACCATACTTGCTCCGGACACTGCGAGAGGGCTGTACAAGCAATGATCACACGCACGGCACAGCGGACACACCAGGAACCGCGGTGTTGGCCGTCGAATGGCGCTAGCTGCGCAGCATTTGTGCACCGCCGCCGTCAGTGTCAGCCAGTTTGCTGTGGCATACGGAGCTCCATCGCAGTCTTTAACACTGGTAGCATGCCGCGACAGCGTGGACGTGAACCGTACGTGCAGTTGACGGACTTTGAGCGAGGGCGTATAGTGGGCATGCGGGAGGCCGGGTGGACGTACCGCCGAATTGCTCAACACGTGGGGCTTGAGGCCTCCACAGTACATCGATGTTGTCGCCAGTGGTCGGCGGAAGGTGCACGTGCCTGTCGACCTGGGACCGGACCGCAGCGACGCACGGATGCACGCCAAGACCGTAGGATCCTACGCAGTGCCGTAGGGGACCGCACCGCCACTCCCCAGCAAATTAGGGACACTGTTGCTCCTGGGGTATCGGCGAGGACCATTCGCAACCGTCTCCATGAAGCTGGGCTACGGTCCCGCACACCGTTAGGCCGTCTTCCACTCACGCCCCAACATCGTGCAGCCCGCCTCCAGTGGTGTCGCGACAGGCGTGAATGGAGGGACGAATGGAGACATGTCGTCTTCAGCGATGAGAGTCGCTTCTGCCTTGGTGCCAATGATGGTCGTATGCGTGTTTGGCGCCGTGCACGTGAGCGCCACAATCAGGACTGCATACGACCGAGGCACACAGGGCCAACACCCGGCATCATGGTGTGGGGAGCGATCTCCTGCACTGGCCGTACACCACTGGTGATCGTCGAGGGGACACTGAATAGTGCACGGTACATCCAAACCGTCATCGAACCCATCGTTCTACCATTCCTAGACCGGCAAGGGAACTTGCTGTTCCAACAGGACAACGCACGTCCGCATGTATCCCGTGCCACCCAACGTGCTCTAGAAGGTGTAAGTCAACTACCCTGGCCAGCAAGATCTCCGGATCTGTCCCCCATTGAGCATGTTTGGGACTGGATGAAGCGTCGTCTCACGCGGTCTGCACGTCCAGCACGAACGCTGGTCCAACTGAGGCGCCAGGTGGAAATGGCATGGCAAGCCGTTCCACAGGACTACATCCAGCATCTCTACGATCGTCTCCATGGGAGAATAGCAGCCTGCATTGCTGCGAAAGGTGGATATACACTGTACTAGTGCCGACATTGTGCATGCTCTGATGCCTGTGTCTATGTGCCTGTGGTTCTGTCAGTGTGATCATGTGATGTATCTGACCCCAGGAATGTGTCAATAAAGTTTCCCCTTCCTGGGACAATGAATTCACGGTGTTCTTATTTCAATTTCCAGGAGTGTATTATTGTAAAGGGATCAACACAAAGATCTAGAAGGCACTATACAAACATTAAAAAGGATAAAATGTTTAACCAGTTGTGACTTGACCAGCAGTTATTGGCAGATACAACTGCAACCAGAGAGCAGAAAGTACACCTTGTTTCCTTAAAATGGAAGACATGATGAATTCAAGAGAATGTTGTTCAGGTTACACTTGTCAGCAGCACTTACATATGTATGTGCTGGACCAAATATGGCGAAACAATTTACTGCAAAATATTACCAATTATGTGGAAGATAAAGGGATTAGTCTGACATTCTGAGAAGAACATATCAACATTTACATCAAATTTTAGAAGGATTATGGAAATCAGAAGTTACTATAAATTTGGATAAGTCAGAGTTTACTTAAAACTAAGTGAAATTCCGCAAACATTTAATATCACAAAATGGAACAGCACCATATGTTTCAATGAAAGAAGCAGAAATGAATTTTGTGATGCCAACATGCAGCATACAGCTTCAAATATTTCTCAGATAAATGTTTCTTAGATACTAATTTTTCTTGCTGCTTCATAACTGACATTATTTGTCTTCACCAGCTTTATTAAATTTCTTGCAAAAAGTTTTTTGGAAAGCAGAAGAGCAGAAGAAGAACACTGATTTAGTCCTGACCTGTCAGTTTTTTGTTATTGTTTAATTCTTTACATGTGTTAACGTGTACTCAGAGTACGGAAAAATGCTTTCAGTGCTAGTATAGACTGCAGATGAGTTGCACCAGTAAGGTTATTTTCACTCTTTGTAGTTTTATAAATTGCTGCAGTGCATATACTTTTCTTTCAGGGTTGGCAGCATGTGATTCTACTCACAGACACAGGCTTTGTGTGAAGCTTTGTGTATAATCTCCCAATAATAAGTCAATTTCAGTCCAGGAGACTTTAACACAACATAACAGCACTGTTGCTTGATCATACTGGCATTTAATGACTTTGAGTTTATATGTTGACAACTCATGCAACTATGATGAATGTCTGTATCATAACCAACAATGGTATTCATCTGTTAATTGCACAGGCAGAATATTCAAGAACAGCACAGCATCAGCAAAAAAGAGTCTCTGCTACTAACAACATGAACTAGTTTTTACTAACAATACTAGCTGTGCAAGGTATATGCTAGCTCAAAGCAAGAAAGTGGTTATTGATGCCCAGCTTGAGTTAAATATTTTATTGAAAGTCACTATTACACTTCTATCGGCTAGCCATTTACTGACGGTTCAGGTACAATGTTCTTCCACTGAAATCATTGGAAAATGATTTGCATGCATCAAGAATTCTTGAGCAAAATATAATAGTTCCATTTTATGTAATAATAAATTCAATTTCCCCTTTCTATCTCAGTCTTACACCAACACCAAACTTCTAAAGCTTTTCCCATACAGCATACAGTGGGTACAGTAGAGGTTAGACATCAGCTGATTATGCAACTCAGGCAACCCACCATGAGCTGCAGCCTGTTGTTCTGTGTGTTTCAAGAACTGTAAATGGCTTCAACAAAATAAAATATTAGTTTACAAACACAATACAGCATAACTTTCTTTGCCATTTTTTGCCTAATAATTTATACATGTCCAAATACGATATTTAACTCACACTCTATGACTGTTGGACATGTTTCAAAAGCAAATGTTCACAAATACTGTCATCATCAGAAGCTTTAGTCAACCTATGGTTGCATCTTTAATACCATTTGGCTGGATGGACTCCTGATCAATCTCAAAACTGAGTAGCAAACAAAAAAACAATTCGCTCTTCTGAAAGATATATTTACAAATTATTCTGGGAAAGTAAGCTTTGGGTAGGTGCAACCAAATCATTCAAGTAAAGAAAGAGTAAACTCAATGTTGTTTATTGTCTGCAATATATTTCAGTTTGTGGCTTGCCTCTTATCATCTCACTGTTTTTTTACCTGAGTATAATTGGACCGTTGAGACCGCTCAAAATAACTGACTTTAGGTTTTTTATTCATATTATTTACTGTGATAAATGCAAGAATCAAACAAATTTTGAAAAATTTTGACTCCCTCAGTTACAAGATACATATACAGAGGGAGCCCTTTTTACGTTTTCATGCTATCTAGACTTAAAAATTGCGCAAAATGCAGAATCGAGGAAAACATTAAAACCCCAAAAATATGAGCAGAAGCACTTGTAATTGGCATATATGATTAAAAATTGCAATCCTCTCCAATACTTTGTATAACACCCTTCTAAGTGAAGGAAACTAAATGTACAAAACTATATTTATACAATAATTTGTGGTAATGAAGTACAACGGTTCTTAAAAATTCACAAATGTGTAACAGCAAGTTAAAACTCATCAAAAATCGAAACTGGTATCTGGATACAAGGTAATCGAGTCATTTTCTGACGTGCTATGATTGCAAATTATATGTTCAAAACAAGGGTTTCTGAGAGATCATATTTTGTGCTCATCCAGTAAAAAAACAAAAATTGATGAACATATTGAATTAAACCAAAAAGATCACAGCAGCTAAGTGTTAAACCATAAGCATAAATGCAGACATCTGCTTAATGACACACTTTGTCACCACTGCTGTTATTGTTTAACGCCTTTCTTACAAGCCACACTTCATATGCTCACCACCATTAAAGTGTTATTTTAGGCTTAATGAGAGAAACAGGGACATGAAAAAAATGAGTTTAATTCCCCAATTAATGCTAAAAGCTCATTAGGAGTCGGCTCCGTGAATTTCTGTACACTGGGTGAAATGTAAATTTGAAAGAAAGCTCAGGTGCTATAGTTTCACTTCATGCTCTCTATCACTGCTGCCAGCTTTACTATCTATTGTGTGTGGTGCAAAGTATATATGTGAGTAGTGTATGTAGTTGTTGCAATTGTATCATGTCATATATGAACACAAAAGTCTTTAAAATGTGCTTTCACAAAACCACTGTTCTATTTCCATGTGACACCCCTGTCATAGCACATCATCTGCAAAAAAGTATATTTTCAGCACTTCACAAAATGCTTTGACCTCTACCTGCACTCCCATCACTGAAGGGCCACAACCCCTCTCCACACATCCAGCAGGCGAGCTCATTTTATGTGTGTCAGTGTGGTGTGGGGCCCGTGCTGGGTACGGGGTGACTTAAGAAGTCAGCAGCCAGTAAGAGTTCACTGGCCGGAAATAGGTGAAGTTTCCTCCATTATGACCAAAAATATTCTTCGAGACTCAGTGTTTGAATCATGCCACATAGTAACAGGTACATAACTGTCTCTGCAATGCTGTATCAATTTTCGTGCCATGTGTTTGTTGCTCACCTGTGTCAACAGTTACTAAACTAGCACTCGTCACTTTTCCCGTTTTCTACAATAACACAATAGTTCAAAGCAATGGAAATTTAACAAATAAAAAAAAGGTTTGTTTAAAAATAAAAAAAAAATAGCACTGCTGCTAAGGCTAATTGATATTTCGGTTTCTTTTATCTGGTTATTTGTACAAAATAAAAACAACTGTTATAATCAAGACCAAACATATACTGAAAAATACCTGTCATTCAGAACTAAAATACCAGTATTGGTTTTAATTGGTCAGTTTTTCCTATCCCTATTTCTGCTATGTGGACGACTTAGCACTAACATTCAAAAATAAGGAGAAAATTCCTTGTCCAGGAATCCATAAACCCAGAATTTGTATTACAAGACACAGACAGACTCTCTAAATCTATGTAAGATAATAGTATGTGCATTCCACTTAAACAATACCATAGCAAGATAACATGTCAATGATAACTTCTGGAAGGAAAAGGCAAAACATAATTTTAAACCTAACTATCTTGGCAGAACTTCAGATCATTCCTTTATCTTGTAGGAAGGCTTGGCAATGTTTTCAGTCTTTTTTTATCTGGCTACCAACCATTCAACACCACAGCTGTATGGCGAGGTATCTATTTTTACTCCTCCAACATTTGTACTCCACCCACTATTTTCTATAATCATTTTTTTTCTTTCTTTTATTTTTAACAGTAGTTGTTCTGCGAAAGGGACAATGCTGGTAATTGCACTTCTCGATGTACCGCTTGACAACTCTGTCGTTCACCTGGGCAGTGACCTACCTCCGTACAGATATGCACAATGCATCCTAAATTTTCCATCACTATAACTAAACTCAAAGTCATTTCATCAGACAAAATATTAGTTTCCCCATTAAAAAAGCAGACTAGCAGCTTTGGAGCGGTATAGGTGGTGTAGAACTGCTACCAGCCGGTCATGTGATCTTCCACTGATGGCTTCAGTCACGGCAATGAAGTGGTATGCATTTGCCAGTCATATGTATGGAATCAATGCAGTAATATAGTTTAACAAAGAGAGATAACAGAATAGCAGAAATGAAAAAGTAAGGAAGGAAGATTGGGTTTAACGTCGTGTCAATATTAAGGTCATTAAAAGCAGAGCACAAGCTCAGATTGTGTCAGGGATAGGGAAGAAAATTGGCATTGCCCTTCCAAAGGAACCATCCTAGCATTTGCCTAGAGCAATTTCGGGAAATCAAGGAAAACTTAAATTGGGATGGCCAGATTTGGGTATGAACTGCCATCCTCCTGAGTAATAGCAGAAAGGAGCTATAAAGTTTGGAATACCTATGACCACACTATGAATGAAGTTGCCCAACTCGTACGTATATCAAGATGATCTGTCCAATGTGTCTACAGGCAAAGATATGCCACTCGCAGCCCCGTAACATGGAATAAGAATAGTGGTCATAAAAAAACCCTAACCAACAGGTAATAGAGATGATATGAGAAGGAAAGTTGCTACTAACCATATATGCTTTTCATAATATTGTTACTTGTCATGGAACTGCAAAAGGCCATTGCCTAAAGCTGCACATCTTCAAAAGGACACAACACAGAAACTGGGCAGTAGCTGAATGAAGGCATGTAGTGTGGTTCAACAGTTCATGATTTTCGCCTTGTTCCCAATGGTGCAAGGCATCTAGTGTACTGATGTGCCAATAATGTCTTTAACATCCAGTTAGTCGAGGGTGTGGTTCAGAGTGGAAGTGGTTCTGTGATGTTTCAGTAACGTTTTGGGATCACCCATTCAGTTTACTATGAACATGAACCATAATGTTTATTTCAACAGCTTTGCTGACCAAGTGGTGCTATTTCTTCTACATGTTCACAATAAGTATGCTTTGAGCACTCATATCTTCCAAGATGACAACAGTCATGTCCACAGGAATAGACGAGTATGATTCTGGTGTAAGGAACACTTGGGCACCCTATCAACACATTGACTAGTTCACTAAATCACCCACTCTTAATTCTATAGAAAAAAGTGTAGGACTATTTGGAACAGTGAGTGAAAAGTAGCAATGAACATCCTCACAATCTGATAGCTCTACAGGATCTAATCCTCAACAGTGGGGGGAGGGGGGGTTGGGGGAGGGGAGAGGGATGTTCAGCTGTAAACATGCAGGTACATTTGGAGGCCATTATCAGGGACACAGAACCCATGGTCTAGGCGTAGTGTCTTTGATTAGTAATCAAAATGTCCTTGGTCCTGGGTTTGAAACCCCACCACAGCTTAAATTTTGATCAATAATCAGCATTGGTGATCAAAGATTTCCGACATAAGAAGTCATTGTCAAAGAGGGCAGAGCAGCAGATAGAGGTTCAGGGCACTCTCTTGTCCTTCGGATGGGAAACTGCCCTAAAGGCAGAAGAATCAGCAATGACCAATGGCATGAGGATGCAGAAGGCAATGGAAACCACTGCATTACAGACACAATAGTGTGTATCCAGGACATGTGGCCTGTAATGGAAAAATTGTCATGATCTCTCCATTAGCAAAAGATTCCAGAACAGTCCCCCATTCGGATCTCTACGAGAGGACTGCCAACAGGGAGGTGGCCATGAGAAAAAGACTGAATAAGCAACGAAAGGATAACACTCTACAGGTCGGAGCGTGGAATGTCTAATAGTCGTGGTGGACTGGAATGCTGCTGTATGGGGAACGAGTAGAAGAAAAGATTACAGGAGAATATGGGCTTGGGACATGGAATGAGAGATGGTAAAGACTAACTGAGTTATGTAATAAATTTCAGCTACTAATAGCGAATACTCTGTTCAAGAATCACAGGAGAAGGCAGTATCCTTGGAATAGACCAGATGATATGGGAAGATTTCAATTAGATTACATCATGGTCAGGCAGAGGTTCCGAAATCAGATACTGGATTGTAAGGCAAACCCAGGAGCAGACAGACTCAGATCACAATGTGGTAGTGATGAAGAGTAGACTGAAGTTCAAGAGATTAGTCTGGAAGAATCAAAACGCAGAGAAGTGGGATACGGAAGTGCAAAGGGATGACGAGACAGGCTCGAAGTTATCTAAGGCTATAGATACAGCAACAACGAATAGCTCAGTGCGCAATACATTTGAAGAGGTATGGACATCTCTAAAGAGGGCAATTACAGAAGCTGTAAAGAAAAACATAGGTACAAAGAAGGTAACTGCAAAGAAACCATGGGTAACAGAAGAAATACTTCAGTTGGTCGATGAAAGAAGGAAGTACAAAAATGTTCAGAGAAATTCATGAATTAAGAAATACAAGTCGCTGAGAAATGAAACAAATAGGAAGCGCAGGGAAGCTAAGACAAAATAGCTGCATGAAAAATGTGAAGAAATCAAAAATGAAATGATTGTCACAAGGACTGACTCAGCATATAGCAAATTATTGTTGGAAGGACTGACTCAGCATATAGCAAAGTCAAAACAGCCTTCGGTGACATAAAAAGCAATGGTGGTAGCATTAATAGTGCAACAGGAATTCCACTGTGAAATGCAGAGGAGAGAAGATAAGTGGAAAGAGTACACTGAAGGTGTCTGTGAGGAGGAAGATCTGTCTAATGTGATAGAAGAAGAAATGAGTAGCCAATTTAGAAGAGATAGAAGATCCAGTATTAGACTCAGAGAGCTTTGGAGGACTTGAGGTCAAATGAGACAGAAGGGATAGATAACATTCCATCAGAATTTCTAAAATCATTGGAGGAAGTGGCAAGAAAATGACTATTCATGTTGGTGTGTATAATGTATGAGTCTGGCGACATACCATGTGACTTTCGGAAAAATATCATCCACATAATTATGAAGACGGCAAGAGCTGACAACTGCGAGAATTATCGCGCAATCAGCTCAACAGCTCATGCATCCAAGTTGCTTAAAAGAATAAACTACAGAAGAATGGAAAAGAAAATTGACGATGCGCTAGATGATGATCAGTTTAGCTTTAGGAAAAGTAAAGGCACAAGAGAAGCAATTCCAACATTGCGGCTAACAATGAAAGCAAGACTAAAGAACAATCAAGACACGTTCATAGTATTTGTCGACCTGGAAAAAGCGTTTGACAATGTAAAATGGTGCAAGATGGTCGAAATTCTGAAAAAAGGAAGAGTAAGCTATAGGGGGAAATGGATCATATACAATATATACAACAGCAAAGAGGGAATAATAAGAGTGGACAACTAAAAATGAAGTGCTCTTATTAAAAAGGGTGTAAGACAGGGATGTAGTTTCTCAAACCTACTGTTCAATCTGTACATCGAAGAAACAATGTTGGAAATAAAAGAAAGGTACAGGAGTGCAATTAAAATTCAAAGTGAAATGATATCAATGACACAATTCACTGATAATATTGCTATCCTGAGTGAAAGTGTAGAAGAATTACATGATATGCTGAATGGAATAAACAATCTAATAAGAACAGAATATGGACTGAGAGTAAATCGAAGAAAGACGAAAGTAATGAGAAGTAGCACAAATGAGAACAGCGAGCAACTTAACATCAGGGTTGATGGTTATGAAAGTTAAGGAATTCTGCTACCTAGGTAGCAAAATAACCAATGACGAACAGAGCAAGGACGACATCAAAAGCAGACTAGCACTGGCAAAAAGGGCATTCCTCACCAAGAGGGATCTACTAGTATCAACCATAGGCCTTAATCTGAGGAAGAAATTTCTGAGAATGTACATCTGGAGCACAGAATTGTATGACAGTGAAACATGGACTGAGGGAAAACTGGAACAGAAGAGAATCAAAGCTACAGGCAAATGCAGAAAATCAGGTGGACTGATAAGGTAAGGAATGGGAGGTTCTGCACAGATTTGGACAGGAAAGGAATATGTGAAAAACATTGACAAGAAGGGACAGGATGATAAGGACATCTGTTAAGACATCAGGAAATAACTTCCATAGTGCTAGAGGCTGTAGAGGGCAAAAACTGTAGAGGAAGATAGAGATTGGAATACATCCAGCAAATAATTGAGGACATAGATTGCAAGTGCTACTCTGAGATGAAGAGATTGGCACAGGAGAGAAATACGTGGCGGGCCACGTCAAACCAGTCAGTAGACTGGTGGGGGCAAAAAAATCAAGGCTACAGGTGTGTTACACAGTATCATCGTGACGTCTCCTGTGGGAGACTAAATTTTTATCCAGTGTGTTTAGGATACCCTCCAAACACAAAGTTATTTTTCAGGGCTACACACTGCCACATACACTACTGTTCTAAAGCAGTGCACGCCCTTGGCCATTGACTGCAATGACGTTCTTTTGTTAGTTACATGTTTTCAGAAAGATATCCATCCACACATATACAGACACAAGCACACATATTTAAATATGTCTGCTTGTGTCTGTATATGTGTGGATGGATATGTGTGTGTGTGCGAGTGTATACCCGTCCTTTTTTCCCCCTAAGGTAAGTCTTTCCGCTCCCGGGATTGGAATGACTCCTTACCCTCTCCCTTAAAACCCACTTCCTTTCGTCTTTCCCTCTCCTTCCCTCTTTCCTGATGAGGCAACAGTTTATTGCGAAAGCTTGAATTTTGTGTGTATGTATGTGTCTGTTTGTGTTTCTATCGACCTGCCAGCGCTTTCGTATGGTAAGTCACATCATCTTTGTTTTTAAATATATTTTTCCCGCATGGAATGTTTCCCTCTATTATATACATCCATATAGGTATATGTGTGGATGGACATGTGTGTGTGTGCGAGTGTATACCCGTCCTTTTTTCCCCCTAAGGTAAGTCTTTCCGCTCCCGAGATTGGAACGACTCCTTACCCTCTCCCTTAAAACCCAAATCCTTTCGCCTTTCCCTCTCCTTCCCTCTTTCCTGACGAGGCAACCGCTGGTTGCGAAAGCTAGAATTTCGACGTGCCAGCGCTTTCGTATGGTAAGTCACATTACCTTTCTTTTTAGATATATTTTTTTTCCCCACATGGAATGTTTCCTTCTATTATATATATCTGAAATTGTGCTCAGCCATAAGTAGAAGACTGGAGAAGCTATTGGCCAAGGGGAATATGGAAAATCTACCACAAAGTGGGCACCCAGGCATTTCTTTGTCCCGGAAGGACAGAATACTTCATCAACTAAGCCAGAAAAAACATGAGTGTTACTTCAGCTGAACTGGCAAAAGCATGGCAAGAGGCAATGGGAGTTGATTCTGGCTCATCTGTTGTTAGCAAAAGACTCTATACAATGGGACTGTAGCCTAGAGTTGCCAAGAAAAAGCCATTTTTAACAACTGAAATGACGAAAAAGAGGCTAGCATGGGCCAGACTGCACGTAAACTGGACAAAAGAGTAGTGGCAAACTGTGATACTTTCAGGTGAAAGCTGATTTTTCTTGCTGAGTGACAGACCACAGTTTGTCAGGCATGAACTCAATGAAAGGATGGATCTTGACTACCTTGTGCAAACCATGAAAAATGCTTCATCAGTAATGGCGGGGAGAGCGATAACATACCAAAGCGTGGGAAGGCTGTACTTTGTTTAGGGAACAATGACCGGTGATCAATACAAAGCTGTGATTCAGCACCCTCTAATGTTCATATATGTGATGCTTTGCCAGATGTGCAATAATTTTCCAATAGGATCTGGCTCCATGCCATGTATCAAAAGAGGAGAGTTTTCGTTACTGTATCTTTTAATACAATTTACAAGGTTACTGCTGTTACAAATTACCCAAATCTATCATTTCAGATTCGTTCTGTCATGACTGAATTGAGTATCAGGGAACTTCCATTGCCAGGAAATTCACCAGACCTAAACCAAAGTGAGAATTTGTGGTGACTGGTTGGAAAAGGGGTTCAGAAGAAACAGCCTGGAATAAAACAGGGGCAATTGGAGGTGACTGTGAAAGTATGGCATCATGAAGTTGACATCAGTACCATTAGAAAATTGATCCGACTCCATGCCTGAGAGAATGAAGGCTGTTATAACGGCCAAGGGGGGCCCAACTAAATATCAAAATTAATTACGATATGACCACTGAACAAAGTACTTGTGATACACAATATTTTACACTATGACAAAATTAAATGGAAATTTCATCAAAATATTCAATATTTAATTTTAATATTAATATTTTAATATTATGACATGGCATGTCATTGTACAGATATACATATACTGTTGACGTATTTCCTTGAATCAAAATGATAGAAATAATCCTGTCCTTTATTAACATATTACTTCTCACATGCAGACTATCCTCCCTTAATAAATATTTGAAATTTCAAAGATGAATGAGTTCTTAGAAGTTACATACAAAAATTCTCAAAATTCTATATTGGGACATGCAATGCTTTAGAATAGCAGTGTACATCTGCAGCAGCATACATATCACAGAAATTAATGTAACATAATTCACAAGGGTAGTTAGTTTTATATGTCTCATTTATGTCTGCACAAGAGAAGAATCTAAGTGGATTTTCATAATGAAATGTTAGTTGTCTAATCCTTAACACCTGGCTTGAATTTCATGTTAATGAACATGCAATAATAAATTTCTATTAAGTGGATTTTCATAATGAAATGTTAGTTGTCTAATCCTTAACACCTGGCTTGAATTTTATGTTAATAAACATGCAATAATAAATTTCTATTATGGCAAGACACCATTACATTAATACAAACACAGTTAATTATGGAACTACTGTTGAAAATTCCCATCAATTTTTACAGCTGAAAAACAAGTATGCATGTAAATATGATGTGAATTACTAAAAAACTTTGATACTTCAATGTATTATAACGCTTACCCCCAGTTAAACTTCATGTTGTACAGCTCAACAGGATCAATGTCTTGTGGGATAGCATCAAACAACATTCTCAGTTTTGAACACAATGTCTGAGGTAGGCTGGATTGCCGTATTATGTGCAAAGCATGCTCATCAGACGATATTGAAGCAATCACCATAATACCCTCACAAGCTTTAGTTCTTACATTATTATCCTACAGAGACATAGAGAAGAGTGTTATAAGGCATCTGGACTATCTTAACTTACTAGTTATGAAAACTGCTACTAACATCATGACCAGTATATGACCATATGTATAAATAGTAATAGTCAATTTTCAGTTCAGAGCCAAAGATAACAATGTTAATTAAACAGCTATTAGCAAATCAATGGCTATATATATTTTCTTGTTCATTAGTAAGCAATGCATCTACAGCTAAATAAAACTACTTAATGTTACAACCCAAGAAAAGACAAAAATTTCCGGTATACATATTAGTAACAGTGTATTATTACTCATGCACTACTGTGCTACTGAATACATATGCAATCTTTTGGCTTAAGAAAGATCAACTTCTCATTGACACAAAAAGTGTAGTTCAATGAACTAAATGAAGAAGACATAAAGGAATTAATGAATTGGCTCCTAGAAGACATTTATTTAAATCAATAGAGAAAGCTGAAAATCTGTGCCGGACTGGGATTCAAACCCGGGTCTCCTGCTTACTTGGCAGATGCGCTGACCCTGTGCCATCCAGATACAGTGATCATCACAGCGGCACAGACTACACTAGCACGCCTCCTATCAGACCCAAATTCTCAACTTACCCACTCACTACTGATGTAGTGCTCAAGGCATTATGCCGATTCCCGTAAGAGTTCGAGCATGGTGTGCATCTGCACTGGAGTAATCAATTGATCATCCTCACCTTAATTATATATGATGATTGTGTCTGTTCTTTCAGACATGTCTGAAGGAATGGACCCCGCACATATCAATGAAGATGATTCATGTCACAAGGAAAAATGTGTTTTACTTAAGTTTCGAACAACGGAAGACATAGCCAAAATCCATTATAAAAATAAGGGAAGTGAAAATTCATACAAAGCTGCAGCAACAGCTATCATATATGTCCAACAAAAAGAGAATGAAAGAGAGTTAGATACAAATGTTGACTCACTTTAAATTTGCTCCTTTAATAACATATTCCAAAAGTAGATAGGAATATAAAGAAAGTAATGATGAATGTTGAACAAAAAGAACAAAGAAAGCAAATATGATTTCCAAGGCTGTTGCATTGGTTTAATTTAAAGATAAATTACAGTTCAGATATCACACCTGGAGACACTGTTTGTACATAACGAAAATGGGATATCTGTATTTCTCTCTACAACAGAAAACCTACAAAATGGGACACACAAAATATTTTCACTGTATCAGTTTTAAAAAACATGAAGCGATTTCATTACCTCATAGGTTAAATATACTGGTTAATCAATGGAAACTCCAGGTAGGAATATCAACAATGTAGGAAAAAAACAGATTGCTACGTACTATAAAGAAGACACATCAAATTGCAGACAGGCACAATTAAAAGACACTCACATATAGCTTTCAGCTACAGCATCATCAGTAAAAGAGAGGCGTGCACGCACACACGCACACACACCACACACGATTGCCAGCTCCAGCATCTTGGGCTGGAATGCTTTGTGTGTGTGTGTGTGTGTGTGTGTGTGTGTGTGTGTGTGTGTGTGTGTTTTCATCTTGGGCTGGAATGCTTTGTGTGTGTGTGTGTGTGTGTGTGTGTGTGTGTGTGTGTGTGTGTGTTTTTACTGATGAAGGCTGTGACCGAAAGCTTTATGTGTCTTTTAATTGTGCTTGACTGTAACTTGACGTGTCTTCTTTACAGTAAGAAGCAATCTGTCTTTTCTTACATTGTTGGCAAAATATGAGGTGTGTTCAAAAAGTAAGGCGACTTTATATTTTTATGAAAAAATATTTATTTGTTCATCAACATTCATGTTGTCTCCTTCAAAGTAACCCCCTTAGATACAACACTTCTTCCAATCCTCGAAGCACTTCGTCATAAGCACTTTTTGGTACAGCCTTGAGTACTTCCAGTGGGGCCAAATCAGGTGAATACGGTGGCTGAGGCATGATTGTTGTGTTGTTTTTGGCCAAAAAATCTCTCACAAGCAATGATGAATGAGCAGGTGTATTATCGTGATGCAAAAGCCGTGAATTGTTTTTCCACAATTCCGGACTTTTTTGCGTATTGGTTCTTGCAAACAGTGCCAAACAGTGCATAACATCAAGGCGATACTCCTTATTGACCACACGGCCTTGAAGCAAAAATTCATTATGCACTACGCCACGGTAATCGAAAAAAACAGTGAACAAAACTTTGACATTTGATCGAATTTGGCGTGTTTTTTCGGTCTTGGATCCCTGGGATGCTTCCATTGGGACGACTGGGCTTTGCTTTCAACATCATAACTGTAAACTCGTATTTCATCAACAGTTATGACCCTTTTGAGCAAATTAGGATCATCACTGACGTCATTCAAGAGCTCCTGAGCGATGCTCATGTGATGGTTCTTCTGGTCAAAATTGACAAGTTTTGGAACAAGCTCAGCTGACATACATCTCACACCCAAAACATCCAAAAAATTGCATGACACAAGCTGACTATATGCCAACATCCACAGCAACTTGTCTTATGGTAATTTGACACTTTTTCAAAACAATTGTCCTCATAGTTTCGATTCTATTGTCTGTTGTTGTTGTGCTGGGAAATCAAGAGCGAGATTTGTCATTGGCATCTTCTCGGCCATCTTGGAAGAGCTTGTACCACTTGTAAACATTTTTTCAACTTACAGCAGACTCACCATATGCCACTGTCAACATTTCAAATGTTTTAGAGCACTTGATTCCATTTTTCACCCACAATTTTATGCAAATTCTTTGCTCCATTTTTTATAATAATCAAAAATTGCTGAGCACACTAAAACATGTTTAGCCTTTCTATCTGTCAGAAACAAAAGAAGTATGCTGTACAGTTGAAACTGTGCACCGAATGTACATTGCCCGTGCAATTTGAAAAATCACCTTACTTTTTGAAAAATCCTTGTATACTAGGTTTTATTGCAGCCTTTCTAAGAATACACAGCAGCTTAA
The DNA here is from genome assembly GCF_023864345.2 of Schistocerca serialis cubense. NCBI lineage: Eukaryota > Metazoa > Arthropoda > Insecta > Orthoptera > Acrididae > Schistocerca > Schistocerca serialis. The sequence goes on from NC_064642.1 coordinate 611,058,989, forward strand.
ATATTCAACCTCTGCTAATCATACGTTTCTATACTAGTTGATCTCTCTCTCTCTCTCTCTCTCTCTCTCTCTCTCTCACACACACACACACACACACACACACACACACACACACACACACACACACAGAGGGAGAGGGAGAGAGCGAGAAAGAAAGAGAGAGAGAGAGAGAGAGAGAGAGAGAGAGAGAGAGGGAGAGGGGGGGGGGGAGTTGTTTGTGTGGTCTGATAAATCTGAAGAATTTTGTCCAAAATCTACACAGTTTATTGTGTCCGTTCTACTGTATTGAGTATTTTCATCATTTTAAATACAGGGAAGTGATAAAACTTGTACATAATACTTTCAATGTAGAGAAAGAGAGAGAGAGAGAGAGAGAGAGAGAGAGAGAGAGAGAAATACTTGTTGCCAATGTTGCTTATCTCTGTACTCTCTTAATTATTATCTTCTGCCACTAATGGTCAAAAATGTAAAGTTGAAGGATGAAACAAGGTCAGGAAAGCCACCTACAAATAAAGAACACTTTACAGTTGTCCACACATTATTAATAGTGACAGCAATAGTAAATGTAGGTGACTTGTTTCCATCTAAGAAGGAACCAAGTACAGAATTTTTCACTTGAAAGTGGACACTTCCTACATCATATTGGATATAGCCTGGTGGAGCCAGAAAGTGGTCAAGGTTTCCTGGCTCAACACTCATGGAGATCTTTAGTATGAAGGCACTTTATACTGTGGCGTTTCTTAGTCCTTGGCTCTCAACTACTCTGGAGTATGAGTTGCCGTGCTTTTCAGAGGAATTCAGGAATGTTCAAATGTGAGATTATAAAGGTATTTAGCTGTTCATCAGTTCAGCCAAACTATGAGTATTTCTTCGGGTGTCTCATGTCCACAAACTACTGAATTCACTTCACTGCCCAGATGTAGTCTTGATTTCAGAGTTCTTATAAGTAGCTGTATCTTATTACAAAGAGTGGCTTAAACATATTTTCTAGCAGACACACAAGTGAGTCTTCACCAAATGATTGGAGAAGCTGTAACAGAGCATATAACTTGAAACCGAGTCATTTGAGAAAATGTGGAGATAAGTACTGAAGTAAAATGGGAATCTGAAGAATGTTAAGAAAAATTTCAGTGACCCACCTATAAACAAATGAAAAGTCTACTTGCCAGTAGTCCTTGTCATGAAAGACACAGCTGGATACAATAAAATAGAAACTAAGTCTCTAAGTCTCTCCCCCCTCCCCCCAAAATCTTATCCAGTTCCCCCTCACTTGCTCAAACACACTGTGTGGCTTTCCTAAAATAGTTGGCACAATCCACTTTTCTTCTCCATAGAAGAAAATTCTGTCTCCTACGGCTCAAGTTTCATCATTATTTCATGGATAAAAGCTGGATTGTTTTTATTGTACATCAATTTTATTGCTCGGTTTCACCGTTTTTTTTTTTTTTTTTTTTTTTTTTTTTTTTTTTTACAAGACATGTTTAGAGAGCAAACCAGATATTTTTCAATATCTTTGAAGATAGTTGCATTTATGTTACACAGTCAGGATTATAGTAAGAATATGTCAGCAGGAAAAGCATCATTTCCTTTTATCCCATAATAATTATTATATAACAGGACCTGAGTATCAAGACAACTTGGTTTATTTCATTGAACAAATACACAATTCTAATAAATGTTTATGCCAACAAACATCAGGAATGAAAACTGTAATATTTAAAACCATAACACATTAAGACTGTCATGGGCAGAGTATGGGAATAATTACTCCAAAGAACTGAGAAGCTTATCACATCATTCTACATCATGAACAACAATATGAATTAGGCTACACTGCTACTCACCACACAAAGGAAACAAAGTGGAGGACAGGCACATTTAAAAGTAAACTGAGTTATTTGAAAAAGAACTTCATAATATCTAAGAGAGAGAGAGAGAGAGAGAGAGAGAGAGAGAGAGAGAGAGAGAGAGAGAGAGAGAGAGAGAGACTAAGCTACTGGACAAAATCCCCATTTCAGATCTAAAAACACATCCACATTTAATTTACAAGATTAAGCTATCGAAAGAAGTCCTTCCTCAGATCTAGAAACACACATACACATTTATGCACGGATTCTACATTTTGAACATAAAAAAGCAATAACTTACATAGACAGTAAGCACATACAAACTGCAGATAACATAAATATTATTTGTGTGCTTTCAAGTCACTGTTTTCTTTGAAACCTTTCGTTAAGTAAGCTCTGTGAATAATATAGGTTATTATTAACTTACTTCACTGCTCAAGAAGGATAGCAGACATTCAAGCAACACATTTGGTGTGGAATACAAATGATTTTCTTTAGTCTGATGTCCTTTGGGTGGTTCTGATGATAATGGTGAGAGAGAAATTGTGGTTTTCTTGTCACAAACTTTATCCAGGTGTGCTTGCTCAGAGTGAGAGAGAGAGAGAGAGACTAAGCTACTGGACAAAATCCCCATTTCAGATCTAAAAACACATCCACATTTAATTTACAAGATTAAGCTATCGAAAGAAGTCCTTCCTCAGATCTAGAAACACACATACACATTTATGCACGGATTCTACATTCTGAACATAAAAAAGCAATAACTTACATAGACAGTAAGCACATACAAACTGCAGATAACATAAATATTATTTGTGTGCTTTCAAGTCACTGTTTTCTTTGAAACCTTTCGTTAAGTAAGCTCTGTGAATAATATAGGTTATTATTAACTTACTTCACTGCTCAAGAAGGATAGCAGACATTCAAGCAACACATTTGGTGTGGAATACAAATGATTTTCTTTAGTCTGATGTCCTTTGGGTGGTTCTGATGATAATGGTGAGAGAGAAATTGTGGTTTTCTTGTCACAAACTTTATCCAGGTGTGCTTGCTCAGAGTCTGACACCAAAATGTGAGGATCTGATGACTCTTTAGTTATTTCTGCTTCACTCTTCCTATGGATACATTTGTCATCTCCAGGAGATATTAAGTTACCCAGTTCCATCTCACATTCAACAAAAGTATCTTCACTATTACTCAGTGAATTTGACAGCCACATCTGTTAATAAAACAAGATGAATTATCTGTGTTTATCTATGCATGATAATTAAAATAAAATACTTGCTACTTGATCTCACACTGTTCTGGAGGGGGAGGGTGGGGTGGGGTGGGGGGTGGGGGGGTGGGGGGAGAGAGAGAGAGAGAGAGAGAGAGAGAGAGAGAGAGAGAGAGAGAGAGAGAGAGAGAGAGAGGTCTTTTCCCCGGAAACAAGGAGTAAAAGTGAAGGCTTATAACATGGAAAAAAGGGCAGGCAAGTCATTTTCAACAAAGTTCCTTATAAACCCATTACAGTCTAGAGGAAATGGAAAAATAAGCAAAACAAAATAAATGCGGATATGAAAACATGAATTACTGCATTTCCTTGACTTGATAAAGGTTTTAATGTTTCCTTTTATTGTGGAATAACGAACAAGTTTGAAGCACCAAGGTGGCATACTGAAAATGACATCCCATAAAGATTTAAGGAACTATAAGTAGCATCAACATCCTTCACTGAAATAGAATTATAAAAATTCTCAGAAACAAAAGCCCACATGGTATTGATAAAATTTAGAGTAGAATTCTAAAAATTGTTCTAACCTGATAAATAAAACTCCTTAATGATATACATAACATATTACTAATGAAAGGAATGATTTCAGGAAAAATGTTCCATTGTTAAACATCTTTACAAAACAAATTTACAGAAAGGCTCTAAATAACTATTACCCATTTCCTTACTAATATTTTCATCCTAAGAAAGCAGTTTACTTCAGTTTAATTCAAACTTATTAAATATAAACAATTTACTTAGTGCATTAAGATTGTTTTCCAAAAGAGTTGCTTGGCTGAAAATGGTTTTTATGTATTTACTCACCAAATACAATTATTAAAGGAACCCTACCTTAATTTTTAAAAAGATACAGTCTACCCAGTTCTTTACAACAAACAGAACCTTACCAACCCTTAAATAATACACCAACATTTGAAAACTCCACACTGAAATATCAACAACACTAGGAAAAGAACAGATTGCTACACTCACCATAACACACACAAACACACACACACACACACACACACAACACACAACACACACACATATACACACAAAAGCAAGAACACCTCTCACACATATGATCACTACCACCAGCAGTTCTGACCTGAATATGTCACGTGAATAGCAATCTGGAGTGGGGCAGGGAAGGGGGAGGGACAGCAACATAAGTGTGGGAGGAGAGAAGAGCATTATCTGGTGGCACAGTAGGAACTAGAGACTGACAGGTGCAGAGTCGGGAGATGGGGCGAGGGGCAAAAAACTGGAACAGATAATGAGAGGAGTGGAAAAGAAGAGAAGCAGGGAACAGGAAAGGATGGGGAGTTCAATGGCAGAGGGTGGCACATGAGGAGGGTGAGGGAATGTGGAAAGAGAGGAGGTGATAGGAGGAGGGGACGGAAATTGTTGGGTCAACGGTGTGCGGACAGACGGTTACTGTACATTGAGGTCAGGATAATTTTGGGAGTGGAAAATATGTCGTAAGGATAACTCTCATCTTTGCAGTTCAGGGAAGCTGGTGGTGGAGGGGAGGATCCAGATGGCCCAGGTTGTGAAACAGTCACAGAAGTCACGTTCTGCTGCATGTTGTGTCACTCTGCTCTTGGCCACAGTTTGGCAATGGCCATTCATCCTGGTGGACAGTTGGTTGGTAGTCATACCAATATAAAAGCAGTGCAATAGCTGCAGTAGAGCTGGTAAACAACATGGCGGCTTGTACCGATGGCCTGGCCTTTGATGAGCTAAGATAAGCCGTGACAGAACGGGAATAGGAAGAGCTGGGTGGGTGGATTGAGTCGGTCTTGCATCTGGGTCTTCCACAAGGAAATGATCCCTGTGGCTATGTGTTGTGATTGGGAGTGCCATAGGGATGGATTAGGATGTTGTGGAGTGTGGTGGTTGATGGAAGATCACTTTAGGAGTGATGGGAAGGATCTTGGGTAGAATGTCCCTCATTTCAGGGCACAATAATAGATGTCACACCCCTGACGAAGGATGTGGTTCAGTTCTTCCAGTCTGGAGTGATACTGGGTGACGTAGGGGGCACTCTTTTGTAGATGACTCTTGGGTGTAGTGGGACGATTGGGGGGTGTGTGAGGATATGGCACGAAAAAAAGTATCGATACATCGACGGAAAAAATACTGACATACCAGGCTATGGAAATATCAGCTGCACATTGTAAATATGCTGCCAGTTTAGAGCTGTATATTTAAGTATAATATTGATTTACTATTAGATATTCTGTGTATCAACAAGCTAGCAGCCTGATTAACCCCCCCACCCCCACCCCACCCCCTTTCAGCAGGAATCGAAGTGAAAACAATGCACATTCACACTTGGGGATAACCACTTTGTAAACAATAATGGCAACTGCATGTAAGTGACACAATAAAAGGTGTCCAATGGGTCCGTTGTTCAGTTTCATCACTTATCAGATTTGTCCAGAAAACTTCATGTTGATTTCCCTGTTTTTTTCATTTCTGTCAATGCCCACGACCTCGCAGCTGTAATGTCAAAAATGCATGGTGAAGCTGAACATTGCAGTTGCTGTTGGTAGCACTGAGCGCCAATTATATCAGCACTTCCCCTCACACATCTCCGCCCACTGCAAAGGCCAATGTGTCATTTATATTTCTGTTCATCATTTTCAGCAATTGTTTTTGAGCAACACTAAAGTGAAGAAATAGCACACAAGTCGTGTTAAAAATTGTTTTTTAACACAACTGGCACGCTATTTCTTCACACTGAAACTCTTGTTACTCCATTCGCCCTCCCAGTACAATTGGACATCTTCTTTTGTGCCACCTATACTTGCTTCATACAGTCAAAGATAAGGACTGGATGTGATGAGATTTCAAAAAGTAGTAAGACTCCTTCACAGTGAAAGTAAAATTATGTTCTACAGAAATTTCCAAAGAACAACTTCAAATATTTACTAAAAATTGTGAAAAAATATAATGTAAAATAAAAATATCAGCACTCAATATTGCCATATTGATATAAATATATTGATACAACAGGGAAGAAATTATCACCAGTATATATCAATTTTTTTTTGGAAAAACATCAATAGCTCGATATTTTATCAACAGCCCTAATATATACCCAGACCTTCCCATGTGTTTCATTAGCGTTGCTCTTGCCAATGATCTATCAAGTCATAAATCACAGCCTGAGTCAAAAATAAATCATTATAGAACATATCTTTGCAACGACTCAAACAGCCACCTGCCTTGCTGCACTAGCAGTGCATGAAGAAAAGACATGGTAGAGAAGTCCTAGATGCACTTGGTCATAATTTACCCAAGATTTGTGGGAAATAAGTTTACGTAGCATACAGAATTTTTACACAGACAAATGTAGTGACAGTAATTTAGTAGCATAACAGCAAATGTGTATATTACCTGGTTACAGAACATATGAATGAGATCTGGATGTTCACTGATGACTGCACACAGCATACAAAGGAAAGCAATTTCATCAGATTCATTTGGTGAGCCATTTTTACCATTACATGTCATTATCAACTGCTGTAAAGTGAAAAATAAAATGGAATTAGTTTCTTCTACAGCACTTCTGAATATTAGAAACACGGCACTATATTACCAACCATTACTGAAGGAAAAATTGCTGCATTTGACAAAATTGGTTGTCTAATTTTAACTACAAGTCTCCTCACAAATACAAGCACAGTATGCCTCATTCCTGGTGGTGAATCAGACGTGGCAAGAGCAACAAGAACATCAAGTAATTTATGATACAAGAAATATTCCAAACACGGACCAGTTGTTCCTACAGCTTGTGCGTCTTCCTCTTGAATCAATATCTGCAACACAAAACAAAAATTTTACAACTAAAACTGGAAAAAAATGACAGATACAAGGATTATTAAGTTTGAAAGTTTTATTGCTACTAAAATGCTTCAAAGAGCCTCAGATATAACTAAAAGTGCAATAGCAAGTTACATCAAAAGAAAAGACTGTGATTCTACAGTCAACAAATCCCTAGTTATGAAGTAGAAGTCAAAAGACTTACGGCCACTAGCGTTTCAAGTGTGACCAGTGAATACCTTACAGATCCATCAGTACTGATTTTAGTCACACTATAATAGTTATTAATAAATACTGTACATAATGTTTAGGGCCTTTGAGCTAGAATGAGAGCTGAAACAGTTCCTGGCCCACTTTAGAGGCAACCTATAATTCCTTCTCTGGAAAGATAGTTAACTATTTTCTTAATTCATGCTCAGTCCAATTGGATAGCAATTTAAAATGGAGTCAACACAAAAAAAAAAAACTAACGAAAATGCACAGTATAGTATGTTTTACTCTCAGAAGCGTCTGTCATATTGTTGACCGAAAGACAAGAGTGTTGGCATATTTTGCATAATTGCACTCTGTTGGGTTATGGAAATATCTACTGCTGCAGTGTACAGTAGGTAAATATAATACTTATTCAGCAGAAGTAAGCAATAACAACCATACATTTTTCACATATACTGCTAAGGATCTTGGAATTGTAACACTAACTTCCCAACACAGTTACTTCTTGAAGGTTTTTGTGGCTAACAATAAAGACCAGTTCAGTTGCATTGTGATTCACTTCATCACAATATGAAACACACACAAAAAAAGATCATGTAGACTTTGTCTACCTCTCTAGGATTCCGAGTGGAGTTATGCACTGTTGTTCAAAGGCATTCAACACATTTGCATTTAACAACAGGAAATTGGGAGCCCCAATCTATATCTACATGACTACTGTGGAAATCAGACTTAAGTGCTTAGCAGAGGGTTCATCAACATACTTCCAGACTATTTCTCTACCTTTCCACTCTTGAGTAGCATTTGGGTAAAATGAACAACTAAATCTTTCCATGTGAGCTCTGCTTTTTCTTATTTTAATATGATGATCAGTTTTTGTTATCTAAGTGAGAATCAACAAAATATTTTTACATTTGGAGGATAAAATTGATCTTGCCACAACTGGAAACGATTTCAGTTTTATGACTGTGCCACAAAGTCACGTATCATATTCATGACACGTCTGCCATTTTCCGTGAAAATGCAAAACAAGAAGCCTTTCTTCAAACTTTTTCGATGTACTCTGTCAGTCCCATCTGGTAAGGATCCCACATCATGCAGCAATACTCCATAAAAGGATGGACAAGTGTAATGTAGTCAGTCTCTTTAGTAGGTTCATTACATCTTCTAAGTGTACTGCCAATAAAACACAGTCTTTGGTTCATCTACCCCACTCATATGCGATGTTTCCAATTTAAGTTGTTCCTGTTTGCCTGACAAATTGGGAGACTTTTCGATTGCTCCCCGGAAAGTTTTTTGTTGCCAATCCACTTCAAAATGATCTTCCACTCAACCACACATGGGTCACCACCCTCTATTCAGGCATTAACCAGGCCGACCATGAACGGGGAACATTTGACAGGTGCTGGATGTCCACAGGATCCTGACCTCTGGCCTCCCACAATGATTACAACATGCACAAGCTTCAAGCTGCATGACCAAAGCCAGCACCACCTGTCGCTGTGAGCAAAGGGTCATCAACTCAGCTCACATCTGAAAGCAGCTTTCTCAGTTTCTATCCAAACCAAAGACAGTGGAAAACTAGACCATACAAATGTGAGAAAATTACATTAACCTACAAAAGCACACACAGACAAATCTAAATAAGTAACTCGCTTCCACAAAGAAGCTTGTAAAATGAACACACAAATGATATTCTTGTGATGCTGCATGAACAGAGTTCAAAAGAAAATTGAAAACGTATCCCAGTAACCACTCCCTTTACCAATTATCTGATTATATTCAAATACTGGAAATTCCTCTTAGCTACAACACGAGTAACAGTGTTCAACTGTATAAAGGAAACTGTATTTATAGATCTAGTAAACTATTTTCTCTGAAAAGTACAAATTTATTCAATAAAATAATAAGCTACAGGTATGAGATAAACTGCAGCTATTTAATGTAAATGATGAAGAAGCAACAATTTTCAATGTAGCAGCTTTGCTCTAGTTTACTAAATTTAAATGGCATAAACACAAACAACACTAAGCAGTAAAGTGTTAACTTACAGTAAACTAGCTGAGTACATGGCATTGCCCTGGATGTACTTATTTCATTAGCTCATCTCCTCCACACTTCTCTCTCTGTCCACCTTCTTCTCCCCCTTTTCTCTAACAACCTCCACACTCTATCTCCTCCTACACCCCCCCCCCCCCCCCCCTCCCTGGCCACTCTCTGATCATCTGTACCTCTTCAGCCCACTCTGCCAATCTGCTACATCCCCCTCCCCCAAAGTCTATCCCCTCCTGCCCATCTATCTCTTCTCACTCTCTTTTATCATCTCCTCCTCCAGGACACTTTCTGTAGGCTGGGTGCAGCTGCTTCGCATGTCTTAATGTGATTTTGTAGATGTCTCCATGGCAATGCCTCTTCATAACTCCATAGACAGTTATTGTTTTCACCTACAAATGTTTGTGCTTTGAATTTGATATTTGTCAAAACTGCAGCCAGGTGTGAGGAATTCCTTAAGGTTGATTCTACTGCAGGAGTGTCTTAGTAATAAAGAATAAATGTATTAAAACTGTGCACAATGAGGCATTTTTTCATGCATCTCAGTGTTTATGACATATCTCTTGAACTGTGCATTGTACAATGATATCTTTGTACAGGTACATTCAAGAGCATGTGAGGATATGGACAGCAAAATATGTTGTGAACAGAGTTAGAAGCAAAGAAGTAATAAATTTAAATAACATATATGATCTAGCAGTTTTTCATGCATGTCACTGTTTATGATGCCATATCTCCACCTGAAACTTTCACTCTGCAGTGGAGTGTGCACTGACATGAAACTTCCTGGTAGATTAAAACTGTCTGCCGGACCAAAACTCGAATTTAGGCCCCAAGTTTGAGTCTCGGTCTAGCATAGAGTTTTAATCTACCAGGAAGTTTCATGTCTCCTGATCTGTGTGCCATGCACTGATATTATTTTGTAGGTACATTCAGCAGCCTATGTGGATACTGTCTGCAAAATCTGTTGAGAATACAGTTAGTAGAATAGAAGCAATAAATTTAAGTTTCATGCACAATGCGGTGGTTTTTCATACACTTCAAGTGTTTACAACGTCATATCCCGAACTGTGAGTACTACTTTTGTAGGTGCTTTTAGCAGCATATGTAGTTACTACCTGTGAAATTTATTGTGAATGGAGTTAGTAGCACAGAAATGACACATTCAAACATCATACATGATGTGGTAGCTTTTCATGCATCTCATTGTTCATGACACCTTGTCTCCTGAACTATGATAAGCAGGTGGTGCTTACCATACAGGAATTGTTGCCTGACTGTAAATGGTAATTGTTTCAAGATAAAAAATATGTATGTATTGACTGTGATTTGCTTTTGTGTGTGTGTGTGTGTGTGTGTGTGTGTGTGTGTGTGTGTGTGTGTGTGGGTGGGGGTTATTTTGTTCTGTTTTGTTTTCTTTCTTTCATTTCACATCCACATCTGTGAAAGTTCTCCTAACAGACAAGGCTTACAAAATATGGTCAATGAATGTAAAAACAGAGATATAGTTGGTACATTGCTTGAGGGAGGCAGGATTCCACTCCAGACTATCTGCTTGGTTAATTTGCTTCCACTGCTCCAATTTCCACTATTATTACACTTCCCAAAGTGGAGTGGTATAATGGTTTATGTGCTGGAGCTGCATTCAGCAAAAGATTCAGCCAATCTCTAACGGCCTTGTCAGTAGAAGGATATTAAACTCAAATATTCCTTTCCTTTTCTATGACCAATCGAAGAAAAATGTCCAGACTGAATGCTTGATGAACATACACTGAAGTGCCAAATAAACTGGTACAGGCATGCGTATCCAAATACAGAAATATGTAAACAGGCAGAATATGGCACTGCAGTCGGCAACACCTATATAAGACAACAAGTGTCTGGCGCAGTTGTTAGATCAGTTACTGCTGATACAGTGGCAGGTTATTACTATTTAAGTGAATCTGAACTTGGTGTTATAGTCGGAGCACAAGCAATGGGACACAGCATCTCCGACGTAGCGATGAAATGGGGATTTTCTAGTACAACCATTTCACAAGTCTGCTGTGAATATCAGTAAACCAGTAAAACATCAACCCTCTGACATTGTTGCACACAGAAAAACCTCTTGCAAGAATGGGGCCAATGACGACTGAAGAGAATCATTCAACATGACAGAAGTGCAACCCTTCCGCAAATTGCTGCAGATTTCAACACTGGGCCATTAACAAGTGTCAATGTGCAAACCATTCACCAAAACATCATCGATATGGGCTTTTGGAGCCAAAGGCCCACTTGTGTACTCTTGATGACTGCACAACACAAAGCTTTATGCCTCACCTGGGCCCGTCAACACTGACATTGGACTGTTAATGACTGGAAACATGTTACCTGGTAGGACGAGTCTTGTTTCGAATTGTATTGAGGGGATAGATGTGTACGGGTATGGAGACAACCGAATGAATCCATGGACCATGCATGTCAGCAGGGGACTGTTCAAGCTAGTGGAGGCTCTGTAAAGGTGTGGGGCCTGTGCAGTTGGAGCGATATAGTACCCCTGATATTTCTAGATACGACTCTGACAGGCGACACATACGTAAGCATCCTGTCTGATCACCTGCATTCATTCATGTCCATTGTGCATTCCGATGGACTTAGTCAAATCCAGCAGGACAATGTGACACACCACACATCCAAAATTGCTACAGAGTAGCTCCAGGAACACTCTTCTGAGTTCAAATACTTCTGCTGGCCACCAAACTCTCAAGACGTGAACATTATTGAGCATATCTGGGATGCCTTGCAACTTGCCATTCAGAAGAGATCTAAACCCCCTTGTACCCTTATGGATTTATGGACAGTCCTGCAGGATTCAGGTGTCCATTTCCTCCAGCACTACATGAGACATTAGTCGAGTCCACGCCATGTCGTGTTGCGGCACTTCTGTGTGTTCGCGGGGACCCTACACGATATTAGGCAGGTGTACCAGTTTCTTTGGCTCTTCAATGTATTTCGAAATATATACACTCGGTCTTGAGAATTAAAAATTTTGGATTAACTGAGCATTTTGCTACTGACAAACAGAAAGCAGAATCTTATATAAAGATGCATCACAGTGAAACTCGGATTATGCACGACTGCTGGGTATGGGAAAAGGCGTCAAGCAATAATGGTAGACTTAATATAATTTCACCTTGTGCACCTGCAACTTTCATTCATTGTTTACCCTCTATGGTGAAAATTGTGTACTATTTGTGTTTTACCATTTTTTACAAGGATGAAAAGATAATTTTCATACCCAAACATATATGCTGTTTCTGTCCTCCTCCAGTTCAAAAACAAGAAAATTGCTCACTGTAAAGAAGAATGGAACAAAAGATACAGAGTCTAAATTATTTGATTCAGGTAGAGGAAACATGGGCGATTTCATCTCAAAACATATAGGTCATGAGTGAATGTGTCACATTACTATTTTGAAGTTTGCTGAAAAAGATATATGTTGAAATTCCACATGATACCTCTCCAATACTACAATATTTTGATTTTCTGATGATTTGTTAAAACACTACAGTCCTCTCTAAATGAGAATGTTCGTGAAAATGTCGTAACGAAAGGGAAAATTGAAAAATTGTAATAAAGAAACCACAAGTGATAGAGATATGAATTTATTTTCAATAAAAACTTTGTTCCCAAGACTATGAGACATGATTAATATTTTTTCGGAGGGGAAAATGAACTATGAAAATTTGAACAGTCACAAGATGTTAACTGTCTTGAGAAATGATAAAGTGGAAGGACTGCTAACTGTCAGCTACGATATTAATGCATAAAATTCTTGAACTGTCAACATATTTGCATGTAAAGATGAAAGAATCTGAAATTTTTTGGTTATTTAGAAATTATTTTCCCCAAAACCCTCACCCAAATGTTCTAAAAATTTCTTGGTACATTAGTTGGTCATTGTACTTAAGGAATGTACAATCAGAGTGGACAATATTTGTCTGTAAAATATGTGAGAAATTTTTAGGGAGACCTAGCTCTACTCTCAAGGTCAACAAATCTTGGACACTTAAATATTTAAACTGACCACTGATTTTTAAGTAAATGGGATGCAAAACTGATATTTCTGAATCAAAATAATTACTTTACAATATTAGAAGTGAGTGGGAAAACAATTCATAATTTTGTTTGAAAGCAATTAAAACAAAAATGAGATGTAGAATAATTATAACCCCATTTTTCTTTTTACGATATTATTCAGAAATTATTATTGTGTTCTGTCATGACTTTCTATGAATTAAAATTTTCTCCAATGTAACAATCAGCATCACACTGTTGAAAAGAATTAATTTAAAAAAAATCTGCTTCTCATTGAACTTGTATGGCTGCGCTGAATTTGCACACAGGCAAGGATGATCCAACAAGAGCAGTACTTGGGAAATGGTAAATGCGCACTGATCTTTTGATGGTGGCCATTTGAAAGCATTAGCAGGACCATAAGGTGTCATAAAAGAGATGGTTATATCTTGCAGAAGTGCACAGAGATGGACCTGATGCTTTCAGGAATATGTCACGAGCTGCAAGATGCTTGGTTGCAGGAGTGTGCAATGTGTCCTGGTGCTGAAGTGATGACTGTTGAAAAATGACACCTTCAGGATACTGACCATCATGTAACCTATGCATTATATCTGTCCCACCCACCACTGATTGTCATACACACAAGAAATGAAGTGGCTCACTACAAAGTCTTCTGATATATACTGTGGTCTCTGTATTTCACATAAAGTAACAGGCTGCATTTTGTGGAGAACAGTTCTTGCAACGTATGAGCCACTCTGGGATGCAACCCAGAAATGACTTGAATTCCTACCACAGGTCTAAGCGATGTGAAGTTGGATTACAAAATTCACACCTCTCTCACATCTGTTGACTTACTTGATCTGCACAGCCAATCTTCTTCTCTGGATTGCTGGCTTTGTCGATCTCCAAAACCTTCTTCTCCAAAGAACAGTTCTGGTTACAGGAATTTAAAAGACTCTCTCTCTACTTTTGAAATAATTTAGTACTCGAAGAATACTTTTAGTTCAGTCTTGGTATATTTCAACTTCCACCAATAACATATTCACCATTTCTCACATTAATATTCAAATGTTTACAAGTCTACCGATTCGTCTCACATTAGACTCGATAAAATACTTCCGCAATAAAATTGGTTTAACAACCACATAATTTATGAACCTGTCTTGCCTCTAGAGTGTCCAATACGTGAAGTACTTAAAAATCTATATTCAATTGTTCATTTTTCTTTAACAATAATCACAGTCACTAAAACAGCAAAGAATACCAACATAGGTCTAATTACTCCTTGTTCTTTCATCACGGCTTCTGTGGCGCTAGCAGTAAACACTTGTCGGCGTCGTTCGACCACCACACTCACAGTCTTCTCATAACAAACGTCCACCCTGCACACAGAAGCAGGTGGCGCAGTAGATACATTTCCACTCTCCCACTTATATTTAAAATATCGTGTGTTCGAGACGGTAGAAGGACCATTGGTTCTAGAATTTACGTGGAAATTCTCAAAGCACTACACAGGCTTCATAGAAGACCACTCTTCTCTCTTTTAAACATAATTCCCTTATGTACTTTCATTTAGAATTAAGAGTTTCATGCTTGTTACTGATGTTGATATGGTGTGTAAAAATCCAGTAGCATCTCTTATAGCACCAGCAACTTCATGCTGAAGATTAAATCTTGTTGCATGATGTTTACAGAGACCTCCTACCCCATCATATATGCACTTTTTCCATGGCATGTTGCTGAAAATATACATTTTTTCTCTTAATTCCTGTACTACAGTGATGACCAAGCTCATAAAGCTGAAAGCAGTTTTTAAAATGAGATGTTGCACCATTGGTCACATACACATGTTTAGGAAACACATGGCCTCTAGATGCTGTGCCATCAATCACACTGACAGTGTTGCATGCATGTGCACTGTCATATGTGAGATCACCACCAACAATAGCAAAACAGTGTGGTGTTCCAATGAAGTGAGCAACACTTGTGAATACTGATACCTGTGATGTGTGCCAGTGGCAACTTTGGACTTCATTCAGCAAAGCAACAGACCAGTTCTCAGGAAAGTTGAAATGAAGAACTAATTTGTCAGTATTCTGGGATGTGGCTGATTTTACTTCTGCTATGGCCTGTATCTGTATCCTATGGATATGATGGTGAGCTATTCCTTTCACGACCCAGTGCCTAATCTCTGTAACAAACTTCTCTGGATTTACTGTCTTCTTCGTCAACTCTCGCCCCCCCCCCCCCCCCATAATGCACAGCTTACATCATTGTCAGTATCCTGAAGGTGTAATGTTTAACAGTCATCACTTCAGCACCAGGACACATTGCACACTCCTGCAACCAACATTTATCTTGCAGCTCTTGACATATACACGAAAGCATCAGGTCCATCTCTGTGTACCTCTTTCCTGTGACACTACTTATAGTGAAACAAACAAGTTTCAAATTGTTGTTGTTGTTGTTGTGGTCTTCAGTCCTGAGACTGGTTTGATGCAGCTCTCCATGCTACTCTATCCTGTGCAAGCTTCTTCATCTCCCAGTACCTACTGCAACCTACATCCTTATGAATCTGCTTAGTGTATTCATCTCTTGGTCTCCCTCTACGATTTTTACCCTCCACGGTGCCCTCCAATGCTAAATTTGTGATCCCTCGATGCCTCATAACATGTCCTACCAACCGATCCCTTCTTCTAGTCAAGTTGTGCCACAAACTCCTCTTCTCCCCAATCCTACTCAATACCTTCTCATTAGTTATGTGATCTACCCACCTTATCTTCAGCATTCTTCTGTAGCACCACATTACGAAAGCTTCTATTCTCTTCTTGTCCAAACTAGTTATCGTCCATGTTTCACTTCCATACATGGCTACACTCCATACAAATACTTTCAGAAATGACTTCCTGACACTTAAATCTATACTCGATGTTAACAAGTTTCTCTTCTTGAGAAACGCTTTCCTTGCCATTGCCATTGCCATTTTATATCCTCTCTGCTTCGACCATCATCGGTTATTTTACTCCCTAAATAGCAAAACTCCTTTACTACTTTAAGTGTCTCATTTCCTAATCTAATTCCCTCAGCATCACCCGATTTAATTTGACTACATTCCATTATCCTCGTTTTGCTTTTGTTGATGTTCATCTCATATCCTCCTTTCAAGACACTGTCCATTCCGTTCAACTGCTCTTCCAAGTCCTTTGCTGTCTCTGACAGAATTACAATGTCATCGGCGAACCTCAAAGTTTTTACTTCTTCTCCATGAATTTTAATACCTACTCCGAATTTTTCTTTTGTTTCCTTTACTGCTTGCTCAATATACAGATTGAATAACATCGGGGAAAGGCTACAACCCTGTCTCACTCCTTTCCCAACCACTGCTTCCCTTTCATGCCCCTCGACTCTTATAACTGCCATCTGGTTTCTGTACAAGTTGTAAATAGCCTTTCGCTCCCTGTATTTTACCCCTGCCACCTTCAGAATTTGAAAGAGAGTATTCCAGTTAACATTGTCAAAAGCTTTCTCTAAGTCTACAAATGCTAGAAACGTAGGTTTGCCTTTTCTTCATCTTTCTTCTAAGATAAGTCGTAAGGTCAGTATTGCTTCACATGTTCCAACATTTCTACGGAATCCAAACTGCTCTTCCCCGAGGTCGGCTTCTACCAGTTTTTCCATTCGTCTGTAAAGAATTCGCGTTAGTATTTTGCAGCTGTGACTTATTAAACTGATAGTTCGGTAATTTTCACATCTGTCAACACCTGCTTTCTTTGGGATTGGAATTATCATATTCTTCTTGAAGTCTGAGGGTATTTCGCCTGTCTCATACATCGTGCTCACCAGATGGTAGAGTTTTGTCATGACTGGCTCTCCCGAGGCCATCAGTAGTTCTAATGGAATGTTGTCTACTCCCGGGGCCTTGTTTCGACTCAGGTCTTTCAGTGCTCTGTCAAACTCTTCACGCAGTATCTTATCTCCCATTTCGTCTTCATCTACATTCTCTTCCATTTCCATATTATTGTCCTCAAGTACATCACCCTTGTATAAACCCTCTATATACTCCTTCCACCTTTCTGCCTTCCCTTCTGTGCTTAGAACTGGGTTGCCATCTGAGCTCTTGATATTCATACAAGTGGTTCTCTTCTCTCCAAAGGTCTCTTTAATTTTCCTGTAGGCAGTATCAGTTTCAAATTAGTGCAGTAAATAAATGTGATTACTTCCTTCGCTGGCTGGCATTTTCACCCATTTTGGTCATGAGGAGTAGAATTTTGTGAGACCAATTTTTAAATTTGGATCCTCCTTTTTCATTGGGAGATATGCTTCCCTTATCGATATCTTTTTACCTTTTCAACTTTTTCACCATTTTCACTAACAGAGATAACATCAGCCTGATTAGGACTTTGTTCTTGCGCAAATAACGTTCTCACTCTTTATTTCAAAAGCTTTTGAAATCAAATAATGTGAGGAAGCGGATATGTATTTCTGTATCTGCAGTTTAGAATAGCTGCCTGATGTCATTGTCAGTAGCTGTACCTTCTCAGTACAGGTTGTTGCTCAGATAGCAATATTTAGATTTTGAACCACTCATCACATTTTGTGCACATATCACTATCTTCAGGTTCTGCACCAAGTGCATCTATATTACACACTTCACAAAGTTTTGAAGATGTTGCTTGTGTAAAACTTGTTTCAATTTCTTCCACTTTTCTTTTTACATACTGTTTTCTTATTGTGCTTTTTACCTTCCCTGGATGTTTAAGAGGGGATATACTAGGGACTACAGCATAAATTCTAACATTCAAAGCACCAACAACTTCACACCCAGGAATATAAACATCTGCAATGTCTTCTTCAGTTTCACGTTTGGATTATGGTGATTGTTCAGGTGGGTTGTCACTAAATTTCTTCTTGTAGTGAGTGTAGCAATTCCTGCACAATGGATGTGATGCTAACACTGTTACTTGAGGACCACGATATTTCTGCAATATCTCTGACATTTTTCCAACAACTGTGAAGTGCTTTTCACTTTTCTTAACCATCACCTTCTTGAGTCTTTTCTCAAAGTCCACACACCTCACTCTTCCACAAACGTATTTCCTCACTGACATTGTATCTAACTAAAAGTTCAAACCAAACACAAAACTCTATGCAGAATGGTTTATGTGCAAGTTCTCACTCGTTTGTTATAAACAGAGGAGCACTGGAAACAGTGCTCCCGACATGCATATTTCACAGTAGAAATTCAGTGTCGCAAAATATCCAGAATGTTGAAAAATTTTTAACACTTTACCCAGAAAAATATTGCCCACTGCGTTTGCACTGACTACTAATATATTAACGAAACAATATTTTATGTAATCCTCAAAAGTTTTCAGATGGGGGTTTTCGAGCAAATAATTTGTAAAAACTCATAAAAATGCAATTTTTTACATTTTTAGTACAAAATATTTACATAATACAGATAGCTGAGCAGAGAAGACACTGTTTATAATTATATCAGTAGTATCTGGTAATATGATAGAAAAGATAGTGTTCTGCAACTTTCCAAATTAGAAAAAGAAATTTTTAAGTGAAAAAATTAACTTAAATTTTGTATTTTCGTCTTAAATTTGTAAGTTAAAGTAAGCCCAACAAGTATGCAGGTGTCAACTAAATTTCAACACACTAAGAGGGAGCTTTAACACAAAACATCTGCCAGGTCTCCAGTACTTTTGGTTTATTAACTATTTACATATTTTTTGTTCCATCCCTTTTTAAGGGTTATTTACAAAATATACATTTTTCAAAGGGTCATATCATTTACAAAAATTAAGATAAAACAAAAATACTTTATTTCTTATCACTTACAATATAGAGGTCTAATATATGTTTTTTCCAGAGAAATTCATGACTACGAGTTGACAAGGTCTGTACGATTTGAGACGAAATCACCCACGTCAAAATTGTGGTAACATTTCAGCATTAATGTAGAACAGCTAATGTTAATAACAATGTCCTAATAATAATTCACTTTTGTTACAGATATACACAATAAAAAAAAGTGTAACACTATGTTACCCCTTGCTTAAATTATCATTTCATATTCTATGAATTCTTCTACTGAATAGTAGCATTTGTCCTACACAATCCGCTAAGGCTTTATTTTTTGAATCTCTGGGTTCATATTTAATATGTTTTTGCCCATTAAATTGTTAGACATTTTCATCCCCATATGATGTGAAAGAATGTGTCTGTAATTTCAGTTGGTGTGGGGTAGCATAAAATTATTTTTATTTCATAAAACTCATTTTATTTCTCGTATTTTGTGTGTGGTTAAAATGATCTCCTCAAATAATTTTTGTCTGTTACATTACCAGTACCTACTGTATTTCTTTTAGTATATTTTTGAACTGCACGGTATACAGGTTGGTATAAGGAAACAGTGACTTTTAAAATGCATCATGCAAAGCTGGCAGTATTACATGAAAGGGATCACGAGATACAGATATCTACTGATTCAGTTATCATGGAGCATCGGTTTAGGTAACATTGTTCTCTCACCATAAAAATGTTATACAAAAATGGTAATTTCAGAACTGTTCAGCAAGATTTCCAATATTTTAACATTTATAATTCCACAGCTGAGTGCCTCCAAAACAATTACTAAAAGACTTGATTGACAATGATGAACAAGGCAGTATTATGACTCAGAAGTGTGCAAAGCATGCAGGTTACCACAGGTATGTACATTTGTTTTGGAGCCCGAATTTCTAAGCTTGTTGCTGACTACAGTGTTTTGGATTTGGGTTCTCACCAGCAAGCTCATTAATGTTGGTTGTTTATATAAAGGGAAGATTATAGCTAAAACATTTAAAATTCAGTTGTCACATCAAATCTATTAATGCAATATTACGCTTTTACTACGAGAATGCTTAGCTAAGATGGCAAATGTGTGACGTGTTATGCTCAATTGTGAACATAAAATATTTTCCATATGTATAGGAATGCTATAGGCATTTACCATATGATACACTTCCTCTTGCTACTACACAAATCTCCAACCAGATGTGGGATGTTCAAAATGAAAATGGGTTTTCCATGAGAAACACAAGGATGAAACAACACTGAAACATTAAAATCTTCACCCAATCAAAGTGATAGGAGTCCTAACAAAACAGAAAACGTGTTACATGTTAGGTCTAAAGTTTGATACATATGTATATGCAACTATGTGTTGCAAATGGCATGCCTTGTTTAATGTACATCTGTAATGGAAAAAGAACAGAAGACTTCATTAACTCAGTATTGTTTTTATGAATATTATTGTACAAAGGCAACATCAAACCTTCCCAGCCTGTCACAGAGATGGCACTGATGTCAAAGAATATTTTAGTTGTCATTTTGATTAATGATGCATAATGATGTTATGGCCATTGTCAACTTGATCTGTGCCACTGTAGCATTTGCACTGAATTTCAAAGTCTGTAACTACATTACATCTGTCTGGCTCAAACAGTAAACTGGCACATTGTGTTACCATAAAATCATCCAAAATTGGTGAAGATTTGTAAGAACTATGTTCCTCCATTTTAACCCTTCAGAAATACACAACAGAATTTAAGTGTGACTGTAGTCTTGAATATGATACATGTGAAAGGAGGAGGAGGAGGAGGAGGAAGAAGAAGAAGAAGAAGCTAATTAGCATATTGACTGCCACCTGCACCCACAGCAGACCTGCATGCCTGAAGCCCATGTGGCTGCCAGCGGCCACATCAGAGCTTCACACCTAACACAGTGTACCTGACATGGTCTGGCGATTACACATCCGTCACAATGCTTATGGCAGTCAGTCTGTTAACATGACTAACAGCTATTCCACAGCACACTGATAGGAAGTGTATGGTTCATTTTATATGAAAACTGAAGTATCAGAAAGCTTTATACACAAAGCATGCCAGATTTGTAGATTGATGATTAAAAGCCAATGGGAAGATGAATTTCTCAGTACTGTGAGCTCTTTAAAAAGAATAACTTGATTGTGTGTCATTTTGTTACTGAAGAAAAGAATATTGAATTTTAATGGTTTGTTAATAATGACGTCATTAAAGATGGAGATTTCATGCTGGGATCAGATGTGTATCCACCGTCCTCTGCCAAACATGAAACAATTTATGCAGTGGGTGGAAGCCACTTTCTCTGTACTAAAAAGGCAAGATCAAAGGGAAGGTCATCTGCCAGAAAGGGATGCGAAAGGGGTTATTGTTACTGATTATCTTATTACTGATTATCTTACAAAATGTAAAACAATAACTAATGAATACTTCTGCAGGCCAGGATTAGAGTCAAACAATCACCTCTCATGAGGTCTGCTTATAACATTGCATGACGCACCCAATACGTTAAACTGGAAACTGTCAGCTTGAGTCGACGTACAAAGAATAAATAATTAAATTTTGTATTTCAGCCATTATCCATGCGTGTGACTTCTACATATTTGAGCCTTTTGGAAAACACTGTGTGTATATATGTGTGTGTGTGTGTGTGTGTATGTGTGTGTGTGTGTGTGTGTGTTTTCCAGAATAATGCCAATGTATCTGTGTGTTATGCACCTTAGCTCCTATGCCTGCTGACCATGTTAGGAAACAGCTACTGAATTCTGTATCCAATGTTTTCATCATTTCTGCTACAGCTGTCACCTGGTATCATTTTCATTTGAGTCACAGTTTTTATAGTTCTATAATATTACATGTTACTTTTGTTTTAACTGCAGTTTTTTATTGTGCTTGAATTTTCCCACAGGATTTCAAAACACTGTTGGTAATGTAGCTTCAATTAATGATTATAGTCTTACCTCAGCAATAAACACAGCTGCTTCTTGTTGGAACAAGAGATTTTTATAACAGATGTCATCCATCCTTTCTCCATACTTCAATTTAATCATGTTTAAGCTACCAATCACTAACTTGATAACTTTTTCTTTAATATATATTTTACTGGTTCTTGATTTTACTCATTTTAAATGCTTTGTTCATTATGAGATGGCTGCACTGTATATACAAGATGGACTGTTAAGAGCTGTTGAGTGCTTTGAATGTTATGGTGCCCTACAGCGAACACATTTCAGAAAGAAAATGAAAATTGAGGGTTTATTAAGTTGGAAGTATATGATAAATGCATTGTAAGTACATGTACTTACATTGAGTGACAGATCAGTGAAGACCTGGAGAGTGATGACCTCTGAGTCTTATTAATCTACAGTCTTCACAACTCATATGTTGGATATTGTGGAAATATTTCAGGACAGCCAGCCTATAGATGAGCTGTATTATGAGCAGCCATTTCCACCCTACTGGGTCACAGTTCCTTTTACAAATATCTCATTTATTAATTAAAATGCTCCTTTGGTCAGTGCCTCTTCCTTCAAGGCTCCTAGCAATGCTGGATCTTCCCTCTGCTCCGCAGCAATGCCATTTAATGCAGTGATGACTAAGTATTCTGGAAGCATAAGCTACAATCTTCCCAGCTCCTTTCCAAATGTGTACTACAACTGCAACCATAACTGCTATTGTTTCAGTGAAGCCCTGTATCAGCATTCTCATCGTACAGTGCTAGGACTAAGATGTTAGGGCCTCTTTAAGGATAAGGAAAGCTCTTTCTCGCACTTCATGTCAGGAACATTACACATCTCCCTGCAGAAGCTCTTGCAAGATACATGCTTTGGTACATAAGACCTTTATGAAATGCTGGTAGTACTATCAAATTCAGAGAAAACTTCTCACCTCACTAATGTGCTGAGGAATCAGAAAATCTGTGGTGGCTCTTATTTTCTCTGGGTCGGGATGGACTCCATTAACTAGTTGCCCCAATATTTCTATTTCTTGGGCAACAAAGAGGCACTTTTTTGCATTCAGGCAGATATCTGCAGCCTGAACACACTTCAACATGGTTGTCACATGGTTTATATATTCTTCAAATATCCAGATAACAAAGATATGTTGTTAGTTTCATGGATTCTTTGGCACGATAAATAGTAATGATGTGGAATGAGTCATTTTACATTCACATCACAGATTAATTTGTAAATAAGGTACATGCTGAATATTTATTTATAAGGTTTTCTTTTTTTAATATGCAGATGCAAGTTATTAACTCCTATTCACCAGTTTATACACATTACAATAATAGAAATTCTTCTATGGAATACGATGAGTTGTTAAGGACGAACTTTTGTTTTTGAATTTTACTTTGTTGTCTGTCAGACAGTGTATATCACTGCGAAAGTGACAAAAAAAAAATTTGTTGCAGCATTGTGCAGCCCTCTTTGACCTAAAGACAGCCTTAATGAGGAGTAATGAATGTCATGTCTCCTTCTGGTATTGTATTGACAAACATCATTGTTCTTTCTGAACTGCTGTGGATTATTTACAACAAACTCCATGAGGGAATAAATATACTGTGAAGCAGTAGTCAGAATGCCCATCGCCTTAAACATATGTCTACAAGATGATTGTGGATGAGTACCACATACTTTTCTTACGGCATATTTTTGCACAGTTAAAACATTCTTTTTTAAAGGTGATTTACCCCATAACATGATTCCATATGACATTATTGACTCAAAATATGCAAAAAATGTCAACCTATTGATTTGCCTTTCTGCAAGATTTGCAATGATTCTAAGTGCAGATGTTGCTGAATTAAGTTCTTTTAGAAATTCCAAAATGCACTTTTTTTAAATTCTCATCAACATGGACACCTATGAACTTTGAAAGTTTCCACCCTATTTATTATTTTCTCCCCAAGTGTTACATTTATCATTGGTGTAGTATCCCTAAATTAGCAGAACTGAGTATGTTGCATCTTTTTAAAACTGAGGGTGCAATCATTCACAGAAAACCTGTCAACGATACTTTCATAAAGAGTGTTTACCATTTCTTATGTTGCTGTATGTAGGTATGGATGGATGGATGGATTGCTTGATTGATTACAATATTAGTGTCAACTGGAAAAAGAACTATTCTGCTTGTTGTGTATTAGATGACAGATTGTTTACATACGTGAGGAACAATAGTGGACCTAAGATTGAACATTGGATAACCCCCACATGTGATTTCTTCCCAGTCAGAATTACATCCCCAGACTATATTGGATGAATTACTAAGTACAACTTTCTTCATTCTTTTGATTAGATTTGACATTATCCACTGGTTGGCTACACCATCAATCCCATAAAACATCAATTTATCTACAATATTTTGATTTACAAAGTCAGATGCCTTTGGTAGGTCACAGAAAATACCAACTGGTGCTGTTTTATTATTTAATGCTTGTAAATAATTTAAGGTTTTGAAGCAGGTTGTTCGTCATACTTTCAAAGATGGCTGGCACATTACAAAGTCCAAATAACATAACCTTTAACTCAATGGCTATGAAGGTAGTCTTTTCCCAGTCACTCCCATCAACCTCAATTTTCCAGGAGCCTGGCTATATGTTCATAGTTGAAAAATACTTTTCTCCTTTCAAGCAGTCTAGTGTATCATCAGTGTGTGGCAAAGAGAGACATCACTTTTTTATGATTTTGTTCACTCATCAATAGTCAACACAGTAACTCCATATCTGTCCTTCTTCACAAGGATTACAGGAGAAGACTAAGGACACTCTTGAATGATCAATGATAATATCTTGCAGCATCTTCTCCACTTCCTCCTGAATTATGCGTTGTTCAGCTGGCTATGCCCTATACCCTACGCACTATACCCCCGTGTTGATGGGTGTTTTACCATGGATTGGTTGGTCTGTGTTTTCTCCAAACCAGATTTAAACCTATCTTAAAATTGGTATATAGGCTAACACTCACCAACACTGTTCCTCAGTCAGGCTAGATCCTATTGACAGTTCAACAGTAGCTTCCTCCTTTGCATTGTCTCATGTTAGTGGAGCATGATCCTTCACTGATGGCACTGAGCTGCCCATCCTGGACTGGTTTGGTTGTTCCTATGCATATACCTTAAATGGTGCTTACGTTCATCACTGGTACACAGATTTCTTTTGTGAGCCTGGGCAGCTTCTTGCAAAGAACCGATAAAAGCTTCATGGTTTAACTGTGCATCTAAATCAACAAATGGAACTCATCTTGTTAACGATGGTGGGTTAAAAAGTCCAACAGCAAACAACTGCCCACAGCAACCTTTGTTATGTGCGGTTGTTGTAACAGCTTTGTCAACAAGGTGTGCTGGTCTTCCACAGTTGATGACATGACTGCTTATGATGCCTGCAAGAAGTTCCATTTAAGAACAACATTATGACTACATTCTAAACTAATCTTTAACTGGACTCGAAAGGCCCAATATTATTGATCGATCGCCATGTCATACTCAGACAATAGGTGTCAATGGATGCATGTATGGAGCTGCAGGCGTGCAGCACACCGCTCTTCTGGCCATTGTCAATAAATGACTGGAGCTGCTACTTCTCAGTCAAGTAGATCCTCAACTGTCCTCACAAGAGCTGAGTGCACCCCACTTGCCAACAGTGCTTGGTAGAGTCAATGGTCACTCATCCAACTGCTAGCCAAGCTCGACAGTGCTTAACTTTGGTGATCTGACAGGAACTGGTGTTACATTGCTGCAAGTCCACTGAAATGACTACAATCTACTAAAATGAAAAATTTGAAGGGGGGTGTTCTGTCATTGATAGTTATTCTTGCAACACATTTTCCTACCAGCTTGACATATTTGTGACCTTCAGCACAATGACTTTCTTATCATGGGACATAATCATCTTCAGATGACAAAGGTTAAGAATTCAACATTGCAGAATCAAGTAACACCCAGGCACGCTGGCTGTTGATGAGATTTCCTGACATCTTGGTGGCTGCTGTCCATGGAGGATTTTAATCTGTGGCACACTCATCTCCACAGATAGTTATCTCACTTAGTCTTCTTTAATTTGGCTGCTAGGCGAACAGCTGGAAACTCTGTATGATGGAGACTGGCATGACATATCAGGGAGTAACCTTGTCTGGGGTGTAGCAATGGGCTTACTCTCACAGTAGAAACATACTAACATGTTGTCCTCTGTCCTCCAAATGTCCATTCTTTTGAGGGGCATTATATGTGGTGGAGGAGATGGTTGTTGAGATAGTCAGATGCTGGGTTGTCGTCTGATGGCTGTAACATAAATCCTAGCTTGTCCAGTCCGTTCTTCACAGTACATTTGACTGGTGGCGGGGATATGTGCTAAAGATCGATACACGTCAACATTTTCTATTATCTCCTGTTGTATGTAGTCCACATTCATAGCTGTTATCTCTTGTGCACTTGAACCGATGTTTAAGATGTGACACCTTTGTGGTCTTGCACAACTGCTACAGGGACCACACTCTGGAGCTGATCATACCTCTTTTGTTGACTATTTGCTGTTGTGTCTCCTCAATGCACTGGAATCACTCAACGAATTCCTCTGTTGTTGTGACGTCTTTTACCAGAGTGGCTTTCTACATGTCTTCTGAAACTCCTTTCACCAAGTATGAAATTTTGTTGGTTTCTGGTAGATTCAAAATTTGGCATAGGGCCACAACATTCTGTGAATAAGGCTACGCAATTTCCCCAGGATATTGGGACATTTTCTTCAATTGTTCTTCTGCTAAGTAGACTTATTGCTAATCAAAACCAAATATATTCTTCTCTTCATTATTCTCGAACCAGTGATAGGCTGTGCTATCCAAGTAAAAGTTCACATTTGCCAAACAAGTCACATCATCCCAACTATTGTATTTAGGCAATTCTGTTAAACCCTTTCAGCCATTTCATCAGTTCCTGATCAGCATGTCTGGAAAACACTGATGGATACCTGTTGAACAGCTAACTTACTACTGTTTTAGAATCTTGCTGGTCTCCTTAACACCGGTATACTGATCTTGGGTATGATGTCCTACTTGTATTCTGGTTCCTGCCTGTCTACGCAATAGCTTTTACATTGCTGAGCTGGAGACACAGTGATGCAGACGTTTTGAATATCAGCAGTTCCACTAAACTGTGTCATGTCATTAATACAATCAAGCCCAAATGTGAAAGCAAGTTCGACAATGAAGAAACACTTAACACTGAAAGCACACTTATTACGGGAGCAAAAGTACATACATAACAGAATTGTCTCCTGGACAGACAGTGCTGTTGTCTATACAAACACTGAATATGGTAACATTAAAAATGTAAGAAATTTCAAGAACCTTCCCGAAACAACCAGAATTTTCTGGTTATCAGACATGAACTTGTGACCCACAGTACACCAGCCAGTAATGTCAATCACTACTCCACCTTGCATACAGCAAAGATTGCAGGCATATAGTGGTGAACTTCATTTAAACAATCCACTGAGGAATAAATGTTTTACATAATGAAATATTTTCCAAATAAGTAGATTTTTAGTTGCCATACATTATATAAGCTTGTGATGTTTTTTTTCAGTGTAATGTGCAGTGTTTTGATCACAAACACTCTGTGTCTCTAATTCCTCTCATTCTTTTGATGAATAGCTCACCAAGCCTCCTGATCTGTACTCCCAATTTATTGAACCAATGCCTTGCCAATGAGGGAAAATACTTTACATGGGGATACTGCCTAGCTAACTTCATATTACAAAGTGGCTAGTACTCTGTTTTTAATGATTTACTGTGAACTGACAAGTAATCTCAAGAACTATGTTCTTCAATAATACTTACTGCAACAAGAAGAGCAGACTGTGTAATTCCCAAATGATACTTACTCTGCACATGATTTTCTTTTTGATATAACTGTCTACTTGAAAGGACAGTGATTTAAGAATGTTAATTAGTGACTTTGTTAATTGAATGGCTGCCACTTTAATGTTAGATTACTGCAATCAAACAATCACATTATACATCAGTCATGTGTAGTATGTGGCTAGCTACTTATCTGAGTACAAATTATAATAGACGAGACTCAATCTCGCAATAAACCATAGGTTATTTAATATTATAGTGCAGTTGAAGCGTTTTGGACTGTAAATCTGGTGTGGATCACATTATTCAAAATAGCCTACTTTCAACAATCACTTTTCAGCCTGATCCGACCGAGACGCAGGCATATTAACATAGGTAAACATGGCTTCACTTTAATATGCACATCAATTTTTTTAATTACAACTACAGCAAAAATCCAAATGAAACATTAAACACATTCAAGTGTATTACATTCAAATATATTTTCAGAAGGATATGAAACTAGATTACACCTGATTATTTCACAGCAAGATACTTTTATTCATTAAGGCACCACAATACAACACAACAGGGCACACCACTCTATTCTCTGATATGTACACAATTAATGCCAATAGAGATGAGCCTTTGATAGTCTTCTGCATAACCTGAATGACAACAGCGATCTAGCATTAAAAGGTTGCAGATTGCGTCTTTCCATCATTGATCAAATTTCTTCCATCCAAATGGTTTTTTCAGCCTGACAAACTGAAAAAAATCTATACGCTTCCACACCAACAACTGAAAACTTTGAAGAAAACTGATTACATTACACAAGAAAGGTGAATGCTTTACAAATAAGAACATGCCTTTATTCGACATCAGCCAAACATCACTATCTTAGTTCATTTCCTCCAGGAAACACACACAAAACACTGCAAAACTGTAGTTTATTCAATGTTCTTTAGTATCACATTACATTTCCCCATCTCTAAATGAATGACACCACATGGCAAAAGTAGCAATTTTTAATCCCAAATGAGGTACTCTGTTATAATCATCACCCATACTGTCACTTTGTTGATGGCACACGTCTGCTCCTTTTGCTCCCTTTCATGTAGTAAATCTCTCTACTATTTTAGTATTTTCTATTTCCATTTTATATCCTTGTCTAGCTCTCCATCTCTTTTCATGAGTTCTGGAAAATTCCTGGGAATATTGATAAGTTCAAAACAACTAAATTGAAAAGCTTTTTTTTTTTACTGCAAACTTCGATAGAGTTTGAGTTTTTAATAGGTATCTTTTTAATAGCTAACTGATACACTGTTATATTTTATTCCTACAGCAAGTCAGTTCACTCTCTGACTTACACACATACAAATCTTACATCTTCACTTCACAAACCCAACCAACCCTTTTCTCTTTTTCTTTCTTTCTTTTTTTGGTGAAGAAGTACTCACACAGCACTCAGTTTAAACATACATTCCCTGAAGTCTAAGTCGAGCTGTGGCATTTGACAAAATCACAAGAGACCATGGTTCATTAAGACTACAAGATAAGTAAGGAATATCTTTTCAAAAGATAATCAAACAGAACAACTCACGCTGGTCTGACACCACATAAGCAAAGATATAATCAATTCCAAGATTGGTTTGACCACCACAGTGCTTTACTAGTCACCCTCTGACCTCTGAACTGGCTTCCCCAACCAGTTACAGATGGAGTTACAGTTTAAGGTGGATTCTGAACAATGGTGTTACTAACATTTTTTCACCTCAACAAAAATTGCCAGATATGAAACAAGTGATGAGTGACAGATAAAAATCTTAAAATTGAGCGGTGATTGAATCCGACACCTTTGCCTTTGTAGTCTGCACCTGACCACTGAGCCACCAAGATACACAACTAAAAATATGAAAAAACAGAAGAATTTCTAGTGTATGGAAACTGTTTAACTGTTTTTATTCCTTTGAGATAAAGCAAAAAGGAAAGTAAATGGTTCCTATGTGTGTCACTGGTAAGCAGAAGCTCCTTTTTTGTCACAAGTAAACAAAAATCATGATGCCCTGAAACACCTGAAGCCAGCTCCGACCTAATATTTGTACATGCCACACACCATAGAACTGTAGTATTTTACTCAGTGTTGAGTATATATGAGGTTATTAGACACAAAAACAAATCATAAGTGAGTAATTTTCTATTATTCATATTTCAAGACTCTACGGAAGACTTTAAATGTTCCCTCTTCCTCCACATCCTCACTTCTTTCTCCCTGTGAAGAGTTACACAAGATTCACACAGGTCATAAGACTTTTTTAAATTTAGAGTTAGGTATATGCCACTGTTTGAAATCTGAACATTTTTCTTTCAACTTAGGTGAGAGGGGATAGTTGGGACATGACTGCTCTTGTGAATTTGGAATTTCTAGTGATCATGCTGGTACAGCTTTCTGAGAAAGCCGATTTTTGTACATGTCACCCTCACATTACGACGAGAAGTTATAGAATTCATGAACTGTCATGGAATGATTGTCTTCCCTTTCAACACTTTCATACTTTGAAAGGTCATATTTTGTCAGGTTTCTGTGGACATCAGATGTATTCACTTTTTGTAAGCCCCCACACACTATCCACCAAGAATCTTAACTTAAACACCTTTTTTCATATTTTTAATGTTTTCATTTTTTGTTGCTCCTGTGTGTGTGGGGAGGTGGGGTGGGGTGGGGGGGTGGCAGTTGGTTTACTTGCCATATAAAATACAACATATGCTACTTCTGTTGTCTTATGTATGGGTAGCTTTGAGGAATGAAGTAGTGAAGGCAGCAGAGGATCAAGTAGGTAAAAAGACGAGGGCTCGTAGAAATCCTTGGGTAACAGAAGAAATATTGAATTTAATTGATGAAAGGAGAAAATATAAAAATGCAGTAAATGAAGCAGGCAAAAAGGAATACAAACGTCTCAAAAATGAGATCGACAGGAAGTGCAAAATGGCTAAGCAGGGATGGCTAGAGGACAAATGTAAGGATGTAGAGGCTTATCTCACTAGGGGTAAGATAGATACTGCCTACAGGAAAATTAAAGAGACCTTTGGAGATAAGAGAACGACTTGTATTAACATCAAGAGCTCAGACGGAAACCCAGTTCTAAGCAAAGAAGGGAAAGCAGAAAGGTGGAAGGAGTATATAGAGGATCTATACAAGGGCGGTGTACTTGAGGACAATATTATGGAAATGGAAGAGGATGTAGATGAAGATGAAATGGGAGATACGGTACTGCATGAAAAGTTTGACAGAGCACTGAAAGACCTGAGTCGAAACAAGGCCCCCGGAGTAGACAACACTCCATTGGAACTACTGACGGCCTTGGGAGAGCCAGTCCTGACAAAACTCTACCATCTGGTGAGCAAGATGTATGAAACAGGCGAAATACCCTCAGACTTCAACAAGAATATAATAATTCCAATCCCAAAGAAAGCAGGTGTTGACAGATGTGAAAATTACCGAACAGTCAGTTTAATAAGCCACAGCTGCAAAATACTACCACGAATTCTTTACAGACGAATGGAAAAACAAGTAGAAGCCGACCTCGGGGAAGATCAGTTTGGATTTCGTAGAAATACTGGAACACGTGAGGCAATACTCACCTTACGACTTATCTTAGAAGAAAGATTAAGGAAAGGCAAACCTACGTTTCTAGCATTTGTAGACTCAGAGAAACCTTTTGACAATGTTAACTGGAATACTCTCTTTCAGATTCTGAAGGTGGCAGGGGTAAAATACAGGGAGCGAAAGGCTATTTACAATTTGTACAGAAACCAGATGGCAGCTATAAGAGTCGAGGGACATGACAGGGAAGCAGTTGTTGGGAAGGGAGTAAGACAGGGTTGTAGCCTCTCCCCGATGTTATTCAATCTGTATATTGAGCAAGCAGTAAAGGAAACAAAAGAAAAATTCGTTGTAGGTATTAAAATCCATGGAGAAGAAATAAAAACTTTGACGTTCGCCGATGACATTGTAATTCTGTCAGAGACAGCAAAGGACTTGGAAGAGCAGTTGAAGGGAATGGATAGCGTCTTGAAAGGAGGGTATAGGATGAACATCAACAAAAGCAAAACGCGGATAATGGAATGTAGTCGAATTAAGTCGGGTGATGCTGAGGGAATTAGATTAGGAAATGAGACACTTAAAGTAGTAAAGGAGTTTTGCTATTTGGGGAGCAAAATAACTGATGATGGTCGAAGTAGACAGGATATAAAATGTAGACTGGCAATGGCAAGGAAAGCGTTTCTGAAGAAGACAAATTTGTTAACATCGAGTATAGATTTAAGTGTCAGGAAGTCATTTCTGAAAGTATTTGTATGGAGTGTAGCCATGTATGGAAGTGAAACATGGACGATAAATAGTTTGGACAAGAAGAGAATAGAAGCTTTCGAAATGTGGTGCTACAGAAGAATGCTGAAGATTAGATGGGTAGATCACGTAACTCATGAGGAAGTATTGAATAGGATTGGGGAGAAGAGAAGTTTGTGGCACAACTTGACCAGAAGAAGCGATCGGTTGGTAGGACATGTTGTGAGGCATCAAGGGATCACCAATTTGGTATTGGAGGGCAGCGTGGAGGGTAAAAATCGTAGAGGGAGACCAAGAGATGAATAGACTAAGTAGATTCAGAAGGATGTAGGTTGCAGTAGGTACTGGGAGATGAAGAAGCTTGCACAGGATAGAGTAGCATGGAGAGCTGCATCAAACCAGTCTCAGGACTGAAGACCACAACAACAACAATGTGTGTGATACCCTTCCCACTTCATGAATTCATGTCATAACTCTATATTTCAAGTAATCTCACATTTACCAGTCCACTAACTGCTGCAGACTAAATCTGTAAACTTTAAATTCCTTTAACTTGTATTACTGCTGAATTTCTTTACAAGTACAACTACATGCATTTATCTTAACATGTTGTGATCTTCACTCTGAAGACTGGTTTGAAGCAGTTCTCCATGTTACACTATCTCCAAATAACATCTGCAAACTACATCCTTCTAAATTTGCTTACTGAATTCACCTCTTGGTATCCCTCTATGATTTTTACTCCCCCCCTACACACACACACACACACACACACACACACACACACACACACACACACACACACACACACACACACTTACTTCCAGTACTAAATTGGTAATCCCTTGATGTCACAGAATGTGTCCTACCAACAGACCCCTTCTTTTAGTCAAGTTGTCCACAAATCTGTGTCCCCAATTTTATTCAGTGCCTCCTCATTAGTTAAATGATCTACCCATCTAATCTTCAGCATTCTTCTGTAGCACCACGTTTCAAAAGCTTGTCTAAACTGTTTATCTTCCAATGTTTCACTTCTGTACATGCCTATACTCTAGACAAATACCCTCAGCAAAGATTTTCTAAGATTTAACTCCGTATTTGATAACAACAATTTTATCTTCTTCAAAAATGCTTTTCTTGCCATTTCCAGTTTATATCTTATATCCTCCCTATTATGACCATCATCAGTTATTTTGCTTTCCAAATAGCAAAACTCATCTATAGTATTAAGTGTCTCATTTTCTAATCTAATTCTTTCAGGAGCACCTGATTTGATTCAACTACATTCCATTATCCTTGTTTTGCTTTTGATCATTTTCATCTTATGTCCTCCTTTCCAGACAATGCCCATTTTGTTCAACTGCTCTTCCAAATCTTCTGCTGTCTCTGACAGAATTACAATGTCATTGGCAAACCTCAAAGTTTAAATTTCTTCTCCCTGGACTTTAATTTCTATTCCACATTTTTCTTTGGTTACTTTTACTGCTTGCTCAACGTACATATTGAATAACATCAGAGATAGGTTACAAACCCTGCCTCACTCCCTTCTCAATGACTGCTTCTCTTTCACGCCCCTTGACTCTTAAAACGGCTGATTGGTTGTAAATAGCTTTTCACTCCCTTTATTTTACACCTCCGATGTTCACAAGTTCAAAGAGTCGTCAAAAACTTTCTCTAAGTCTACAAATGCTGCAAACACAGGTTAGCCTTTCCTTAACCTATCTTCTAAGATAAGTCATAGGGTCAATACTGCCTTGTGTGTTCCTATACTTCTCTCGAATCCAAACTTATCTTCCACAAGGTCAGTGTCTACCAGTTTTTCAATTCTTTTGTAAAGCATTCAGGTTAGCAATTTTCAACCACGACTTATTAAATTGGTAGTTCGGTAACTTTCACACCTGTCAGCAACTTTTATTACGTTCTTCTGTAAGTCTGGAGGTATTTTGCCTGTCTCGTACATCTTGTGCAGTAGATGGAAGAGTTTTGTCATGGTTTGCTCTCCCAAGGCTACCAGTAGTCCAATAGTTCTGACGAAATGTTGTCTACTCCTGGGGCCTTGTTTCAACTAAGGTATTTCAGTGCCCTGTAAAAAATTTTCTCGCAGTTCTCTCATCTCATCTTTATTTACATTCTCTCAATTTCTACAATAGTGCCTTTAAGTATCTCCTTTGTACAGATCCTCTACTATGCTCCTTCCCCTTCCAGCTTTCCCTTCTTTGCACAGGACGGGTTGTCCATCTGAGCTCTTGGTATTCATACAGCTGCTTCTCTCTTCTCCAAAGGCCTCTTTAATTTTCCTGTGGGCGATACCTATCTTTTCTCTAGTGAAACATGCTTCTTAATCCTCTAGTCATTTCTGCTTAGCCATTTTGCACTTCCTGTCAATGTCATTTTTTAGATGTTTGTATTTCCTTTTGCCTGCTTCATTTACTGCATTCTATATTTTCTCCTTTCATCAATTACATTCACTATCTCCTTTGTTATTCAAAGATATCTACTATATCTTGTCTTTTTACCTATTTGATCCTCTGCTGCCTTAATTATATCATCTCTTAAAGCTACCCATTCATCTCCTACTGCATTCCTTTCCACCGTTCCAGTCAACCATTGCTAATGCTCCCTCAAACGCTCAACAACTCAGATTCTTCTAACTTATCCAGGTCCCAAACCCTTAATTTCCTACATTTTTGCTGTTTTCTCAGTTTTAATCTACAGTACATAATCAATAAATTGTGGCCAGAGTCCACGTGAGCCCCTGAAAATGCCTTGCAATTTAAATCTGGTTCCAAAATCTCTCCAGATCATGAGACCTTCCAGTGTCTCCGGGTCTCTCCCACGTACACAGCCGTCTTTCATAATTCTTAAAACTTTTAGCGATGATTAAATTATGCTCTATGAAAAATACCACCAGGTGGCTTCCTCTTTCACTCCTTCCCCCACCCCCAGTCCACATTCACCTACTACTTTTCCTTCTCTTCCTTTTCCAGTTATTGAATTCCAGTCGATCATCACAACTAAATTTTCATCACCCTACATTATCTGAATAATTCCTTTTATCTCACCATAAATTTCTTCAATCTCTTCATCATTAGCAGAGCTAGTTGACATATAAACTTGTATGTTGTGGTGGGTGTGGGCTCCATGTCCGTCTTGGCTACGATAATGCAGTCACTATGCTGTTCATAGCAGCTTATCTGCCTTCCTAATTTTCTTATTCTTTATTAAACCTACTCCAGAACTTACTCCTGTGTGATTTTGTGTTGATAACTCTGTATTCACCTGACCACAAGCCCTGTACCTATTCCCACTGAACTTCACTAATTCCCACTGTATTTCACTTTAACCTATCCATTTCTGTTTAAACCCTTTGAATGTCAAGGTAAAACGATCTATCATCACCCCCTACTGATGCAAATACTGTCAGGGTGCCAATTCATCAGTACTCTTGTTCGTCTTGTTTAGCTTACAGAATCGTTAGATGGTGTTGGCGTGCTGATTACAGATGCTCTTTGCTTCGAGCTACATGTAGGACGATAGCTATCAACAATTGAGCATCTTTTCTGTGAAATATTAGCGTTCGATTATTCCGCTTTTGCATCGTTTGTTTATTGACGTCGTGTTTCGCAGTACATGTTTACATTCTGTTATTGCATTCTGCATTCTTGTTTTTGCGCAGTACTGTTATTTATCATTGTTTCTGTGTGTTTTTCTTCATTTCAAGAGTTTACAGTTTGTTTATTTTCTCCGCTTTTTGTGAAAAATGCGACCTATACCAGGCCACAGCAGAGAACTTACCGACGAAGAAATTTGTGAGCTTTTAGAATGTACTAGTGATACAGAGTGCTTTAGCGAAAGTAGCAACAGTTCAGAAAGTGACAGTGATGTACTTGACGATATTGTGAACGAAAGTGAAGATGAAATGGAAGATGTACAATACACTGAAGTAACTGCAGCTGAAACACTACAGCTGTTACCACATCCATTTCAAGGGCTGCAAGGACCAAAACATATGCCACCAGCAGAATCTCCTGTGATAGAATATTTCAATCTATTCTTCACTACAACGTTGCTGCAGCTTATTGTAACTGGATACAAATCACTGAGCTAAACAGTTCATAACTACACATGCTACATTGTCCGTATAAGAAATAGAAGAATGTGACAAGTACCGAGGTAAGAGGTTTTATTGCATGCTTACTAAATATGGGACTCAATAAAAGGCCCACAATGCTCTCATCCTGGAGCACAAAACGTCACAGACATTTCCATGGTTTGGTAAAATGTTTTCTGCCCACCAATTTAGGCATCTTATGAAATTCTTTCATCTTGTGGATAGTGAGAAATGTCCAGCACCAGGCCATCCTGATTATGACCCATGTATCAGGTACCAGCCATTGGTAGATCATGCCAATAATATACAGGGTGATTCAAAAAGAATACCACAACTTTAGGAATTTAAAACTCTGCAACGACAAAAGGCAGAGCTAAGCACTATCTGTCGGCAAATTAAGGGAGCTATAAAGTTTCATTTAGTTGTACATTTGTTCGCTTGAGGCGCTGTTGACTAGGCGTCAGCGTCAGTTGATGCTAAGATGGCGACCGCTCAACAGAAAGCTTTTTGTGTTATTGAGTACGGCAGAAGTGAATCGACGACAGTTGTTCAGCGTGCATTTCGAACGAAGTATGGTGTTAAACCTCCTGACAGGTGGTGTATTAAACGTTGGTATAAACAGTTTACAGAGAATGGGTGTTTGTGCAAAGGAAAAATTCTGGACGGCCGAGAACGAGTGATGAAAATGTAGCACGCATCCAGCAAGCATTTGTTCGCAGCCCAGGAAAATTGACTCGCAGAGCTAGCAGAGAGCTGCAAATTCCACAATCAACTGTATGGAGAGTCCTACAAAAAAGGTTAGTTATGAAACCTTATCGTCTGAAATTGGTTCAAGCACTGTCTGCAGCTGATAAGATTAAAAGAATCGATTTCTGTGATTTTATCCTTGCTCAAATGGAAACAGATGAATCTTTCGTTTCAAAGATTGTGTTTAGTGATGAAGCAACTTTCCACACTAACGGGAAAGTCAACCGTCACAATGTCTGTATATGGGGCACTGAGAATCCGCGGGAAACAACTCAGTATGAACGTGACTCGCCTAAGGTGAACGTTTTCTGTGCCATTTCAGCCAATAAAGTTTTTGGTCCCTTTTTCTTCGAAGGTGCTACTGTAACTGAACTACAGTATCTGGAGATGTTAGAGAATTGGCTGTTCCCTCAGCTCGAACAAGAAGCACAACAATTCATATTTCAGCAGGATGGAGCGCCACCACATTGGCACTTATCTGTCCGTAACTACCTGAACGTCAACTACCCGAGGCGATGGATCGGCCGCCAGGCAGCCCGTGACAGAGCACTTCATCACTGGCCTCCAAGAAGCCCTGATCTTACCCCCTGCGATTTTTTCTTATGGGGGTATGTTAAGGATATGGTGTTTCGGCCACCTCTCCCAGCGACCATTGATGATTTGAAACGAGAAATAACAGCAGCTATCCAAACTGTTACGCCTGATATGCTACAGAGAGTGTGGAACGAGTTGGAGTATCGGGTTGATATTGCTCATGTGTCTGGAGGGGGCCATATTGAACATCTCTGAACTTGTTTTTGAGTAAAAAAAAAACCTTTTTAAATACTCTTTGTAATGATGTATAACAGAAGGTTATATCATGTTTCTTTCATTAAATTCACATTTTTAAAGTTGTGGTATTCTTTTTGAATCACCCTGTATTTAGACATCATTACACACCTCATGAACAACTTACTATTCATGAGAGTCTAGTTGGCACTAAATGTCACACTTCCCTATTACAGTATTTGCCAAACAAACACCACCACTGATGGGGAATCAAATTCTCGATGCTGTATGACTCTATAATGCACTATTGTCTAGGGTTTTATACTTACAAAGGTGCCAAAAGCCAAGAAGATCAGGCTGAGATTGCAAGACATGGCTTAGGTTATTGTGTTGTCCAGAAGCTACTGTGTTTGGGCAATTATTTGAACAAGGGATGTCATATCTTTGTGGACAACTATTTCATGTCAGTACCACTTGTAAAAACTCTTTATAAATTAGGTACATACATTACTGGCACTGTAAGGAAAAACATAAAATATTTGCCAGAGCAATTTAGAGAGAAACTTGGAATTGGGAAAAAGATGTATTGTAAGTCATGTCCGGTGCTAGCATGTGCGTACCAAGAGAAAAAATCCCAGAGTACTCCCGTTCTCTTATTGTCACGTAAAGTTGGTGCTGGTGACATTGAAGTCCAAAATAAAAATAAAACAGTAAAAATGCCAGAAATAATACACCAGTACAACCAGTATATGGGTGGAATAGACACATCAGACATGATGCTGTATGCATATTTTGATGAGAGGCGAACTCTTCGTTACTGGAAGAAGGTAGTTTTTAACATAATGTCAAGAATGGTGCTGAACTCTTACATATTATACAAAGAGCATAATAAAGGAAGGAAAGTTGTTTCCAGATATGTATATACTGTAATGATAATTGAAGCATTGTCAGATGAATGGCTGCAATAAAAAATTCAACTGATAATCCTTGTGGTTCTCCGGGTTTCAGAAAACTTCCAGAGAAGAAAACCATTTCGGTTTATGTCACTAGGCTGGATCAGTCAATCATCAAGATTGCTGTCCCTGCAACTACTGAAAAAGCTGCTGTCCATCTTCAGGAACCACACATTTATCTAGCCTCTCAAAAGATACCCCTCCATTGCAGTTGCACCTACAGTATGGCTATCTATATCGCTGAGGCATACAAGCCACCCCACCAAAGGCAAGGTCCATGATTCATTGGAGGTGGAGTGTCTAAACATACACAACCTTTAATTTTTCTCATTACATCCACTTTCAATTTAGCAAGTATCTGAATAGTATAGTTTCTTGCACACTGCACACAAATGTACAACATTTCCTGCCAAATTGCACTCATGTGAGGTAACCATTCAAATCCACACTGATTACACATAACTATTGTGATTGTACACATGAAATCCCAAATTGTAGATGGAATACAGCAGAAAGGTTAAAGCATTTCTTTTAATGATATATTCATGGAAGCTTTCTGGAAACCTGAAAAAGCAACACAGCAATTTTCACAATCTTTTCCATTTTCACACGGAAATAATAGATGGAAAGAAGCTACCTATTCATGGAAGACAAGCAAACGGATGGAAAGAGGGAAGGTAAGTATCTAATGTCCTGCTGACAGCAAGACCATTAGTGGCTGTGCCCAAGTTAGTACTGGAAAAGGATAGCGAAGGAGAACAGTCAGATACTCTTATAAACAATGTCCTTGGCATTCTCTTTAAGTAATTATGGGAAACCTCAGAAAACTATGTCCAGACTGGGATTTGTGCACCACCCTTCCTGAATGTGAGTCCCAAGCCTAAATCAGTTCACCAAGAATACAGATAATGTTGCGGATGAAATGTCAGGGAACTGGAATATGGAAAATTTAAAAGGAAAACAGATGCTACCTTAGAATAAAGAATTTTGTAACTGAACAAGAAAGCTGTAGGCTTGATGAGCAACAGTAAAGCGGGGAGGCTATACTGGGAATTCTGACAAAACTGGTCAAGTTGAAACAGAAGTAAAAGAAGAGTAACTTTCTACAAGTTTTCACTCTGCAGCAGAGTGTATGGTGTGTATACCGATGTGAAACTTCCTGGCAGAGTAACACTGTGTGTTGGACGGGAACTCAAACCTGGGATCTTTGCCTTTCGCAGACATCTGGAAACGGTGCACTAGGCTGTGACTAAGCGATTTCTCTGCAAATACCCTCTCTTCCCAGAGTGCTAGTTCCCCAAGGCATGCAGGACAACTTACGTGAAGTTTGGAAGGTAGGCAGAGAGGTACTGACCAAAGTAGATTTGAGGGTGGATAGCTCAGTCAGCACAGCACTTGCCCACCAAAGGAATAGTTCCAAAGTTCAAGTCTCAGTCCAGCCAGAACATTACATATGAAAAGCTGACCATTTTCTTTTCAAGTTTCTACTTCTCACATACAAGCCCTTTCTGTGTTACATATTCTCGCAGACTGCACCATTATGTTAATTTTTCATGCTTCGTGCCTTCTTCCCTTCCAAATCCCTCTTACATTTTCTTAATTCTGCACCTTTCTCTGTGAATCTTTACGTTACTCACATCATAGTGTTTCCCTCACTTGATACCGTCACCAACTCAAAGTTTAACCAGAACACATTTACCCTGCAAGCCACCATAAAGAAAATGGTGTGGAGTATATTCTACTACTATCAAATTCTCCTTTTCCTGTTTGCATTTCAGGCAAGAGAAATCTGTCTGTGTGTTTCCTTTTATGCATAACCTTATCTGTTTCAGCAATCAATTCTTATGCATGATATGCTCACAGTAGGTAGTTTTATACGTTCGAGTGAAATACTAGTTCTCTGAATCTAATGACAGCATTTGGTGACAAAAAACACTATCTCTACCACTGACAACCACTCAAGTTCTATGAATGGATTCATAAATTTTCTGCATGGACTGAACTGGTCAGTTACACCCCCTCCTCTATTCCAATTAAAAATCAACATGAAACATAATCTAATATAAGAAGTGCTCCATTTGAAAAAAATCACAAATTAAAGAAATTATATGTCTTCATCCGAAAACTGTATTTGAATGTGACCATTCTAATCAAAATGCTAGGTAAGATAACCATGCTATGAGACAGTACATCCACAGTATTCGAGAAGTTAGAAACACATTTTTATTTGAATGGGGTAATAGCTGCAAGCTGCACCTCCAATAACTGGTCCAGATGAGCTGGAACATTAGTGATTTCCACAGCATTTCTATGAAAATCTCTTCTTTCATAAAACTTTAGTATCATCCTCCAGTGATACAGGAAATCATCCAGCAAAGTTCCTGAAGAGGAGAACTGTAAAAGAAAAAAGACTGGAATGAAATTTATTTCCAAGCAATTTTCATCAGATATGAAAATGTTACATGTATAATGTTTGTTCACTTATAAATTTAATTATGAAATACAAATCTTTGCTGACAATGGCATGCAACTGTTGACTAGCGGGTTAATGAAAATTTACTCAACAAAAGAATAAAAGCACTACAAAATCACTATTTACTATTGAGCACAACACAGCAACCAACAGCAAGGATTTAAAGAAAACCCTATTTTTCTCTGGATGCTTGTTACAAACTTAATCATGTATCTCCATTACCCTTTGTTGTGCAGGATTATACTCAATTTTTACTACCACAAACTAGGTACACTTTGACTGCCATGGTTTCTCTGACCACTCACATATCTGAAGTTTTACAGCTGGCTATCAGTTGAGTGTTTAGCATATACCTTTGGTGATAAAGTTTCATCAATACATACTAGATGGCACCATGTCATGCCAATTTTCTCACGCAACGGTTCGTCAACCAGTCACAATTTATAACTGCGTACAAAAAAGTGTCTTAAAATCTGGTGACAAAGTTTCATCAATACATACTAGATGGTGCCATGTCGTGCCAATTTTCAAGCACAACAGTTCATGAACCTGTCACAACTTATAATGGTGTAGGAAAAAGTGTCTTAAAATCTGGTTGTGCATAATACACTGACATCATTTAACTGAAAAGACATAGGTGTTCTCAACTATATTGATTAATTCTCAAAACAGACCACTGATTAGTTTATTGTTCACATGTATATATATCTGTCAATATACTATGATTTCTGTTTCAGAGTTACTTTGAACCACTGGTCGTTGTTACCCCAGGATTACAGATACACAATTTACTAAACAATGCTGAAGCCAATGACAGTGGAGGACTAACAAATATGAACATTAACCATTCTTATACAGACAAAGACTCATTTGTAACTGTTAATGTGCCTGCAATTAAGAAAAACAAATGACACTCTATATTGATCAAATTGCAAGCTTGTGTGGTTCAGGCAGTGATTAAGGTGCAACACATAACATCAACTAGCTCCAGAAACAAGGAAT
The DNA here is from genome assembly GCF_023864345.2 of Schistocerca serialis cubense. Classification (NCBI taxonomy): domain Eukaryota; kingdom Metazoa; phylum Arthropoda; class Insecta; order Orthoptera; family Acrididae; genus Schistocerca; species Schistocerca serialis. The sequence goes on from NC_064642.1 coordinate 611,101,349, forward strand.
GAAGTTAGTTGGGCTTATAAGTGCCAGATATTGCCTCGACAAGTGAAGACCAGGTAACTTTAGTTATAACTGCACCAGACGTTTTGAAATGAGGGTTACAGTTTAAGGTGGATGAAGCTGAAGGTATTATAAAAAACTAAATTTGGAGCTATGTGTGTGGTATTCCATCCTAGTACCTTTTGTTGCATTTATAATTTTGATGATGTATTACACTGTTTTATTTATGTACTGTACTAGGTTGTCTTCATTTATGATGCTTAATAAAGCACTCAAGAAAACTTTAGATCAATGTATTTCTTTCTGGATGGTCAGAGTTTCATTGTGTTTTTGAAATATTGATCAAAAATGGAATGGTAGTTGACAAAATTGTTTTGGAAGTATAGGCCAGTCAATATATCCCTAAATCCATGCTAACTTTGAGCACCTACAATTTTTCCCATTACTTCCTCTGCATTAATCAGCTTGTAATCCGTTCACACATACCCCTATGTTCACTACCATAAATATCACAGAGTTAAAAAACAATGATAATCACATTTGAATCTGAAAATCGGTGGAAGTATACCTTGGTTTACGATACTATTGTACAGTGTCTGACTACAAACAAAATTCACTTTTTCCAATTCTAGTACTTTTTAGGCACTCAATGTGACTCTTACTTCCAGCAGCTCTCTTTGTATAAGCAAAAGCCACGTTACATTTTATTTAATTTTGTATCCATTTTTCCCACTAATAATCCCTGCTCCCAGGGTTAGAGAGGGCTGTGTGAGATATGTACCAATGGTTCACATTTCATGTCAATATTAAGTCCCCCAATAAATAGCTGCAAGAGCTGGTACTCAAGAAAGCATGGTCAAGTGAGTATCTCCAACACAACTGTGTACAGTAAAGCACACAATATTCAAGTCATCTAACAGGTCAATGACTGCATCATTTTCAGATGGCAAACAAGAATGAATGTACACAAGAAAGTAAAGTAAAAACAAAATTCTTTAAATCTGAATAACTGTACATGGTACGATGTTTTCTAACAACAAACATGACGAGAATTGGACTATGCAACAGTATCTAGCAATCTTCACTAAAGGTGTGTTAAGTCGAAAATCTAATTTCTCTGTAACTATAAGAAAGACTAATGGGAGGGGGAAAGGTGGGAGAAGAGGAAGAATTTGAACATTAACATAGGGATATTTACTATTAAAAACAATCTTGATCACGATTTATTAATTACGGTGACCGGTTTTGACCACTACTGTGATCATCTCCAGACCATTGAGTAGGAACCTCTTTCTGCTGGAGAATCACTGAGTAGGAACCTCTTTCTGCTAGAAAGTCACTGAGTAGTGTTTCTCTAGCAGAAAGAGGTTCCTACTCAATGGTCTGAAGATGATATGATATATTGCGAACCATGGATGAAGGGTATCATACGGATGCCATATTCCTTGACTTCCGGAAAGCTTTTGACTCGGTGCCCCACTACAGACTCCTAACTAAGGTACGAGCATATGGGATTGGTTCCAAAGTATGTGAGTGGCTCGAATACTTCTTAAGTAACAGAACCCAGTACGTTGTCCTCGATGGTGAGTGTTCATCAGAGGTGATTGTATCATCTGGAGTGCACCAGGGAAGTGTGGTAGGTCCGCTGTTGTTTTCTATCTACATAAATGATCTTTTGCATAGGGTGGATAGCAAAGTGTGGTTGTTTGCTGACGATGCTGTGGTGTACGGGAAGGTGTCGTCGTTGAGTGACTGTAGGAGGATACGAGATGACTTGGACAGGATTTCTGATTGGTGTAAAGAATGGCAGCTAACTCTAAATATAGATAAATGTAAATTAATGCCGATGAATAGGAAAAAGAATCCTGTAATGTTTGAATACTCCATTAGTAGTGTAGCGCTTGACACAGTCACGGCGATTAAATATTTGGGTGTAACATTGCATAGCGATATGAAGTGGGACAAGCATGTAATGGCAGTTGTAGGGAAGACGGATAGTCGTCTTCAGTTCATTGGTAGAATTTTGAGAAGATGTGGTTCATTTGTAAAGGAGACCACTTATAAAACACTAATACGACCTATTCTTGAGTACTGCTCGAGCGTTTGGGATCCCTATCAGGTCGGATTGAGGGAGGACATAGAAGCAATTCAGAGGCGGGCTGCTAGATTTATTACTGGTATGTTTGATCATCACGCGAGTGTTATGGAAATGCTTCAGGAACTCGGGTGGGAGTCTCTAGAGGAAAGGAGGCATTCTTTTTGTGAATCGCTACTGAGGAAATTTAGAGAACCAGCATTTGAGACTGACTGCAGTACAATTTTACTGCCGCCAACTTACATTTCGCGGAAAGACCACAAAGATAAGAGAGATTAGTGCTCGTACAGAGGCATAGAGGCAGTCATTTTTCCCTTGTTGTGTTTGAGTGGAACAGGGAGAGAAGATGCTAGTTGTGGTATAAGGTACTCTCTGCCACGCACCATATTGTGGATTGCGGAGTATGGATGTAGATGTAGATGACCACAGTAGTGGTCGAAATCGGTCACTTAATTAATAAATCGTGATCAAGACTGTTTTTAATGGTAAATATTTGTAACACATTGATCACAGTCACTCCCATGTTGTTGTTTTTGTGGTCTTCAGTCCTGAGACTGGTTTGATGCAGCTCTCCGTGCTACTATATCCTGTGCAAGCTTCTTCATCTCCCAGTACCTACTGCAACCTATATCCTTCTGAATCTGCTTAGTGTATTCATCTCTTTTTCTCCCTCTACGATTTTTACCCTCCATGCTGCCCTCCAATACCAAATTGGTGATCCCTTGATGCCTCAGAACATGTCCTACCAACCGATCCCTTCTTCTAGTCAAGTTGTGCCACAAACTTCTCTTCTCCCCAATCCTATTCAATACTTCCTCATGAGTTACGTGATCTACCCATCTAATCTTCAGCATTCTTCTGTAGCACCATATTTCGAAAGCTTCTATTCTCTTCTTGTCCAAACTACTTATCGTCCATGTTTCACTTCCATACATGGCTACACTCCATACAAATACTTTCAGAAATGACTTCCTGACACTTAAATCTATACTCGATGTTAACAAATTTCTCTTCTTCAGAAACGCTTTCCTTGCCATTGCCAGTCTACATTTCATATCCTCTCTACTTCGACCATCATCAGTTATTTTGCTCCCCAAATAGCAAAACTCCTTTACTACTTTAAGTGTCTCATTTCCTAATCTAATTCCCTCGGCATCTCCCGACTTAATTTGACTAAATTCCATTATCCTCGTTTTGCTTTTGTTGATGTTCATCTTATATCCTCCTTTCAAGACGCTATCCATTCCGTTCAACTGCTCTTCCAAGTCCTTTGCTGTCTCTGACAGAATTACGATGTCACTCCCATAATGTATTCAAAAGTAATTAACATAGGGAATTGAAGAAATTTTTTTTTAAATGTTTGACACCAAAGCTACTAATTATTCACTGGCTGACTAGCTTCAGGCTTTGCCAATTTTCACAAGCCCCATATTTTGTATTTGGGATATGTTTAGTGTGAAAAGATCTATTTATGTCATCACACTTACATGTAGTTTGGATCTTCATTATTCAGCATGGTCTGATACACGTGATGAGGATATTTTGTACAAAATGGAGAATATGTTCTCACTGGAACACACTGTGTGCCATGCTGGTTTATTTTAGACAGCCAACAAATTATTACCAGCTTTGGTTTAAACAAAATGTCTTCTCTTCAAAGCCTGAATGCTGCAAGATACAACATACTGAAAACCTTTATATGAATTCAGGGAAGGACAGGGCAATTGATCCAACTATACTGCCATTAACACATAGTATTACTAAAAAATAAATTTAAAAAAGAAAAACAGCAACAATGCAGGCACAACTCACAGAGACAAGCATACCCTTTAAGAGCACATGAAGTTGCCTAATGAGAAGGGGACAAAAACATGCATCTCTATCTACATGACTACTTTGCAGCTCGCCCAAGTCCTGACAGACGGTTCATTGAACAATTGAGATTATTTCTTTACCTGTCTGCTCTCAAATACCAGGTGGGGAAAAATGGATACTTAAATCTCTCCATGTGAGCTCCAGTTTCTCTTTTTTATTATGTTTGTCATTTCTTCCTATGTGGGTGTGCGTCAACATATTTTCACACTTGGAAGAGAATCTTGCTGATTGAAATTTCATGAAAAGATCTCACCGCAATGAGAAACGCCTTCATTTTAATGACACTTTTACCCTTTTTCTTGATGATGATTAAAAAGAGAGAGAGAGAGAGAGAGAGAGAGAGAGAGAGAGAGAGAGAGAGAGAGAGAGAGAGATATTCACTTCTTTGAGCTTTTACAACAGCCCTGTCAATTGTGGTGGTTGCCACATAAAGTGATAAAAATGATATTAAATAACTTCGCAAATATAACAAACTTGACGTCTTAACGAAATATGTTACTGTGTGAACTTTCAAAGATATAAGTATTATCTCTTCTCAGAAAAATAACGAAGACTCTGTAATCAATTAATATGATCTGCGAATGTAATTGCAATCTCTATTTTCTAGCAAAAAGTTTCCTTCTCTTCCCTTCCTCACTTAACGAAATCGCGAGAATCTCCTTAGCATTGCATTTTCACAAAAGTAAAAACAATTAACAAAAATACATTTTAACAACAAACAGTCATATACCCAGAATTTTGTTTGCATATTGGACCACAAGTTTAAAGCCCTGAGGTAGAAAAAAGTCGTATGCTTAAGCCACAGGCGTTGAAAAGATTTTCATTCTGATACAGAGCTAGTGGTCGTAAAACTAAAATAATAGAAAGCCGTGAGCCGACGGCCTTTCACTTTTTCTTTTGATCTGTTATTAAGTACTGCAATGTATGCATTATTTTAAGTAGCACGTTGTAATATGTTTGTTGTGGCATCTTTTAATATAAAAACACCATGTCAGGCAAATTAACTGTGAGAAGCATCACAACTGAGTCACTGATGTAAATAATTTTCCAGCTGTGAAGCAACCACAATAACATTAGCTTCAACTTTTCATAATGTATAAAAACCAATACATAAAGCACCACCACACAATCCTATCTGGTAAAGATCCCAAACCACACAGCAATACTCTGGAAAAGGCAAACAAACATAATGAAGGCAGTCTCTTTATTAGATTTTGTTCTGTTTTAACAACAAGCACTGGAACGAAGACGAAGAACGCAAGACCAGAGAAGGCAGTGAAACGACGTCTGCCAATGGTGCGCAGAATAGGACCGCACTGCGACAGGAGCGCCCTCAAACCAGCTATACAGCGCCGCTCATGCCAGCCTTGGTCACTCAGGTCGCACTCAGGATCGCGGTTGTTAGTTATCAGTGATGTGTGTAAAACTTGCAGGAACATTGCATAGCCAAGAATGTTACTGTTTGCATGATGCCCATCATTTGCAACTACTCCTTGTAAATCTCCAAGTTAAGTATTGTTAATTTGCTTTATAGAAATAAAACTACTAATGTTATTTGCTTGAACTGTTGTATAGCATTCCAAGAATGTCACATCCTTTAGGCACCCCATACGAGACGAGTGGGCAAGACCAACAACTGGTTACGAGGTGTTACATACAAATTCTGTCCCTAATGGCCACGGCATTTTGCTGGCACCTTAATTCTCTCGTCTTTACTTTGCTGGGGCACTCGCTTTCCTTTAACAGTTTCTTGTCTTTCTGCTAATTCGTTTTTTCAGATGGGCATTGCAGAAAATTTGATTTTGTCATTATTTACATTGCTTGCCTTGCATATATTTTGCATTTGTGTCTTCCAACATGCCCACCAATCCTGTCTGGTGCCACAGCCACAAGCTTTAGATGCCACACAGCTAATGCAAATGTTTCAGTTTCAGACACAGCAAATGTCAGCACTACTCAACACAGTGCAGCAGCTACTGGCCAACGCTACACACCCAACAGAACGAGCTCCACCTACTACAGCTGCTATACCACCTTTTCGACAGTTTAGTGAACAAGAAGAGGAATGGCTCAAGTGGTTATCACAGCTCAAGGCACATTTACTTGCCACAATGTACCAGGTACTGTGGAACTTACCTATCTATTATCCCCGGCAGGAAGTGCAGTGTTCAGATTAATTCAAAAAATCTTTCCTAACGCCACTCTGCGTGAACTTGCGTATGACAGTGTAAGAGAGTCACTATGGCACAATTATGAACAACAAGTAAATGTGGTAGCAGCTAGGTATCAATTCTTCAATTGCAAAAAACGGTCGGAAAAAACTTATCCTGAGTGGGTAACAGATTTGCAAGGTATGACAAGGAAATGCAAATACAAATGTGCTTGTGGTGCTTTATATTCAGACATTATGTTGTGTGATGCAGTCATGTACAATGTACCTGACGTCAAACTCGGAGAACAAATTTTGAAAGTCTGATCCATCATTTCAGCAGCTAGTGCAAATACTAGATCAGTACAATTCTGGTATCTTGTTAGCTCATACATTTGAGCAGCCAGCTATCTGACAGGCTGAGTCCCTTAGTTGTGATCACTGGCGGCGTGCGCTTGCCAAGCCGAGTAAAGAACACCTCGCCACACCGCGTAAGTAGTTCGCTAAACAGGCGAGCAAAATTAAGTCTTGCCCTAGATGTTATTCATGGCACAAATGCCAAGACTGCCCCTCCCAACAAGCTCAGTGTTACACTTGTGGTAGGAAAAGATACTTACAATCCGTATGTTTGCAATGGAACAGACATCAGAATTCAGTCCACTCACTCACAAAAATCTAGTCACAAGGCCCATGTCGTTAATGCAGTATACTCCAAGACTGCAACTAGCAAGCATGCAGTTTTGTCAGTGATACATCAGTCAAACAAACTTCTTGTTCATTTACTTAATTGTGGGAAACGTGTCAAATTTCAATTGGACATGGGTGCCTCTGTCACTTGCTAGGCTCCCCACCCCTGTCTAACATTAGCATGCAACTGACTGCTTATAATGGACAAGACATTCCCATTCTCGGAACATGTACTTTGCCTGCCATGTATCGCTCGCATACGCGAACAGTGACTTTTACAGTACTACAATCACGCAAGTGTGAGACCATATTTGGTCTTTATTATTTTGATTTGTTTGGCTTTAACATTCAGACCAATGTGTTGTCAGTGTCTGCATTCAATGCAAAAGACAGTGTAGCTAGCTTGCTAAAAGAATTCCCGGAACTCTTTTCTGAAGGTTTAGGCATGGCTAACAATTTTGTTGCACATATTACACTTCAATAACAATGCTCAGCTGAACTTTTGCTGGACCAGAACTATTCCCATTGCATTGCGGGATAAAGTCACTGTTGAACTTAAGGAATTGCAAGATAACGGAATTATTGCACCCATATCAGAAAGTCATTGGGCAAGTCCATTGGTTTTGCTCCCCAAACCTGCAGGTCGCATTTGCCTCTGTGTTGACTACAGTCAACCCACAAACAGTCACTGATACTTATCCACTGCCATCCCCAGAGGATCTCATGGACAAATTAGGCACTGGACGCTACTTTTATAAAATTGATTTGCGCGACGCGTGTCTTCAAATACTGTTCGATGAAGAACCTCAAAAAGTGTATGTAATAAATACTCAGTTGAGCTTGTTTGAATATTTGCTTCTGCACCCACCATTTTCCAATGGTATTTGGAACAGCTGACTGCACACGAGCCACACTGTTCAAACTATTTAAACGATATTGTCATAGCAGGTCGTACACCTGAAGAACATATTGCAAATTTACGTGCATTGTTGTGTGTGTTATCTGAGACAGGACTAAAGACTGGATAAATGTGATTCTTTTAAACCTGAACTACAGTATCTTGGTCACGTCAAACAGTCAAGGAGTACATCCTCTGCAGTCGCATTTGTTAGCCATTCAACACTTGGCAGTTCCTCACAATATCACAGAATTGCAGTCAGTTTTTGGGAAAATAAACTTTTACATTCGGTTCATACCAATTGCTGCACAAGTCGCACCTCCATTGCGTAGCAAGAATGTCCCCTTTGTTTGGACACATGAGAGCCAAGTAGCTTTTTAAAAACTTGAAGATGCATTGCTCAGTAATCGATGCTTAGTTTACTTTGATCCTAACAAACCGGTTGTATTGCAAGGTGATGCTTCCTCTTACGGAACTAGTGCCATGCTTTTGCACAGAATTGGTGATACAGGTATGCCTATTGCTTTCACATCAGAAATATTGTCCAAGCTCAGTGTAACTACTATTCACAAATTGAAAAAGAGGCTTTGGCTATGGTGCATGGCATCAGCAAATTTCACCACTATTTGTATGGCAGAAAATTCTACTTAGCAATGGATCACAAGCCTTTGCAGTCTTTGTTTCATCCGACGAAACCGGTTCTTGTACGAACTGCCCAAAAACTGCAACGGTGGGCTTTGTTTTTGTCTCAATACCAGTAAGAGATTGTATGTCGTCCAACAGCTGAACATAGTAATGCGCATGTGCGTTCACGTCTTCCAATTGGCCCAAACACAGACTCTGATGCTTCTGCTGCATCTTGTTGTCACATCAATGCTCAGGATTCTGAATTGCTTAGATCTTTTCCGCTGAACTGTAAGAAAGCTGCACAGGCCACAAAGCTGATTCTGATCTGAACATTTTTCTCCAGTACATTCGCACATCGTGGCCTCACTCAGCGAATAGCATAAAGGACTCTGTAGTCACCAATACTTTGCATGTCAGCATAGCCTCGCTGTACAGAAAGATGTGATTCTTGTTCAGAGTGACAGCGGTCAGTCACGTGTTTATCCCTAAAGCTTTGCAAAAAGAAGTGTTGCAGTTACTTCACCAAGGAAAGCAGACAGTAGGCTCCAGGCGAGATCGTCTCAACTTGGCACTTGCATGTATCTTCTTTCAGGACCAGATGGCTTGCAGTGCCACCATCAAAATCAACTTCACCTCTTGTCACGGACACAATGACCTTTCAGTATCTCTTCCCCAGATTAATGGGTCAAGAGGACACTGCATTCACAGCAGCTGCCAAGGGGAGAGAGCCGGGGCGGGAAGGGGTGGAGGATCCGGGGCGGAGGGGGGGGGAGAGGGGGCGTGGGGGGGGGGGGGGGGGGGAGACGGGGGGGGGGGATCCGGGGCGGGAAGGGGGGGGAAACTCCGTGGGGGGGGGGGGGGCAGAGCCGGTGCGGGAAGGGGGCGAGACCCCGTGCGGCGGGGGGGGGGGGGGGGGGGGCCGGGGCTTGGGAGGGACCGGGGCGTGTGAGGGACCGGGTCGTGGGGGGGAGCGGGGCGTGGGGGGGGGGGGGGGACCAGAGTGTGGGGGGGAACCGGGATGTGGGGTGAACCGGGATGTGGGGAGAACCGGGATGTGGGGGGGGGGGGGGGGGGAGGGGGAACAGGCCTGGAGGGGTACTGGGTCGTGGGGGGGACTGGTGTGTGGTATCTCCTGGATTTCCCAGTTAAAAATACACTTTCTCCCAGGTGAAAATACACCTTTATGTATTAAGTGACAGTATACTCTTAGTCCCAACTCTACAACTTATCAATCCTTTGAATGGTTATCGTTTTATACAGCGGCGTAGAAGTTCCCAGCACTTTAGAAAACAAAACTCAAGAAAAAAAAACACATTTTGAAAAGATTTTATGCGCACTAACATGTACACTGCATACTTTCCTATTACGAAAGTATAAATTCAAATTCCACCAAACACCGCATGTTACTTTCCAATGCACTGAAATCGAGAATGCGATGAGCTTTTGTAAGCCAGTCATAGCTCATGTCACTTGATCTCGCAAGCCGATGACAGCGGATATTCAGAGCATAGGACACGTGATATAGACAGCCAATAGCAACATCACTGTTAAGTAGCGCGAACACACAAATAGTAAAAGTTAATACCTTAAATTAATATAGATAGTGTTGCTGCAAGAAGAAAAAAAAAAAAAGAGAAAAAAAGCTTTCACTTATAATATTGGTCTTAAGCTGCAAGACAAGCTAAGCTTTCACATATAACGTAGATCTTTGCGCGTGTTACACTTTAAGATAAATCACACAAATGTACCAATAAAAATTTTAACAACGACATAAATGTCTGATGATCTGGGCTCTAAATTCTTCTAAATGGTCGTCTTCAAAGAGTTGATTTTTAAATGAGAATTATACGCTCTGTGATTTATGAAATTCATCGTACATCATTGCACATAGTTAATCTTGTGTAAAAGGAAATTTACTTTGAAACTAGTGCTTTTCAAACAACCACTCGCAATATTTTCCTGCGACTTGTTAGAAACAGGTTCGTTTCAGCAGTTGCCAGAGAGCCCCAGATGAAAGGCGCCACCAAGCTTGCGCAGCTACGATGGCGTAGGAAACATTGAAAGATCTTACATTATGTCATAAAAGAAACAGGACATTAGAGGATACTCCAAGAGCATCAGAATTTCGTGAACCATACTAAAATCCGTAACTCAGCTTAAAGTGTCCAGATTCGGTTGTAAATTTTCTTGGAGTACCAGTACTGTATCATCTCGTGTTTGGTTCTTTATTATGGCATAACGCCACATGTGCCGGAAGATAAAAACAAGGACTTGAAATGCAGCAACCAGATGAAACTAGCAAATAGTGTGGAGTCAAATAAATTGACTGCCTCAGTGGAAAAGATTTATTCTTTAGCAAACCAAAAAAAAAAAATAACTTAATTCTTCTGCAAGGCGATTAATGCTTCACTGTAACAAAGTTGGAAATAAAATAAAATCTCAAACTAATAATATATTTTAGCCTTCCGTAATGTCGTGAATGTATTTTAATTCACTTGACAGCTTCCAGCCATAGAAATCCGTACTACAACTCAGACTGCTCTGTGCATCAACCCCAGATATACGGTATTTCCGGACCAGGACAATACTAAGATAGCTCCCCTCCCCTCCCAAGCGTTTGAGGTAGGCCCAGATGAAAAAATTCCCGGGTGTTTCCCGGATCTCCCGGTTGTCCTGGGTCGTATACACCCTGTAAGAGGCAGAGGTCGAGTTGGGACAGCAAATTTTCGACATCTCTGCCATGGCCAGGAAGCACAGTGCCACCCCACAAGGGGTTATGAGCGTGAAGATCTCCCAAAAGTAGGTAAGGTTCAGGGATATGATTAATCAGTGCAGATAATACATTCAGGGGTACCATCAGGAGGAAGATATGCATTGCAAGCAGTTATTTCCTGCATTGTCGTTATTCTGACAGCCACAGCTTCAAGAGGGTTTAAAGGGGCACAGTTTCGCTACAGACTGAGTTTAGGACATAAACACAAACTCCACATGACACACTGGTTTCTGTCATATCCCTTACAGCCATGGAGGGCAGGGGTCCGTATTGCTGGGAACCAGGTTTCCTTGAAGGCAATGCAGAAAGCAGGTGTAAAGCTTAACAGTTGCCGTAGCTCAGCCAGGTGGTGGAAAAAACCACCGCAATTCCACTGGAGGATGACAGCATCGTGAGACTGGGAAGGCATGGGACATCCAATGAGGCAGTTTACACCTCAGGGTCACCTGCTGCCATCGACTTTTTGCCTGAGCAGTCTATATGCATCGTGTCTGAGGGTCGGCGAGAGTTAGGTCCTCAGTGGATGCCAGAATCTCCACCTCATCTGCAAATGCAGAGCTTGTACGTAGCGGTGGTGTGGGTGCCACTACAATTCTCTTCGTCTTGGGGACCTTCGTTTTGGATTTCTCTCGCTGTGTAATGATTCGAGAATGTCTGTGCAAATTCTAGAACCACTCAGCCTTCTACCACCTCAAACACACGATATTCTGGATATGAGTGTGGGATGGTACAATCCTACCTACTGCACGTCACGTTTGTGTGTGCTGGTTTAAAATCAGTCGCGGGAAGAAAGTAGACGCGGCGGACGAACGCCACTGCCAAGTACCTATCGGGCAATCCACAGATGTTTTATTGAGTGTGTAAGGAAGAACCATAATGCTTATTGGGTCATTGACTATTGTTATTAAGACAAAGACAGTTGAAAAAGAACTCTTGAAAACACTTGACGTAACCTTGCTATAGGCAAGAATTATTTTCCGATTTATGTTAAGGAAAGTTATGGTATCAAAGCCAACTTTCTTTTAATTGTAATTTGATTTGTTTCTGACGTTCAACTGTATGAGGGACTTTCCAGAAGTTATATATTTATGTTGAAAGTGAGAGTATTATTGCGTATGGAAGTCAAATAAGTCGTTAATTGATGAAAAACAAACAAACAAAAAAACCAAAGCGGCGGCATAAGAGAAGGTCACAGCTACAGGATGTATGCGCTCAAACTTCCTCTTAGCCTCAGTGTAGGTCAGTTGGTCCAGGGTCTCATATTCCATGATTTTCCTCCCTTTCTGTAAAATCCTGTAGTCTGGCGAGCAAGGTGAATGATGCTCTCCCCAGTTGACACAGATGGAATGAGCGGCACATGGAGTATTGGAATGTGACGGACATCCACAATCTCAACATGTTACTCTTCAACTACAGTGGGAAGACATATGGCCAAACGTCCAGCACTTAAAGCACCACATCAGGGGAGGGATATATGGCTTGACGTCACAGCGGCAGACCATCGCCTTGACCCTCTCAGGCAATGCGTCACCCTCGAAGGCCAAGATGAAGGCACCGGTGTCAACCTGATTATCCCTCGGGCCCCGATGGATGCATCGGATGAAATGAACACCTCGCCACTCTAAATTGGCACACAGCTCATTGTCAGACTGCAAAAGAAGGTCCCTGTGGAATATAATCCCCTGAGCCACATTTAAGCTCTCATGGGGCGTGATGGTAACAGAAACATCCTGCAACTTGTCACAGGTGAGTAATGCCTGTGACTGGGCAGAGGATGCTGTTTTTATCAAGACTGACCCAGAGCGCATTTTGGACAAGCCCTCCACCTCCCCAAACTTGTCCTCCAAATGCTCCACAAAAAACTGAGGCTTCATGGACATGAAAGGTTCCCCATCAACTCTCATACATACAAGGTACCGGGTTGAATAAGCTTCACTGCCATCCTTAGCCTTGCATTCCTCCCATAGTGTGGCCAGGGAGGGGAATGGTTTGGGGTCATATTTCTTAGCACTGAAGTTAGACTTTGCCCGCTTAGAGAGCGCTGGCGGTGGACCATCAGCAAGAGAGGATGTACTACGCTTCATCGCGTGTCATCCCCCCTCACGCCACCCACTCCAACCAGGGGCCCTCCCCACGGGCACCACCCAGCCTCAGCAAGGGACACCTGGCACGATGGCCATTGCCGGGAGTCCTGATGCCCCAGGGAGATGGTCATCTACTCCATGGCATACACGGGAAGTTAACAGCGCAGGCATGAGCAGAATTGTCAGGGGGCTACAACCAACAGGGTACATAGCAGCTCCACCGCAACCAACTGGCTACCGTGCTGGATATGAGGTGCCAAGAAGTCCATAGTCATCGTCGGCACAGAAAACGACACTGCATAGTGCATGGTGGAAAACGCACCCACGAAGGTGTCGTCACTGAAGATATGGAGAATGAGCAGAATTGAAATGCAACAACGAGAAAGTGGGCTGAAGATCTCAATGCAAGATGGACGTGATACACCATTCAAGGCGCCCTTCCCCAATTGGCTCACTCTTCGGGAAAATTTAGAAAGATGGAGATCAAACCCGACAAGGACCAGCACATAAAGGTTGAAACGTATGAGACTCTTTTTAGTCACCTCTTACGACAGGCAGGAATACCTCAGGCCTATTCTAACGCCTGGACTTAAAGATTTGTGGCGCCCTCCATCAAATGCTGGAATTCAATATTGTGTTGGCTCACCCTTAGCCATGACGACAGCTTCCACTCTCACAGACGTACTTTCAATCAGGTGCTGAAAGGTTTCTTTGGGAATGTCAGCCCATTCTTCAAGGAGTGCTGCACTGAGCAGAGATATTGATGTCGATTGGTGAGGCCTGGCACCAAAATTGGCATTCCAAAACATCCCAAAGCTGTTCTATGGGGTTCAGGTCAGGACTCTGTGCAGACCAGTCCATTACAGGGATGTTATTGTCGTGTAACCACTCCACCACAGGCCATGCATTATGAACAGGTGCTCTATCATGTTGAAAGATGCAATCGCCATCCTTGAGTTGCTCTTCCACAGTGGGAAGCAGAAAGGTGCTTAAACATTAATGTAGGCATGTGCTGTGATAGTGCCAAGCAAAACAACAAGGAGTGCAAGCCCCCTCCACGAAAAACACGACCACACCACCTCTGAATTTTACTTTTGGCACTACACACGCTGGCAGATGACGTTCACCAGACATACGCCATACCTACACCCTGCCATCGGATTGCCACATTGTGTACCATGATTCATCACTCCACACAACGTTTTTTCACTGTTCAATCGTCCAATGTTTATGCTCCTTACACCAAGCGAAGTGTCGTTTGGCATTTACCAGCTTGATGTGTGGCTTATGAGCAGCTTCTCAACCAAGAAATCCAAGTCTTCTCACCTCCCACCTAACTGTCATAACACCTGCAGTGGATCCTGATGCAGTTTGGAACTCCTATGTGATGATCTGGATAGATGTCTCCCTATTACACATTACGACCCTCTTCAACTGTCAGCGGTCTCTGTCAGTCAACAGATGAGGTCGGCCTGTATGCTTTTGTGCTGTATGTGTCCCTTCACGTATCCACTTCACTATCACTTCAGAAACAGTGGACCTAGGGACTTTTAAGAGTGTGGAAATCTTACGTACACGTGACACCCCATAACCTGACCACGTTCAAATTCCGTGAATTCCGTGGAGCACCCCATTCTGCTCTTTCACAGTGTCTAATGACTACTGAGGTCACTGACATGGAGTACCTGGCGGTAGGTGGCAGCACAATGCACCTAATATGAAAACCGTATGTTTTTGGGGGTGTCTGGATACTTTTGATCACATAGTGTACGTATTATGTAGTCTTGTTGTATGACACTCTCTCAGTTGTTGAGGATATCTTCATAATTGATCTACAAAACAGTGGATATCCTATTTAATCAAATGACTCCAAGCATTGACTTTTCTAAGTAATTCCACAAATTGGCAACAATGTTTGCTTATTAATGTGCCAAATGAATCTATGAATGTGCAACCTAGCACGAAAACATGTGATATAATGTTTCCAGGAATATGGATCTGTTTCTTCTTATGGTGAACTGTGTAACAGCCATCTTCAACACTGAATTTAAGTTGTTGAGTCACATACCTGGTAGTATATATACTTTAGAGTCTTGCAACAAATGGAGGCGACAGCCATAAATTCTGAATTCATCAAAATGATGAGTGAAAGCGTTTGGAAGAAGTTAGAGCACACCTAGTTATTCATCTAAGAAAAGTCTGCAGCTCGTGGTCTTGCGGTAGCGTTCTCGCTTCCCGCGCACAGGGTCCCAGGTTCGATTCCCAGCGGGGTCAGTGATCTTCTCTGCCTCGAGATGACTGGGTGTTGAGTGTCTTTCATCATCATTTCATCCTCATTCACTCTCAAGTCGCCATAGTGGCGTTAAAGAACTTGTGAAGTGGCGGCCGAAACATCCTGCGAGGGGTCTCCCGGCCACCAATGCCATACGCTCATTCATTCACTCAATCTAAGAAAAGAAGTTTCGTGAATGAGGGTGGAAACTGCACTGATGAGAAAACAGTTGGTTGTAAGTCTGAGTAGTACACAGACTGGTGCTGTTCGTTAAAGATATAAATGTGTAGAGATCTGTCATTACAAAACACTCGATTTCAGTGAAAATTTCAACTTTGTGATTTATTACTGACTGGAACAATATCACAAAATTTGATGTAGCCTCATTACATAGGTATTTTCAATAGCTCTTTTCATTTTTAAAGCAATAGCTCCAGTACTGTATAGAAAAATTCATTGTGTGTTATCACAAAGACAAAAACGAGGCAAAAAAAAACTTTGAGTAAAAAAGTTCGTGCCATTATTACACGTGAAATGAATATATTCTGAAATCCAAACACTTTTGAAGCTACTATTTAATCCCTTCATTTCCAGTTTTTCCAACTGCAATATTGTTGTGACTTGGAAAAGTGTTCTACAAGAAGTCGGTTACATTGCCAGATGTGTTACCACCTCTCAGTTTGCTAATGTGGAACCAGGCCATTTTTTTGTTATACAGCATTCCACCACCACGTACAACGACTTCATTTCTGTTTTTAATACTGATATTTTCAAACATTTGCATTGTAGGCTTCAAAGTAGGCCTATCTTTTCACCAGCTTCTCCATTTTGTAACACAGTCTTGGATGACAGTTGTATTTCCCTTTGCTGTGTCTGCAGTGGTTATGGCCAGTCCGTTTTTTCACTGCAGTTGAATTTCTTCTGTCCCCCCCCCCCCCTCCCCTCCCCGCTTGTTGTTCACTTGATGCCAGTCTGTATTTTCATCATCTGTAGAGTTTATGTCCAGCTACTTGTTAATGCCTATGTATTGTGTGTTTACAACAATGGATCTTGTTTCACTGATGCACACGTTGGTTACACTTCAGCTGGTTGCCACTACAGCAGTATTTGGATCTTCGTGACCTGATGGTTTTGCAGGTTTTTTA
This sequence comes from Schistocerca serialis cubense, assembly GCF_023864345.2. Lineage (NCBI taxonomy): Eukaryota > Metazoa > Arthropoda > Insecta > Orthoptera > Acrididae > Schistocerca > Schistocerca serialis. Next base: position 611,117,951 of record NC_064642.1, read on the forward strand.
CTACTATTCTGATTAGTAATAGTGGTAATTGCTGCTTCTGTGATGTCCTCCAATCTTGCATATGGATTTTGCCTCAGATTTGCGAAGTTTACCGATTTAGTTTCGATCATAATACATGCACACTATTTTCGACATATTTTACACATTGTGTTTCTGCGTTACTTGAAGATTAAATGGCACTGTTTTTGTGTACCGCCTGATATTGATATATAAAAACTTCCCCACTAACAGTGGATAGGGAAATTGTTTTTCCTTCTAGTATCGTTATGAATTGCACAGTGCATTGTAGAATCACCCATGTTGCTAACCACATTGTACATTTCTGTAGAAAAGACTTTTTGACGTATGTTGTGTTGCCCTACAAGATTGTACTATTGGATAATTTGAGTGAAATCATGTATAAGTCTCAAAACTCAGGTTATCACATTGAGAGAGATTTCCAGTGTGTAGCTAGCAGAAGTGAACATTTTGGTTTAAACTTATCCATGCACTGGTGCTACTTTGGCTTAATATCAATCTGGATGACTAAGAACGCCACATATGGCATCTCATCAAACATGTGCCCAGTAACATCAACTTTTCATACATGTAAGTCTTTTTGATTTATCTGTAAGTAAGTATTTTTGATTTGTTTGTAATTGCTTAACTTGAGCCTTTGTTGGATTAAAGGTTAAACAGTTATGAGCCTGTTGTGTTACTGTACTGGATGTGTCTGGCAGAGATAGGTTTGTGCCTTTTGTCAGGATATTTGTGTCTTCAGTGCACATCACCGTTTTTAAAAATTCCTTTGATGTCCCCTGCAAATCATTTCTATTGGTCAAAATCGGAAGTGGACCAAGCAGCAAACCTTGTGGGACAGCATATGTGATCATTCCCATGTCTGTACTACATCTACATATCTCTGTTTTATCATGTGTCAATGGGATTCTCTGTTTCCTGTTGTTAAAATAAGACTCCAGCAATACAAATGGAACAATTTTAGTTGCATGCTACTTTACAACCTTGCCAAGATCACATAAAATGCCAGTTGGTAATTTGTCTTGTTCAGGTTTACAACAGAAAAAAATATCGTGAGATCATATTAGGCAAATTGTTTTTTGAGTAGAGAAGCCTTTATGCAAACCAAAGTCAGTGGTTTAAATTGCTATTGTCAAAGAGAGAAATCTGGAAAGGGGGATAGGGGTGTACAATTAATGTTATTTGCTGATACCCACTTTCAAAAATGGGTGTTACTATTGCATAAATTCCTGCATATTTAGCTGAGATCACTGATGCACACATACATGATGGAGCTCTGTGTGGAGGTGGTCATTTTGAATCCTGGTGTTGGGAGAAATTTTCATTGCTGGTGTTTGACTGACAAGGGCAGGAGATATGATGGTGTATAGTTCCTGATCATTGAACTTTGGGCCATTATCCTGGATTAAATACCCAATACCTCCATAGTCTCATAGAGTGAGAACATGTGAAACTGTTAATTGTGATCCATCTGTCAGACTGAGGCATAAGCATGGGGACCCATTTGTGCTGTTCAGGAGGATTAGGCTATTTGCCAGCACTGGTTTTTATCCCGCAGGTCATTCCATGTCAAATCATCTAGAAATTTAAGAAAATGAAATATTACCCCCACAGAAAACTTTCAAATTTTGTGTGGTGAAAGTTTAGGAATCCCTGTGACAGATTCCAAAATTTGGTTAAATGATTGCTGTGCTATAATAAGAATAAATTGAGGAATTTTGTGACCATATTGTCGAAAGCTTTATCTGTCATTGAGAACATAATGTAATAGTTTCTATAATTTTTGCAGTAGGTTATTGACCTTTTTTTATTTTTTCCAAATGAGAGGATAGTGTTATGTTTGGAAGTGACACCATTAAGTTTAGAGACATTCATTTCTTTTGTCTTACATTGCTTGTTTTTATAAAGATGACATAAAATGATTGCCTCCAAATTAATTTATTTTTCTCCGACTTTAGGATTTTGTTCAAACTTTTAGAAGGTCATTAAGAACCAAAGTAGACACAATAGAAATGACAATTGTTTAAGAGAAATAAAAGACAATACTGAAAATGCTTTGATAAAAAACAGTTGACGGCAGTAAACCATTTGTGGGCAACATACAATGAAATCAATATTTAATTCACATCTTGATATTACTTACTCTGATTTAATGTTAATAACTGCTGAGTTAAAGATGTTTAACTGTCAAAACTTTCCAGTTTTACTTAAAAGCTGTAATGTATATTCCAAAAGACAACAATTCCTAATTTTCAGTGGTTTCCATCGGTTTAGAGTAGTTTATTTAAATTGTATTATCATGAGTCAAGAAAGCACAAGTCTCTTATATAAACAAAGAAATATAAACAGTGATGCACATAAAAATTTAAAAACAAATTAAATATAAAGAGTGATGTAAATAAAACTTTCTATATTCTGAAAATATTGGAACTGTTTCACTGGGAGAAAATATCTACCAACAGCGGGCGCGCACGCACACACACACACCACCACCACCATTAACAACAACAACAAATAATAATAATAATAATAAAGCACCTCCACTATGAAGTTTAGGGGATTTTTTTATTGTTTTCAATTTACAATATTTTTGCCTGCCTTTTGTTCCCTTTGATATGGCAACATTCCTTTGTCATTTTAAGCATTCTTTGTCCTGTGAAAGTCATGAATGCTCACAACATCCCTATACATTAGTGAGTTTATGGAAAGATTTGAGCAGTATTGTAGGTATACATAATTTCAAATACTTCAAACCTTTCATTAACAGATCGAAAAAATTACTGGCATATTATTTTACTAAATTGAGACTATAATATTCCCATTTTTCTAGGTTAAATAATGGAGAGCTGCTCATCTAGAGAATTTTCTCATACAAGTTACAATGCAGATGAATGTGATCGTTCCCTGACAAGTATTTCTGACCTAACTGAAGAAGAGCAGGAGTTACTGTTATGGCATAGTGGTGGTGTATCTTTGCCTTTACATCAAGTGTTCTAAACACAATGGAATATATTTAGTAAGAGTCTCACTACATAAAAACAGATGCGTTGACACTTTGAGTTTCACAAAAATAAAGTGACGTCTGATTTTCCTGAAGTGAAATTACAGCAAGCAAAGGAACTAAAAGAGAAAGGACTTTCTATCATTCCTGGTGCAAAGTTATGCCAAATTTGTAGAACGAATGTTGCAGAATATAAGAAAGGGAATGAAGGAACTTGTTCAGAGGACATCAGTGAAACTAGATATGTGACTATTCAGTCTCTAGGGGAAAAAAAAGCTAGTCACAAGTTTAAAATATTTGGGACTGTCTTCAGCTAAATTGCATTCTGTTTCTCGTCACAGGAGGGCTGCAATAGTCAAACCTAAATTGGAATCCTGTAACGGAGGCATTACAAAATAAGCTTCCACGTGTGTACGATGTTGAATTGGAAGAGAAATATATGAACATGAAAATTATGAGCATGGATAGAAAGTAATTCATTTTGATAAATTAATGGAACAAATAAAAGAGAAAATGAAACACTGCAATAATCAAGAAAAAATTCAACTTTTGACTCTTGTGCTAGAGACTTGGACTTGATAAAAAGTATGTGAAATGTTGGTACATCAGGTAAGTACTCTTTTGAAACAAAAGGGAATTTTATCACTGCCTGAACAGAAAAGGGGAAAGACAGTACCATAGGAAACAACTGATAGAGTAAAAAAAATTCTATTTGCTTGATGAACACTCTAGAATAATGGCAGGAAAGAAAGACAAAGTGAGCATCTTGAAAAATGCACATCAACAGTAATGACTGATTTTAAGAATTGATACTCATTCTGTATCATTCATCAAACTTATCAGTTGCCAATACGTGAAATTAATCTTAAAAAAATGGTACCAAGATCAAATAGGAGTAATAATTTGCAACATTAATCACAGAACCTGTATCCTTCGTCTCTGTGACACACGTCTTCCTACGTCCCTACTTCAGAGATACCTGCAAAATCATGTGGAAGCTTTTGAGCCTGCTGAAAGAGTTCAATACAACCAGTGGATTTCAACAGACAGGATGAATTTGGTTCTTCAAGTAAGCACATTGTCAGAAATTTGTGAGTTGCTGGTACAGAAGATAGAGAAACTTGCAGCTCATCCCTTCATCACAAAATATCAGTGTAATTATTTTAAATGAGAACAGAAACTCTTCAAGAAGGGTCTGTTTCAATGTTGATGGGTTTCAGTGAAAATTTCAGCTTTGTTGTGCAAGACAAAGCTCAAGGTTATTGCTGGAATGACAACAGTTGTCTCTTCACACAATTTGTGTGTACTATAAGGAACACCAAAGTTTGCAATCTAAAAGCCTTTGCATTGTTTCTGATGATTTAGAGCATGATGTGGACATGGTTCATCAAATGTAGAAGACTGTATTGCAGTTCTTGAAACAAGATCTTGAATTGCCTATAAGTGATACTGAATATTTCACAGATGGTTGTGCTGCACAGTACAAACCTGCAAGAATTTTTTTTTTTTACATAAGCAGGTCTGTAAAGATTGTTTCATGGGCAAATACTTAGTGCTGCACACGTTTTTCAGTTTTGTCAAGAAAACCTGACACAACATGCATCCACAGGGGCCTTCATCATCCTTTTACAGGGTGTGGTAGATAAGTAATGAGACTGGCCGCCGCGCGGCGCCCCAGTCGCTCGCAGGGCGGTCTCCACCTGTACGTCACGTGGTGGGGGATCTGAGCTAACAATAGAACCGGTTCGCAGTCGCGTTGGAGCTCTGGTGCAGTGAGGATCGAGCTTCGCGTATTACGTTGTTTGTGTGCCCGTGACACTTGTGAAAACGCTGAAGATGGATCGCTCGATAGAACAGCGGTATGCAATCAAATTTTGCTTTCGCTTGGGCAAAACTGCTTCGGAAACTTTTGCTATGATTACGGAGGCCTACAAAGAAGACTCCCTATCAAGAGCTCAAGTGTTCCGGTGGTTTAATGAATTTAAAAACGGGAGGGAATCCGTTGAAGACATGGAACGATCTGGACGCCCTTCAACGAGTCGTGTGGATGAAACGGTGGCCAAAGTGAAAGAACTCCTGGACTCCGACCGTCGTTTAAGTCTCAAAATGATCGCCGATGAGATCTCCGTGAATAAATTTACGGTTCACCAAATTGTTACGCAAGATTTGATGATGAGGAAAGTTTGCGCAAAATTGGTTCCCCGAGTGCTCACCGCCGAACAAAAGCAACAACGAGTGGACGTTTGCCGTGAGACATTGAATGATTTGGAAAATAATCCACACTTTTTAGACAAAGTAGTAACAGGCGACGAATCGTGGACATTCCAGTACGACCCAGAGACGAAAGCCCAGAGCTCGGAGTGGCACACACCGGCATCCCCGCGGCCGAAGAAAGCAAGAATGTCAAAGTCCCGCATCAAGACAATGCTGATTGTGTTTTTCGACAAGCGGGAGTTAATTCACAAAGAGTTTGTCCCTCAGGGGAAGACTGTCAATGCCGAATTCTACAAAGAAGTCCTTCAGCGATTGCACAGAGCCGTCAAACGGAAGCGACAGGAACTTGCTCAACGCTGGCGTCTCCACCACGACAACGCTCCGGCGCACACAGCGTTCCTCGTGACCTCCTACTTGACCCGAATTGGGAGTTGAAGTTTTGCCACAGCCACCATACAGCCCTGACTTGAGTCCTCCTGATTTCTTCCTATTTCCGAAGGTCAAAAGATGCCTGAAGGGTCATCGTTTCGACGATATTCCGAACATCCAACATGCTGTCACGAAGGCACTAACTGGGATAACTCAAACGGACTACAGTGGGGCCTATGAAGCTTGGAAAACGCGCTGGCAACATTGTGTCGACGCCCAAGGCGAGTATTAACGTTTTGTACAAATTGGATCAATAAATTTGTTTTTCTAGACTGAGTCTTATTACATATCTACCACACCCTTTATTGGTCTGAAAACAACACTTGTAATGTTCCATTCTCCCACATTTTATGTCAAGTAAAAATCAACACAATGACACGACAACTATAAGTCAGGTCTCTCCCAAAATTGCTGGAAGCAAAATGGTCCTTATTTAAGGGTAAATGAATGTGCAATGACACACATTATGGATCACAGTTTTGCTAAGTGGTTTGTGGTTTTATTGTAAAATTAACTGGCAGTTGACTTATTATAAGCCAAAGTGGCTGTAAAGCTGAGGCTGTTCACCTGCAGTGATTAGATTCTGGTGAATGACATATATGAAGGGCTTAGAGCTACATAGTGATAAGACACATTTTAACATATACATAATGTTTGGCATGTATACCAACACAGGCAATCACAACTCACCATGCGCTCTCCTGAACAAAAATGTTCAGTACACGTTCCATAATTTTACAATAATTTATATGAGAACTGTGGTCATTTAAACTAGTTGTAGAGTTTTCATATAAATTGTACAGCACATTACATTTCAGTTCATTACTATGAATACAATTACGTTATTATTACAAAAATTGGCCAAAATCCATCACATTATACATCAAACAAGGATACAAAGTTTTAACATGTTTCCGCATACATAGGTGCCATGGCTTGTATGATTTGACATGGAATGACACCCTCTGCTCTCTCTCATCATCGTACAACAGAACTATGACATTATGCTGTACATATACTCATTGCAGTCACATACTCTCAACAGATGCACTTAAAAGACAACTCTCATGCCATTGTGCATGAAATAAGAAAACCCTTCCACTTAGGCAGCTGAACCTACCACTTGCTGTCTTCCAGCTAACCATACCATATGACTTCACTTTCTTTACTACAGTCCTTGACTGGTTACAAAGGTACCTCTAGGGTAGTGCTATTGGTACCAAGTCGGCACAAGATTTTAGTATTTGGCTGAAATACCATCATAGCCAGAAGAGTTACTACTTTTCCGTAACCTAATTTTTGTGATTTCTCTAGCAGAAATACTGATATCTGTTGGTCTAGTATGCTTGCCGTCTAAGTAAGTTTATTGGACCTTCTTTTGATGGAAATTTTGGCCCCACTTTTTAGCTACTGTTAGTAGCCAGTGATTTGAATTTTATGTTATCTGTCTCGCTACTACTGTCATGGCTGCAGTACCATATGGCAAAACTTGATACATTATCTCAGTTTGCTGAGCAAGTGATATCTGATGTATTACATACATATGTGGACACTGGATAGCACAAACAGAAACACAATACTAAGAGGGAATACTGGATATCTGGAAGTGGTGAATGCATAGAGCACTGAAAGTCAATGACAAATTTAACCTATTTATAAAGGAATTTATGTGACACTTTGAAGCTATCTTCCCTCTAAGAACTGCAAAGAACAAGTACCAGAGCCATAACAGCAAACAGTGGCTCACAAAAGGAATAAAAACATCATGTAGGACTAAAAGACTGCTTTATGTTTCTCTCAGAAATACAAATGATCCTGATATAAGAGCTAATTATAAAAGGTACTGCAAGATCTTAAATGAAGCTCTGATAAAGGCAAAAAGTATGTTCATCAAATCAGAAATAGACAATTCTGGCAACAAAATAAAAACCATCTGAGGTATTATTAAAAGAGAAACTGGTAGTTACTCAAACGATGCAGAAAATATTGAAGTTAGACATAATGGGAATATCACTGATAAAGGTGAAAATGTTGCAAAAATTTTCAACAAGCATTTTTTGACTGCAGCGGATAAAATAGGGTGTAATGGTTCTATAAATGAGACTCCGAATCTTTTACAAAGAAGTGGACTTAGTGCAACACCCCACATTAGCATGCCTCCTGTCACTGTTGAGGAAATTAAGATGATGATAAGGACCATGAAAAACAAAAACTCAACTGATATTGATGGTATTTCCATCAAAGTGTTGAAACACACACACATTTCCATTTGTGAAGTCCTGTGCCACATCTTTAATGAATCACTGAGACTAGAATTGTCTCTGATAGACTTAAATATGCAGTGGTGAAACCATTGTACAAGAAAGGTGACAGAAACGAAGTAACCAATTATCGTCCTATTTCACTCTTAACTTTTTTCTCCAAGATTCTCGAGAAACTTGTACACAGAAGGATTCTTGAACATCTTAGTAAATACAATATTCGCAATAAAAGTCAATTTGGTTTCCAGAAAAACATCTCAACAGAAGATGCAATATATTATTTCACCAATGCAATTCTTGAATCAATCAATAATAAAATGTCTCCAACTGGAATTTTTTGTGACCTTTCTAAGGCATTCGATTGTGTGAACCATGAGATTTTTTTGAGAATAGCAGAATTCTATGGGTTAACTGGAGAAGCAGGGATGTGGCTTGCCTCCTATTTAAAGGACCAGAAACAGAAAGTAATGGTAAACGACACTAATGGGGAACCAGTGTCCTCTTCTTGGGGCACAATAAAATGTGGACTCCCACAGGGCTCTATTCTGGGTCCTCTACTTTTCCTTATTTTCATAAATGACCTTCCAATGTGTACTAGGGCTAAGATAAAATTAACTTTGTTTGCCAATGACACAACGATTCTGGTAGACAATTCAACAAATACTAATCTTGAGATCACTGTAAATGCAAATTTTTCAGGAGACCTTTAACTGGTTTACCTCTAATTGATTCAATTCCATACAAGTCAAAATATCGAAGGTGAGATTAATGTTAAATACAATTATGGGAATTTAGCAAGAGTGGAGTCAACAAAGTTCCTGGGTCTAGTTGTTAATAGCAATCTAAATTGGTCCTTACACATTCCTTACCTATATAAAAAAAACTAAGCTCGGCAATTTATGCTATTCGTGCGATTGCTTCCTTCAGTGACATATACTTTGAAAGCTGCCTATTTTGGTAATTTTCATGCCCTGAAGGCCTATGGAATTATATTCTGGGGAAACCAGTCAAAGGCAAACAAAATCCTCATAGCCCAGAAAAGAGTCATTAGGATTCTGTGTGGTGTCAATTACAGACATTCCTGCAGGAAACTCTTCCAAGAACTGAGAATACTCACAACAGTATCTCTCTCATGTGTTTCTTGTGTAAAAACCATTCCCTTTTTGAAATGAACAACATGTATCATAACTATGACACTAGGGTAAAAAATGATCTACATCTTGAACAAAAGAATCTAAGTATAGTGCAAAAAGGAGTACACTACTCTTGCATAAAAATATTTAATGCTCTCCCTCAGGCAATAAAAATGTCATTTACTGATCCATCTACTTTTAAAGATCAACTTAAACAGTATCTTCTAAGTAAAACCATTTACTCACTGGACAAATTTATATATGAGAATATATGAATGGATTTTGATCTATTGTAAGTCTGTTCAATGCAATTTGTAACTTTTTACAAAAAAACAATCCTTGTAAACATTTTTTCTATGTAATATATTACTCATTGTACAACCTATTATTATAAACAAATGTATCAAATCTATGTAAATGACACGTTCTACACCCAAGCGATTTATCGCTAATGGGTCTACAGAACACGAATGAAATAAATAAATAAAACAAAATAGTGTAGAGAAACTTCTATGCGTAGTGGTGTGTCTATACACGCAAATACTAAGATCAGTGACAAGAAAATTGACACAAATAACTTCTGTGTGGACCTGGACCTAGAACTGGCTGCTTTGGGGCTTCCATTCAACATCCATATTGGGGAAGGTAGTGACAAAGACAGCTTTTATGAAATTATTAAGCAGCTATGTACTATTTGTGGCAAGTTATCTACTAACAAGAGTAGATGTCTATCTTGTTACAGCTGTCACAGACCTAAGTAGTTGGGACTACAAGGTAAATGTGGTTGACCCTCTGCTTCTTGATCACAGTGCAGTGATCATAAAGCTACGGACAAACTTGGGAAGTACCTAACAAATTTCCAGATGGCATTCAAATTATGTCTTAAGAAGTAAGGTTATTACAAAGAACAATTTAGATGATTTCAAAACTACAGTGCCTTTTACAAATTAGCATCAAATTATGAAGAATTGGCACCAAATGATCCATTCATTTCCATGTTCCAGACTCTTCAGACCAAATTTGATGAAAATTTTCCACTAAAACCCAAGAGATATTAAACTGCCAAATAAAAATACAAACAGAAAACTGTCAGAGTAAGAGCTGATATACTAATAGGTTAGCTAAAATACAATGCATCATAAGTCCAAGCCACTGAAGACATTGGCATTAAGGAAGAGTATACCTCAATTATTTATGGGCCAAAATGCTGTACAGAAAAGAAGTAGACACAGCAAAAAAGGAAAGCAATGGCACATTTATTGAAGAAGCTCACAATCCTTACAAGTCAGTATGGGATCTGGTTACTGAACACAGGCAAAAGCCCACCTCTTGCAGTCCAGTTAAATTTAATGAGTATTTTATAAATACAGTGGGAAGCACATTAGGTGAAGAACTACTGACTTTGGAGGAGATCCTGCAGTTGCTGTGAAATTTGGAAATAAATGCAGTGTGGTAATGTGAAAGTGTGTTTCCAAAAGACACAATTAAAATAGTAAAATACTACAAACACTCACAGAGCTCTGTTATTAATGGCATGCCCTGTACCATAATAAAAACTATAATCTGCAAAATTGCTTAACCATTTTCAGTAATAATAAATAGATGCTTCCATAACAGGGAATTTCCCAACTTCCTGAAAGCAGCATGCACACTATCAGTTTACAAAAACTGTAATCAACATGAAGTGTCAAGCTACAGGCCTACATCTATAATATTGGATCCTGTTAAGGTGATTTGACTCCATAATGAAAAATCAGCTATTAAGTTATTTTGAAGGAAATAACCCCTTTTATGGCACACAGCACGGCTTTGGGAATGGCAAGTCAACTACAACAGCACTAAGTACTTCACTTAGCTACAAATATAAATCATGGTTTTGAAGATAGAGACTCTATAGCACTGGTACTCTGTGACCTTAGTAAGGCATTTAACTGTATCCCACATAAGGCCCTGCACAGCAAACTAAAATCATATGGTATTGGGGGAGCTGTTCCACAAACTCTTGAATCCTATCCAAATAACAGATGATGTCTGTATCAGTGCAAAGGGCACATGTAGGTGAAATGAAGTTAAAATGCAAGGTCACAGGGATGTGTAATAGGGGCTTGTTGTTATTATTTTTGGTAACATAGGCTCCAATGGGCACTCCTTGCAGTTTGCAGATGATTCAACTTTATTCTCAAAGGGAGAGAATGTATTTCAGGTTATTCAACAAGCAGAAGTCCTATTCAGTGAAACCAAGATCTGATTAGTCACAAACAAGATAAAATTAATGAAGACAGAAAACAAGAATATGATATGCAGCCTCAGTGATGCTGGGACACTGGGTGACAAAGCAGCTGTTAAGCTTCTGGGCTTTTTAATTGATACCATATTAACCTGGCAACAACACACTGAACATGAATGTTCCAAACTCGCACTGGTTGTACACCTCTTGAGGAAACTAAAAAGTGTCATACCATAACAGTACCCACTAACAGTATATGCCTACTATGCAATATTCCACAGCTGCACAACTATGGCCTGTTACTGTGGGGCCATTCTGCAGGCCGTTTACTGTTAATGTATTTGCAGTTCCCTGTCCACATAAGATAAATCCTGAGATCTGCAGAAAGAGAAATAAAGTTCATCAACACACCACTCGCTATAAAGACAGTATAGACAGGATCGCTATAAATACAGTATAGACAGGACAACATTTCGATTTACTAAGATGCAGAACAGCTTCCCAATAATGGTGCTCAAATTATTTAACACTCCACCTAAGGATTTCAGTCAGTCCCACTGCTTCAATTTATAACTAAAATTTTGTGTATATTAAAAGAGCAATCTTTGTACTGTATTGAAGAATACTTCTCTGGTGATAGAACAATGTCTACCTGAGCTGCAATTCATTGCCAATGAAAACAGCAGCAACTTTGTTATTTTGCTACAGTGTGTTGTGTTACAGATTGTCACATCAATGGAGTAGGTCAGCACCACTGGTAAAACAAACTGAGAAAACTGCAAAAGGAAAGGGGTGGGGAACTAAGTAATTTAATATCAATTATTGTTATATTAGCAACAGCTGCCTGTAGCGGCTGATTCTACCTGTTGATGTATAACTTCACTCGTTCCATGTCTCTCAAGGCTCTCCTTCATGACGTCATTTGCGGAACACGATACAGTGAGTGAGTCCTTCGTAATCATTTAGCGGTACCCTTGTCGTAAGTTGTTGTTATACAACTTGTCTGCGTCAGGTAATTTCAAAACGGCGAATGGGGAAGCGCCAATATTGTGAACGTAGTCTGTTCCATGCATTTCGTGGTTTCATTCAGGTATAATCAGCCTCTTTTGAACAGCCTGCACGGCATGTACGCACAAAGTTTGTGGTAGTAGCTGCAGTACATATGTGATTTAGCGGTGCACAAAAGACAAAACGAGTATGGGTACTTACGCTTTCCACTGCATTATGAACAGCTGCTGACAATCTTTTAAACATTGTTGCAACAAATAGGTATAGGCATGCTCATTACTTTATGACTTTTCCGATTTCACAACTAACTCAAAAGCGTACTACCATCGATCACAACAGAAAAAATCCGACAATAACATTTCTTTCATGTCAAATATCACATCTACTTCGACTAAACCTAAAACCTACACAGCGTAACACATCTCACACGTTTGAACACTGCGCGTGCGCGATACATACAAAAAGTGTTTACGAATGTCATACGTGGTAAGGTGGCTCTCTGCAAACTTCGGTGTTGTGCAATCTTTGTTACGTACGGGTTTTCGGTAGCAACATTTCTAGCATTGTCCACGCTCCCTAATGAGAATTTGTTCAGGTTTTCCAAACTAACAGCTAATTATGATCCTCATTAAGGGGAGCCGGAGGTGGTCAAATCCAAAAAATTACGATTTTTTTTTTTTTGCTACCGAAAATTAATTGGAACATTCCTCTTTAATGTAAACTTTGAATTATTGTTCTACTCGCCCTAGAAGTGGAGTTATTACCATTTTCCCCCACGCCTGCAGAGGAAATGGGCGGCCGCTGAATGCATCTAACACCCTCTCGTGACTTCCTGGCGAACTGCTTGGGATTTTCTCGGCCTGTTACGCATACAGCGCCTTGTGTTACACGTACAGCGAGTGTGCAAGGGTTGGCTTCATTGTTTTCTGTGACAAATGAAGCGCTAAGAGCGCGGAACATCGTCTCTCTGCTGTTTACCGTTTCGAATTAGTTCAGTGTTGCGCCTGTTGTTGGTAGTTAGTGGTGGTTAGTGTCGTTTAAGCTCAGGTTAGGGAAGGAAATCGGCCGTGTCCTTTCAAAGGAACCATCCCGGCATTTGCCTGAAACGATTTAGGGAAATCACGGAAAACCTAAATCAGGATGGCTGGAGACGGGATTGAACCGTCGTCCTCCCGAATGCGAGTCCAGTGTGCTAACCACTGCGCCACCTCGCTCGGTGTTGTTGGTAGTATTATAATTCTTGTGTAAAGCGTTGTTCTGGTTACGATGCCACGTTTTAGTAACCGTGTATATAAGAAGAGGAAGAACGTAGGGAAAAGAAAATTAACACTAATACCAAGTTGCGATACTACAATTACTGAAGCAGTGCGTTCTTCTGCTTACTGATAAGGTGATTGAACGTCTACAGAGATACTATGGGTCTGCTATAAGGCAAAATAACTAGTTATGTTAGTGGCATGTGAAAAGCAGTGTGGGCATTGTTCCTTCATACTGCCTCTTCCAATGACTATCCTCAACACAGCCTGTGCCCAAAAGATTGCTGGTGCAAATATAATGCAAAAAAGGACTATGATCACAAACATGGTTTGCCAGCAGCTGTGATAAATGCAATAAAACCAATTTTTCATGACTTAGCACAGCCAGAATTGTTACACAAATGTCTACACGGAAAGACGCAGAATCCTAATGAGAGCGTAAACAATTTGATTTGGAAAGTGATTCCTAAAAGGATGTTTGTAAGCATAAAAACACTGTGCTTTGGCATTTGTGATGCAATAGCAACCTACAACCAAGGGAACAGTGTGAAGTTCTGAAGGCATTAGGATTTACAGCTGGGGTGAACACTGTACGAGCACTAAGAAATATTGACAGAGAAAGGATAAGAGGAGCAGAAAGAAGAGAAAGGCATATGAGGTATGATGGAACAACAGGCCAGAAAGGAAGACAGAAGAAGAAGCTTTTGGAGGATGAAGAAGAAGACCCTGATAATCCATCCTATAGTGCAGGAATATATTGAGAAACTTTGGTAGCCATTTCCCGTAAATTAGAATTTTTCGAATATAAGGAACATTTTCTCAAAATCCACTCAAGCTAGAGAGATGAAATTTTTATACAGCACTCCTAGTGGTCAAACTTACATTGTAGCACAGTCATTTGGCAATATGTTCAGTAGTTTCATTTCAGTTTAATTATAAAGCAATTATTTGTAAAAAATAATTGGAAGGAAACTAGAAAAGATACTCCAAAATCCCTCTGTCATAACTGCAATGCTAAACCACTCTATATGTAAAAAAAATTCAAATTTTTCTATTTGGTAGTTTACTCATAAATGTTTCTCAAACTTAGTGATTTTAACATGGGCAGCATAGGTACCTCCGGCTCCCCTTAAACTACCAAAGTTTCATTATTCAGCAATCGATAGGGATGTATAGTCTGCTGCTGTAAACAATATTATACGAGGATGGAAGAAAGATTGGGTTTCATCGACCCATTGAGTCGGTAGCTGAGTGATCAACGCAACAGAATGTCAATCCTAAGGGCTCGGATTCGATTCCCGGTTGGGTCGGAGATTTTCTCTGCTCAGGGACTGGGTGTTGTGTTGTTCTAATTATCATAGTTTCATCCCCATCGACATGCAAGTCGCCGAAGTGGCGTGAAATCGAAAGACTTGCACCTGGCGAATGGTCTACCCGACGGGAGGCCCTAGTCACATGACATTTACATTTTACGACCCATTGACATCGAGGTCATCAGAGACGGAGCAGAAGCTAGGATTGTGTCAAGAATGGGGAAGGAAATCTGCAGTGTCCTGTCAAAGGAATGATCACGACATCTGCTTGGAGCGATTTAGGGAAATCAAGGAAAACCTAAATCAGGATGCGAGTTGGAACCATTATTCTCTCGAATGCGAGTCCAGTGTGCTTACCACTGCACCACCTTGCTCGGTGACAATATTGCTCGGCCAATGGAAACTACCTTACAACATATAGTTAAGAGGCCCATTCATAGCTGTCTATAGACATTGTGGAGGGACTGTCTACACAACATGTGTGAGACCCTTTGGGTCAAACTGAAATAGGCAAACAGCAGTGGCTGAAAATGCATATTTATTGTGATATGGACATACACAGTGTACACCACGTAACAACAACATAGCTCACAGTAATTGTTCAAAGTGAAGACTGCCAGTCTCAACGTGTGCATGGCAATGGCACATGAAGTTCTGCCGCACTCTCTCGCAGATCACTGCCATCTGTTGTACCAGGAGAAAGGAAGCTTGGGCCCCAGCAAGCAGGTCTTCATCCATTTCTATAGGGGTTTCACACACTAACGTCTTGGCGTAACCCCAGAGGAAATGGTCCAGAGCTGTGAAATCCAGCCATGGGACAGGACCTCCACTCTTAAACCAGTGATGAGGGCATGTGTTGTTCAGGTGGTCGCAGACATTTACATCACTGTGTGCTGGTGCACCATCTTGTTGAAGCCATATCCTTTTGCAGGCACAAGGGATATGTTGTTGTTGTTGTGGTCTTCAGTCCTGAGACTGGTTTGATGCAGCTCTCCATGCTACTCTATCCTGTGCAAGCTTCTTCATCTCCCAGTGCCTACTGCAACCTACATCCTTCTGAATCTGCTTAGTGTATTGATCTCTTGGTCTCCCTCTACGATTTTTACCCTCCACGCTGCCCTCCAATGCTAAATTTGTGAACCCTTGATGCCTCAAAACATGTCCTACCAACCGATCCCTTCTTCTAGTCAAGTTGTGCCACAAACTTCTCTTCTCCCTAATCCTATTCAATACCTCCTCATTATTTACGTGATCTACCCACCTTATCTTCAGCATTCTTCTGTAGCACCACATTTCGAAAGCTTCTATTCTTTTCTTGTCCAAACTGGTTATCGTCCATGTTTCACTTCCATACATGGCTACACTCCATAGAAATACTTTCAGAAACGACTTCCTGACACTTAAATCTATACTCGATGTTAACAAATTTGTCTTCTTCAGAAACGATTTCCTTGCCATTGCCAGTCTACATTTTATATCCTCTCTACTTCGACCATCATCAGTTATTTTACTCCCTAAATGGCAAAACTCCTTTACTACTTTAAGTGTCTCATTTCCTAATCTAATCCCCTCAGCACCACCCAATTTAATTTGACTACATTCCATTATCCTCGTTTTGCTTTTGTTGATGTTCATCTTATATCCTCCTTTCAAGACACTGTCCATTCCGTTCAACTGCTCTTCCAAGTCCTTTGCTGTCTCTGACAGAATTACAATGTCATCGGCGAACCTCAAAGTTTTTACTTCTTCTCCATGAATTTTAATACCTACTCCGAATTTTTCTTTTGTTTCCATTACTGCTTACTCAATATACAGATTGAATAACATCGGGGAGAGGCTACAATCCTGTCTCACTCCTTTCCCAACCACTGCTTCCCTTTCATGCCCCTCGACTCTTATAACTGCCATCTGGTTTCTGTACAAATTGTAAATAGCCTTTCGCTCTCTGTATTTTACCCCTGCCACCTTCAGAATTTGAAAGAGAGTATTCCAGTTAACGTTGTCAAAAGCTTTCTCTAAGTCTACAAATGCTAGAAATGTAGGTATGCCTTTTCTTAATCTTTCTTCTAAGATAAGTCGTAAGGTTAGTATTGCCTCACGTGTTCCAACATTTCTGCGGAATCCAAAATGATCTTCCCCGAGTTCTGCTTCTACCAGTTTTTCCATTCGTCTGTAAAGAATTCGCGTTAGTATTTTGCAGCTGTGACTTATTAAACTGATAGTTCGGTAATTTTCACATCTGTCAACACCTGCTTTCTTTGGGATTGGAATTATTATATTCTTCTTGAAGTCTGTGGGTATTTCGCCTGTCTCATACATCGTGCTCACCAGATGGTAGAGTTTTGTCATGACTGGCTCTCCCAAGGCCATCAGTAGTTCTAATGGAATGTTGTCTACTCCCAGGGCCTTGTTTCGACTCAGGTCTTTCAGTGCTCTGTCAAACTCTTCACGCAGTATGAGATCTCCCATTTCATCTTCATCAACATCCTCTTCCATTTCCATAATATTGTCCTCAAGTACATCGCCCTTGTATAAACCCTCTATATACTCCTTCCACCTTTCTGCCTTCCCTTCTATGCTTAGAACTGAGTTGCCATCTGAGCTCTTGATATTCATACAAGTGGTTCTCTTCTCTCCAAAGGTCTCTTTAATTTTCCTGTAGGCAGTATCTATCTTACCCCTAGTGAGACAAGCCTCTACATCCTTACATTTGTCCTCTAGCCATCCCTGCTTAGCCATTTTGCACTTCCTGTCGATCTCATTTTTGAGACGTTTGTATTCCTTTTTGCCTGCTTCATTTACTGCATTTTTATATTTTCTCCTTTCATCAATTAAATACCGAGCGAGGTGGCGCAGTGGTTAGCACACTGGACTCGCATTCGGGAGGACGACGGTTCAATCCCGTCTCCGGCCATCCTGATTTAGGTTTTCCGTGATTTCCCTAAATCGCTTCAGGCAAATGCCGGTATGGTTCCTTTGAAAGGGCACGGCCGACTTCCTTCCCCATCCTTCCCTCATCCGAGCTTGCGCTCCGTCTCTAATGACCTCGTTGTCGACGGGACGTTAAACACTAATCTCCTCCTCCTCCTCCTTTCATCAATTAAATTCAATATTTCTTCTGTTACCCAAGGATTTCTATTAGCCCTCGTCTTTTTACCTACTTCATCCTCTGCTGCCTTCACTACTTCATCCCTCAGAGCTACCCATTCTTCTTCTACTGTATTTCTTTCCCCCATTCCTGTCAATTGTTCCCTTATGCTCTCCCTGGCAGGCCTCGTACTGCACACAATCCAGACAATGTGCAGAGAGTTAACGAATTGGTGACTGCTGACAGACGCATCACAGTGAACGAATTGTCACGCTACGTTGGGATAGGGGAAGGAAGTGTTTGCAGAATACTGAAAGCGTTGGCGTTAAAAAAGGTTTGTGCCAGGTGGGTTCCCAGGACGTTGACAGTGGCTCACAAAGAAACAAGAAAAACGGTATGCAACGAACTTTTGGAGCAGTACAGGAATGGTGGAGATTTATTTCTTGGAAGAACTGTGACAGGTGATGAAACATGGCTCCATCATTTTTCACCAGAGACGAAGAGGCAATCATTGGAGAGGCATCATGCAAATTCACCCAAGAAAAAAAAATTCAAAACCACACCTTCTGCTGGAAAAGTTATGGCTGCGGTGTTTTTCGATTCGGAAGGACTCTTTGTTGTGTACATCATGCCAAGTGGAACCACCATAAATTCAGATGCATATGTGACGACACTGAAGAAGCTTCAAGCTCGACTGAGCCGTGTTCGACCACATCAGCAAAAGCAAGATGTTTTGCTGTTGCACGACAATGCACAACCACATGCCAGTCAAAAAACCATGGAAGCGATCACAAAACTCGGATGGACAACACTGAAACACCCGCCTTACAGTTCTGACCTGGCTCCATGTGACTATCATCTCTTTGGGAAACTGAAAGACTCCCTTCGTGGAACAAGGTTTGAAGATGATGACTCCCTTGTGCACGCTGCCAAACAGTGGCTCCAAGAGGTTGGTCCAGAATTTTACTGTGCGGGTATACAGGCTCTGGTTTCAAGATGGCGTAAGGCAGTTGAGAGGGATGGAAATTATGTGGAGAAATGAAAATATTGTTCCTAAAGGATGTATCTACACACTGCAGAACTTTCAAACATGAAGAATAAAAGATGGATTTAAAAAAAAATAGTGTGCATTTCTTTTGGAGTGACCCTCGTATTTTAATGGTCATTGATACTTATTCTAAATATGCCTGGGAAGTACCTGTGAAAGCGAGAACAGGGAAGGAAGCTGCGCATGTGTTTGAGGAAATGCTGTAGACGGGGACGAATCGAAGCCCAGACAACCTTCAAACAGATCACAGCGGTGAGTTTTACAATAAATATTTCAAGGCTGTGATGGAGCGGTATGGAATACATCACTACTCGACGTTCACCCATATGAAGGCGAGTATCGTAGACGTCTGAACAGAACAGTTAAAACCCAGATGTGGATGCAATTCTGTCTTCGCAGCTCACACAGATAGATCGATATCCTCCCGCAAATAATTGCACAGTGTAATCGACCCAAACATCGCATAATAAAAATGAGACCAATCTATGTTCGTGATAATAGACTTCTAGATACAATATACAAACGTATTAAAATGGCAGATCCGAGCAAACAGCAATTTAACGTAAGGGATTTAGTACGTATGTTAAAACACAAGACAACATTTTAGAAGTTATACATGCCAAAGTGGTCAACCGAGATATTCACAGTTTCCAAAGTGCAGAGAACGAATCCTAGAACCTACCTCTTAAAGGACAGTAGTGGTACTGAAACTGCAGGATGCTTTTACACGCAAGAGCTACAGATGAGCTCGGAACCAGATGTGTATCCCGTAGAGAGGGTCATACGGCGTCGAGAGGATAGAGAGTTTGTTAAATGGCTTCGTTTTCCCGCATCACGAAACACCTGGATTGACGCCGACGATTTGTTATATAACAGGGAGCGCAGACCACGAGCACCTCAGCAGCATAACATGCGTGATAGGAGACGCATTAGAGGAAGAGGCGGAATTTTCGACGAACTACCAGTCGAATAACACCAGTCGAATAACACATTCCTGGATATAACTACTGGGCACCTGAAAAAAAACTTCAAAAACGATTGGTACACGGTGATGGAATAAATCTACTCGACGAAGCGTGTGTGGAACCCGACATTGCTTACGCAGCAAATAAAGATGGTCACACCGCCGATCGAAGTTTAGCTGATAAGGCAAAGGCAATAAGTGTGCGAAAGGATATTGGTATAGGTCAATGCATTACAGCATTTGCAGTTGAAAAAACTATGCATGGTAAAGTTAAGTTGGGTTTGGGTATGAAGAAGTTCAGGCAAGTTATGAGCGCTGCACGTAGGGCGCTAAAGAAGAAGATGAAAACCAGAGTGCATAAAAACTGTATCCTGACAGCGCTGTATGCAGCTAAAAGCACCCTGAAGCAGAGAGGAGTGAGAAAAAAGGTCGATTAAACTACCCAGGGTTCTACCAATACCCAAGACGTCGGGTAGAATTATTCCATTCCTCATTCCTGCCTCAGCCGGTCTCTCAGCGATGGGTTCACTGGCTGATGGTGCTGCGGCGATTGCCAGGACAGTCAACAATGCACAAAGCTCTCAGGAGCAACTGCAGGAGGCACAAAGATATAACCGCATGATGGAGGCAGCAGCCATCGGAAAAGGGCTATACTTGAAACCATACAAGAAACGACTAGGTCTCTTCAGAAACAAAGAAAAGCCCCTTGCAGTCCTACTAGGCAGGGAGCTTACAAATACAGATCTGCTTAAGTCTGTTACGGAGAAATTCAACATTCCGAGATTCCGAGGTGTGTTCATGCGGAATACATTACCAAAAAATATGTGGAAATCGGGAGAATGCGGAATTGTGAATCTGGATGCAGCAGGAGGACCTGGAACTCACTGCGTAGCATATGTCAAAAAAAGAAATACAAATAACGTCTACTATTTCGACTCATTCGGCGACTTGCAACCCCCAGAAGAATTACAACGATACTTCAAAGGCAGAAGACATGTGTTCTACGATTTTCGACGCTACCAAGACTTTAATACATTCCTGTGTGGTCATCTATGCATTATTTTCCTTCTGACTTTTACGAATGATATATAAGGCAGGGTATTAAGACCCATTTACCAGTCGGTGTTTACATGCAAAGTCGTACACTCTGACTTTAAAAGAACGATCGTCTGTACTACTGCGAATTATTTCCCACCAGTTGATTTAAGGGTTGGAGATTGGAATATCGCGCTGATTGGACTGGAGACATACAACACAATCCCAAATGTCACAGAGGCTAACAATAAACTGCTTCTGGAAATTAATGGTAAAGAAGAATTTGTAGAAATTGATCCTGGTGCATACGACACTGACGATTTAAACGAAGTTTTAAAACAGTCTGGAAAAGGGATTGAGCTCCGTGCGAACGTCAGTACACTTAAATCTGAAATAAGGACGGTGAATGCTTCGATTGACTTTAAGCAGAAAGGTTCAATAGGCCCACTACTGGCTTTCACGAAGGGACAGGTTCTGAAGATGAATCCCGATAAATTTTACAAATCTGATCACACAGTGGATGTTCTCCCTGTCAGTACAATCCGTGTTGAGTGTAACATTGCAACGAATTCATATCTCAACGATAGATTGGTTCATTCAATTTACAGGTTCCTCCCACCAGTTGGAACAGAGTGTAAGATTGTTGAGACTCCTACCACCGCTATATACCTTCCAGTGACACTTTAGACATTGGACTATCTGGAGCTGCGTATTGTGGATCAGAATAACCAACTTGTTGACTTTTGTGGTGAGGAAATCATTTACGACTACATTTACAAGATGGGCGTAAGGTATAAAACCAGCGCACGCAGCGCACAGCATAGCACTTCGCACCAGAACCACAAGGTGATAACACGTGCGAACTACAAGTTTCTTAAGTCAGTAGTCTTGAAACCTCGCAATGACGTCGTAGCTCAATATACACCCAGTGGAATATGACGAGCGAATCATACGCCAGGAATACTTCTCGCATGAACCTTATGCTTCAACGACATTTAACAAGAATGATAAAATTAGAATTGTCATCCAGCGTCAGGACGCTTTACCTCTTCCATGCAAGAGTTTCATATATTTTGATAAATCTTTTAAGAAAAAGGATGGTAGTCATACAGTGGGATCAAGGCTTACACATAATGATTTGGCATTCCTGTTCCAGGAAATACGTTACGAAATTAACGGGATAGAGATTGATCGTACACGTAATGTTGGCATAGCATCAACCCTTAAAACATATGTCTCATCGTCACCTTCAGATCTGAATGGCTTAGAAAATACAGGATGGTTCATAGACGAGCCTGTGGGCAGAACAGCAGAAGAGTACCTCTAAAAATGCTTATGTGGCACTTTGAGGACATGCAGCGAATTATTATGAATCGAAACAGGGACTTATTCTGGTACGGAGCGCAATAGATAGTAACTCCATATTTTCAAGGAGCTCAAGAGGAGAATCATATCATTATCAATAAAATTATGTGGAAAATGCCGCACATCACTTTGGCACACGAGGAGCGTTTGAAGCTTTTAAAAGTTCTGAATACCGGTACATATCTGCCATTAACTGTCCGCTCATGGGAGGTTTTTGAGTACCTGGTGCTACTGACAGCGAGCAGACAAACATGGTCTACTAAAACCTCAGTGCAGCTGGAAACATCAAGATTCATCATACTTGCAATCCAGACCAACAGAAGGGGGAACTTATCAAATGATACCACCGTATTTGACAACTGTAATTTAACTAATGCCAGAGACTACTTGAATTCCTATTCTATCCGTGTGACAATTTACTGCTGCAGTGGGATCGAAATGTATACAGTCTAGCATTTGACATGTATGCAAGGTTCCGTGCTTCTTACTATGAAGGTGTTGAAGCGGAAGGATGCCTACTCAGTCCACGGAAATTCAAGGAGCTGGCACCAATCAACGTGATAGACTGTTCTAAGCAGAATGAGATAATTAAATCAGAACCAATAGATGTACGAATCGAATTTGAATCTTCATCAAATTTCCCAGAACATACTGCAGTGTATGCCTTAGTTCTACATCACCGTGTGATTAACTATTGCCCACTTACTGGTGTTGTGCAGCGTGCTGTATAAATGACCAAGTGCTGTGGCATGCCCAGAGCATTTCACAATCATGATGATGATTGTAGACAATTCGTACTTAAAGATGTTCCACTCATAGCATACACAGAAGATGCTGGTATAATAGAGACATTCTCAGCAAGAATTGCATCACCGAGGCCCTTCAAGCATGTGAACTGTGCTTAAACATGGAGGAGTGCAGGGTGGCTAACACGTTTCTTTCATGGACTCCACTGGGACGACCCTGGTATACCTTATAAAGAAAGGATGACGTCATTTCAAATATTCGATCATCCTGAGACCATCATCTACGTCAAAGGAGAGGAGAAGATCGCATGGATGCAGCGCATCTTCAAGTTTGCATCGATTTAAGGCCTAGAATTCTGTGCGTGCCGTGCTATCCATTAGCTTAAGAAGAAGAAGATGTGTGAAAATAGAGTTGTGTCTGCTTATGAAAATATAAAATTACTTTTAAATTGGATTAATGAAAATAAATGAATTTTTTTAGTTCACATTCTGTGTTTTCCTTTCTACCTAGCTCCTACTTAGATAGCACGTAGCTTTGCCCAGATCTTATGTCTGAGGCTTTGTTCAAGCACAGGAGATATAATTTCAGCCATGTTTGCTATATGTCTTCGGAAGTGGACATGATCACTAACCATCTGTTCCCAAAAACCCATATGTGCAGCACAATAGGCGAAATCCCATACACCCATTACATATATTCTGTTTCCTTCCATCTTAAACGTCACCTCCCTCATGCTGTAAACTAATATCTTGTGCATCCTGCACAGCCTTTATATTCATTTGTAAGGTTAGGTATTTGTGAAAAAATAACAAAGACGTACTGTAACGAATAACAATTTTTTATCCAGATATAAATATTCACAGTAGTAATACAGCTTTACATCCACAAATCTAAATGTTTTTGCAATACACGAAGTAATACTGCTGTTAAATTCACACTTCTTGTAACTGTTTGAATTTTTTTATTACAGTTCATAGTTTTTAAAAACAATAGTACAGATATAATTTTTTGTACTTTACATTGCAGTACTATTTACAGCTATTGCAGAGGGATAGCTTCTCTTAGACAAATACTATTACTAGTGAAATTCCACCCAAACAGAAGACTTAATTTATACTTTGAACTGGGTGGCTCTAAACATTTTCCACCTCAAGCAGCTGAAATAATTTAATACAATGAAGCGGGTGGTCACTAAAATGTTCATCTCAAACAGGTGCACTAAAATGAACTGGGTAGAACTCACACTTAAAACTAGTATGACTTGGATAGCTAGAAGTAGGTGAAACTTAAAAACTAGTCTATTTACACATGCGCTCATCCACTCACACATGCACATGAAGTTCAAAGAGAGAAATAAAATGCTAAACAATTTTTTCCTTCATTTACATTGCACATTTTTAATTTTTTAAAATAATTTTTTTATAATTCTTTCCCAGCACATACTGCTTATATAGTCGTGCCTAGATATTATGGTATTTACACAGAGGCATACATATTTACATAGACATCCCCACTGAAGTGCACTAACAAGCATACGCACAGACACACATAAGCACTCACACATTCAGGCACACCATACATCACACATGCAATATTTAAAGTATGATAAAAGAGCCATACTATTAGGTACAAGTTCTCACTCAGCCAGTCACTCACTCACTCACTCTCTCTCATTCACACAGTTGGAGTCCTCCACCCCCTCTCGCACTTCAAGTAAATAGTGTGAGTACGGGAGGGTTTCGATCCCATCATCACACATGGCTCTTTTATCGTCATGAGGTGACAATCCGACTTAAGACTGAAGCACAGTCTACACCTCGTGGCCTTGCGATCGAATACTAGTTTTCTGTACCAAATGCAGAGGTTATAGCAGAGCACTGCGAACTCCACCGCACAGGCACTATAATTAGTCTTAGATCGTGAGGACACATGATGCCACACGTCGCACACCCTTAGCCCGTCTCTGGGTGGTTCCATCTATTGTACGATACGCATACATTTTGGATCTTAGACCCACAAACTCCACAATCGGCAATCCACCCACCTCATCTTTCATTAAGCCAATACCCTTCTTGTTCTGAGGAACAATACCATAAGGATTATCGACTGCATATCCTGATGTGTCGAATTCATTACCGTGACACTTAATTACTTCATATGGATAGCAGTTCTTCACCCAACAGATGAAGCTATCTCTATCCATATAAAGTAACTTTGGCTCCACGAAATGAGTTTTAGCAAACTCATACTGGAAGCAGTACATGTGGAGTTTGGACACGTCCAGTATACACATACCCAAATAGATTGGTTTCGTTAACTCTAATGGTACCTTCGACATCTCCATAGCAACAAAGTTCTCATTGAAAATTGTGACTCCCTTAAATTTTGGTCTGGCGGTGCATTTTCTTAAGCCCCTCGGCCTATCCCATTCGGTCCTAATCAAAATATCACGTTCATCTCTTACATTCTATATGGTTTTACAGAAAATGGAATTATTCATTAATTTTTACAAGACATTTTCGAAATCAATAGTCGCGGCCGCCCTCTTTTCGGTATTTGATTCAGTATACTCCTTCAACCAGGGGAACTGTTTGAAGGAGATATCCCGCGTTATTCTACCTAGCTCCATCCCTAAGCTGAGACACTGCTGGAGATTACAATAATGAATTACATACCTCTGCTTGTGTCCAACAGTGGTCACCAGTTTAGGGATAGTGCTTCCTCACAGAACTTTTTGCTCTGGACATAACGCCAAGTCGCTTGTCGCTTCATGCAAACTAACAGGGTATATGAGGTCTGCCTCCACCACATACAACTGGCCATAAAGGAGGCGGGACATCCATACGTAATGCTGATTATCACCTTCAGAGAAGAGCAGTGTGTTAACATGAAGATCACACTCACCTGCATATTTCGAAAAATGGAGTGGTTCAGCTATAGTATGCTTGTTCTGCTCATCTGGCTTGCTTTTCTGCTTGTTCTTCAGGCCATAAACGTGAACCGATATTCCGGAATTTTGTGCCTCAGATTTTTCTATGTCCTGAATCTTTACAGGGAACTCGATACCATCAAAGTTATAACATCCACGGATGTTAACACCTATTCCATATCCAGGTGTGCTCTGGATGCCATTTAATTTTTCTTTCGCAAGCCAGGATTGACCATGCAAAACAAGAGTTATCTTTTTCATTTTGAGCGTTAATGCAAGCCCGCTTCTTCTTAATATCCTCAGGGAGATCGATATAACTGGACCCTCCATTTAATGGATCATGGACATGAATATGGATGTCAGTCGTGGTATTTGGCTGAGTGTTTTATCTGTCCCTCTTATCCCTCTTACTTCCATCTCGGAAAACCGGGCCAGTATAGCACCCAAGGCGCACTCACGATACCACTCGGCAATTGATGTACTCCAAGATTAACACCATTATCACGCGAGGTGTAGTGTAAAGTTTTATCTTCAGCAGCACCTTGCTGTTTGGGCGGGTGGCTCAACTCGCAGCAGAGCACTGCATTACATTTAATGGCACTATATCTCAGATAATATAGGGCTTTCAGGATCTCCGTCTCTAACACCAGGAGGCGCACTTCTATAAACCTAGCTGGGTCACGATAACCCCCAGCTGGATTCTCTATTCTATTAAATGAGATACGACCCTCAAAGCCCTAGCATCTGCCAAGTAGTCTAGAGGGGTCATGATGCCGCTGACCTGATGTCCTTCACTATCAGGATGGGATAGAGCACTACTGCTAGCCACAGGTTCATTGAAACACGTATATGTACTCATTACCAGCGATGGCGAGGCATGACAGAATCTCTGACCAGAGAGTTATTTATCGTTGCTTGTCTGCGCTTGACCGCGCGAGTCGATAGTTGGGTGTAGCGAGTCGGCAGGAACAGTGCTAGTCTGCGCTAGTCTGCGCGAGTCTGTAGTAGTAGTCAGTCGGCAGTAGTAGTAGCGAGTGGACAGTTGTACCGAGCAGAAGTCGGCGGCGTGCTCTACTTGCGACTCTGGTGAGGATTGTGGTGGACGATGAGTATTGTTGTGGAAGGTAATGAAGCAGCATTGCGCACATCTAGTAATGTATGTTAATTGTAATTAATTTGTTCAAAAAATGCTCCAATAATAATTTTTTATAAAGTAACTCTTTTAAAGAACAACATTCATTTCAATTTAAGGAATATGTCGTATGCATTTCCTCCAAGAATCAAAATTAAATATACGCCAGCATTGCACGAAACTGTGTCGATAAATAAGAGCAGATATAGATGCAGTTTTTATGATGCAGTTTTTATTGAGGTAAGAATTTTTTGCTTTATTTATTCCGAATACAGGGCCGAAGGTCAGCGCTGCTGCCCTTTAAGAATTTATCAGGTTTAATTATTTCACATGTAACTAATTTTCGTGTGGAGAGGTTACACTTGCCTCATTGTCATATAAATCTGCAGGGAGGTTACATCACTATCATTAATACTACAGCTAGGTGACGACTGTGTCCAGCCAGTGGATGAGGGCGCTGGGTATGAGGCGCCTTCAGGGGGGAGGGGTATGCCCCGAGGTACATGTACCTTGCGTTGCCAGTGAGGGCGAGCAGTCGGAGTGCGAATAGTAGGACCTCCTGTGGGAGCACCCAGGCTCTGGCGAGGGCACTCTTTGATGCTCCTGCATATTGGAGCCTTCACTATCGCCAGCCTGGGGGATGGGAGATCGTTGCTCTGACTGAACCACCCAAGGACGCCAGATGCTATGCGGTGGTTTGGGGGCAGGCACTGCAGCAACCACGGCCACCTCCCACGCCTCAACGAGCAGCGCTTTGCATGGCGGTGCACAGTGGTCGGGTGTGTGTTCGACGCCCACTCCCACAACCATCGCTTTAGGTGCATGTGCCATAGCAATCTCCTGTAGTGGCAGTGTTGGTGTTACATCTGCAACATGTGAATAATGGGAAAAATTAAGCACAATGCTCAAGATTTTTATAAATATAAGCTGTAAACAAAGAACGATAATTAAGTAAATCACCATTCCTGAATAATAATTGTATGCTTAAATGATGACAGTCATATTATAATCAACTTTTCAATTCTGGGTCCCAGGATTGAGCAGTTCAGCCGATCTTTCTGGTAGTTCTCCTACCCAGTCAAATATCTCCATCTCCTACTCCAGAAGGGAGGGATTGCACTGTCTTTCAGCAGCCACCATCTCACGTTGCCACTCAAGTATCTCACCCTCGCCAGAATTGTTGTTGTTGTTATGGAGCAATCGATGCATCTCACGGAAGTCGCCTACAACAAGATATTGATTATTAGAAACAACAAAAAATTTGTACTGAATTAGACTACAGCGAGATATTGATTATAACTACTAAAAATTAAATAAATAAGTAAAAAGTTCATACCAGAAGGAAGTGATGACTCCAGGTCATCATTCTCGATGCATACCCCTACAGGAATCTCATTTTCCTCTTGAGCAGTGGCATCTAAAACAATGAATTTATATATACCTCACACAACTGTATACGATAAAAATGTCTAATGGCAATATATTACAACTGTACTTACTTTCTTTGTGCATTTCAGACTCCAGCAGCAGCAGCTCAATGTCCATCAGCTGGTGCTCTAAAGCTGCAACAGTGAGACCAAAAGTTTTATAAACACTTGTTAGGATCTGAAAACATCAAGAGCTGTTTTCTGAACATGTAAACTACCTCACAGAATTTGGAGATGTACTTACATGATGCTAGCAAAAGCTCTTCCACTTGAGGAGGACTTTCAGTTTCCAGATGCTGCTACTCTAATGCTAGAACAACAGTAGAAATGTTATAAGCATACATGATGCTCGCTCAACCTTTTCCACTTTCTGGAGACTTTCAGCCTCCAGCTGGCGTTCTAATTCCAACAACATTTCGAGAATGAATGCTATAATAGCAAGAAAAAATAACTTTTATAACCACTTGTTACGAAAATGTATCACAACCTCGAAAAATTTGGAATACTTTGCTACAAAATTTTATAACTATCGCAATTTGAACTCATAATTTTTTTATTAACATTTACATGGCAATTGACCCAAGTTTGGCTGTTTCACACCACCACTGCTGCTGGCACCACTGCTGGCTGAGTGTTTCGTGGTGCAGTAAACACACTATGCACTGTCAAAGACTGATGATGATTGTGGTTTGGGGTTGGGCTTTATATAGTTTCAGACTCCACCCTCTATTTTGTGGAGTACCAATAGGAACTCAGAGTGCCATATCAGCAAGTTATAGCTTGCATTCTTTTTTTTTTTCCAAGCAGGCTTGGTGCAACTATTTCAGGAAAATATCACAGCTGTGGAGGGAGGAAAGAAAGATCTGAGACGAACATCCTGTGTTTGGCTGCAAGTGGGTGGAATATTTGATGCAGCTGCTAACTTTAGAAAAAAACTCTTTGTTCATTCTGAGACAGATGGATAGTCTAACACACGCATCCTGTGTTTGCCAGATAGTAGATCGAGAAGTAGATGTGGTTCAAAATGGTTCAAATGGCTCTGAGCACTATGGGACTTAACATCTGAGGTCATCAGTCCCCTAGAACTTAGAACTACGTAAACCTAACTACCATAAGGACATCACACAGATCCATGCCCGACGCAGGATTCGAACCTGCGACCGTAGCGGTCGCGCGGTTCCAGACTGAAGCGCCTGGAACCGCTCGGCCACAGTGGATGCAGCTGATAGCTTCAGAAAGACATTCTTTGTTCAGTCTTAGACAGATGGTAAGTCTGACACGCCCAGTGCCAGCTGCATCCTTCTTAGGACAGAGCTGTGGCGGAAGACGCTAACCCTCGAAATCGGTAATGACCAACAAAGCGTGCCTTGAGAGCAGAATTGTATATAGATTCCAGCTACTGGCTACTGCCCTCCTGGTTGAGGTAGACATGAGGCCATCAGTAGAGACCGCCGGCCACGTGGCAGAGTGGAACATGGGTTGCGTTTGCATCATTACACTGCCTAACGACACTCGCATTTGCTCGCATGGCGCGGCACCTTTCATGTCGCGCGAGGCAACCATCGTGAATGCCGATGGGCTGGCAAGCTGCTACCTGCTGGGAGGGGGCTGGAGACTGCGCGGAAGCTACAATGGTGAAGTCCCTGTATGAGGCGATGTTCCTACATCTGCGCAACAGCGTGTATACTCAGCTAAAGAATAGGAGGCAAAAGGACGTGATATCCAGTATGCCTTTGAGGCGACGGTCCTTGTCCACACAAAAGGGAAATTAAGTAGCATAACCC
This sequence comes from Schistocerca serialis cubense, assembly GCF_023864345.2. NCBI lineage: Eukaryota > Metazoa > Arthropoda > Insecta > Orthoptera > Acrididae > Schistocerca > Schistocerca serialis. The sequence continues at coordinate 611,148,330 of NC_064642.1, forward strand.
CGCCCATCCAGAGGACACTCCAGATGGCTATTTCAAAAGTCGGCTGTTTGCAAAACAGAGAGCCCCTCCCACATAAATCGAACGCAGCCATACACTGGCACCCTCAGAACCGTGATAAATGACTGCTATCCAGACCGAGGGAGAGCTATGGCCTCGTAGAGAACTCGCCCGCCATTCTGCAATGGACTATTTAACATCAACCCAGCCACTATAATAAAGCAACTATTGAAAAAGAAAAACACAATCATTTTACATACGACAACTACAGTTGTATGTTATCATCAGTATTTGAGCTGTATTGCGGTTTAATGCTGTCCTTGTGTAACGCTATGCATATAGTTGTGTAATTAGGACCGATCTTTGTGATTAATTACGTAATTAGGATCGATCTTTGTGTCAGTTTCCCGACCAAAATAAATAAAGTGCACTAACCCAACCCTCCTCTCCCGCATCTGGACAGTTTCCATGTGTTAGGGGGTGTACTTGGGCATTCATCCAGTGGAATCAGGGTTCGAGTCCCAGAAAGGGCACAGCCATTTTTAATTTCCTGTCAATTTCAAGCACCACTGGTGGTTTAATTGTGTTAGGGGGTACACTTGAGCTTTCCTCCCTGGACCAGGGTTCGAGTCCCGAAAAGAATACCACCGGTTTAAATTTTACACCAATTCCCGGGTGGGAGGTGGAGTGGGATGTCAGCACAGCCATGGAACAAAGAAATTCTCGTCAAATTTCGAAATTCCCGCCAATAGAGTAGGTTGGTGGGAGGGGGTGGGGAGGGGGCAGGGGGAGGCGGGGCTAGGGCACAAATGTAATCTGAGAAAAACTCGTGACGTCATCGGGGGGTGGGGGTGGGTGGTGGTGGGCGGGGGCTGGGGTGATTAACTGATCAATTTAATTAATTTACATATCAATTTGATATCAAAAGTGTCCTGACATCCCCAACTCCCTAGTACTCAGGTACACGTCTTCTTCCAAATTTCATTCAATTTCACGCCCTCCTCCTTCCTAAATTCCAGGGGTATTTCACAATCTCTATGGCCTCTCCGTAAATTACATAACCACACGGAAGATAACAAGATCACCTAAAATCGGCCAAGATGCTCGCCAGCTGGTGGAAGGAACTGGAATTTATAGGATTCCGTGTAGTTGTAGGGAGGCGTACGTGGGTAGTATAAAAAGAACTGTCAAAAAAAGACTCGAAGAGCACAAGGGCAATTGCAGAAGAGGGGAGACTGACGGATCAGCTGTTGCGGAACATGCTTTACAGCTAGGAGACCACCACATTCATTTCGATAGGACACAAGCGGATACCACGAAAGGCTGTACAGAGAGGCCATAGAGATTGTGAAACACCCCAGGAATTGCAGTAGGAAAGAGGGGGCGTGTAATTGAACGAAATTTGGAATCCGGCGCCGAAGAAGATGTGTACCAGTCTTCCACCGTAGGATGATAGCGGGCGACGGCCGTCAATTGCCCTTGCGTATTCAAAACATGTAACGTTACGCCACTATTCGGAAGCTCGCGGAAGTGGAATTTTGCTGTAGTCAGTAGCGAGCCAGGGTGTGAATCCGACAATCGACAGACGTGCGATCCCCCTGGAAAATGTCCTCCGCAGATGGGGACGAAACGTCGGGTTTTAAAGTGAAATCTCTGCGACCATAGCATAGTAGCCCGGAATATTTTATTAATTGTGATAGTTCTAGCCGTGAAAGTTTCATTTTACGATCAGAGTAGTCATTTCCCTCTTTGACAGCTGATTCTTCTGGCGCAGGTTGAGGGAGGGAAGTTAATATTCCGCAGTTTTCTTTCACCATCAAAATTTTCCAGTGCTCCGCTGATGTCAGACAAAATTCCTCTGAACAAATATGACGTCAAAAATACGTCAGTGTCATCGACATCCACGGAAGTTTCATTTGACATAGGAATATTATGAGCATTGTACCCTACGAGTAGCAAATTGAAATCGATATTATACTTCTATTGGAGAAGGATTCAAGAGCAAATAACCAATTCCTCTTACCTGTGAGAAAAAAATTTCCGGTGTGTCTTGGTTCAATTGCGCAGTTAGAATATATTTCATCTGCAGTGGCCGAAGGTCTGAAAACAGTACAAATAACGAGCAAACATTTGTAATTATGCCTTTCTGGAATGGGAGCAAACGATTTGTACTGCCTAAGCGCTTTTTATGAGCACTCGTGCAGAGAACTTAAAATATTTTTTTGGACACCCTTGTGCATGTCGTAACTGCATGACGACACAGCCTTGTCGTCAATCTTTTGGCATTCTGGATGTCAAATGAGTCGCTTGCAAGTTGAAATGAATTTGCTTCTTCCTCTTATCTGTGCATCAGGTATCTTATGGCTTTAACCAAGGCACTCGAAAAAAAGTTGCATTACTAAATAAACCCTTTGACGTTCCCTCCCTTTCAAAGTGAGGTGAATTTGTAACAGTTAAAGACACACCTTCATTTCACTACTATCTAATGTGAACAATCTTTCTACAGTGGATTTACTAACAATTTTTCCACCTGGAAGCCTTAGTCAGTCGTCAAGAATGTGCTTCCTCATTGATTTAAGTAAATGTGGAACATCTAAAAACAGCCATGTTTCTTTATTTTCATAAAGCAGATTGGAAAATAGGAATTTGTCTCTGTTACGTTAAGATCTTTCCACGCCGATCAATTCTTCTGTGCACACTACTGCAACACTGTAGCCAATGTACGAGGGTAATCCCAAAAGTAAGGTCTCCTATTTTTTTTATAAGTACATAACTCTGTTTGTGTGGCAGTTGGTCACACTGTTATGAAGAGTGCTTCACGCGCTGCGTGTAAACATATGCACGCCGCACTGAGGCGCTCTGTCTTGGCTTGGCAATCGCTGAGAATGGAGCTCCCGTTGGATGTTACCGCGAAGTTCGCGAAGGGCAATGCGCTGATTGAAATCCATCGCCAATTGACGGAAGTGTATGGTGAGTCATGCATGGATGTCAAAAATGTTCGTAAGTGGTGTAGAGAGTTTGCAGCTGGTCGGACCGAAATTCACTACGAACAAAGGAGCAGGAGACCGTCAATTTCTAAGGAGACGGTGTTGAAGGTTGAGCAAAACATGCGTGAAGATCGGTGGATTACCCTGGATGATCTCTGCACGTTGGTTCCTGAGGTTTCCCGAAGCATCGCTCACAGAATTTTAACGGATATATTGAACTACCGGAAGGTGTGTGCAAGATGGATGCCACGCATGCTGACTGAGGATCACATGCGGCAACGAGTTGATGCTTCCCGCACATTTCTTCACCGCCTTGCAGCCGAACAGGACAACTTTCTGGACTCAATTGTCACGGGTGACGAAACCTGGGCATACCACTTTACACCTGAGACCAAGCAACTATCATGACAGTTAATAACTTTCTGAACAGCATGGCGGAGAGCTGGTATGACATGGACATACAAAAACTGCCACAGTGTCTACAAAAATGCATTGACAGAAATGGGGCTTTTGTCGAAAAATAGCTAAATGTTCAAGCTGTAAACTGATGTAAACCATTGTAGAAATAAACAGATCTATGTACTTATAAAAATACAGGAGACCTTACTTTTGGGATTACCCTTGTATAAGTACATGATGAAAGCCTCCCAGCGTGCCGCAAAGTTAATATTTATCTAAAAAAAACATAAAAATGAAACACCGATAGTAGAGGGGTATAGGGTTCCCAACCCAAATCCAAGATGGCGGCCATGACGTCACAGACACACCAAGATGGCGTCCGTGTTGTCACATGATGATGCAAGTACTGTTACACCTGTGAAGTCATAGACACACTGATAGGGTTCCTACATCAAACTAAAGATGGCGACCGTGACATCACATGACGGCGCAAGTACCATTAGCCCTGTGACATCACAGACACACTGCTAGGGTTCCCACCCCAAAGCCAAGATGGCGGCGGCGGCAAATTCAAAAAGTGGGGAAATACAAATTTTGTCGGATTTTCGCGAATGCCACGCCCACCTGGACTTGGAAGGAAATAGTTAAAGTCTCCACCACGATCCTCAACTGACCGCTATGTCCCCCTACCAACCCATGTTTCGGGATAACATATACTAACATGTACTAACGTGCACAGTGATGACATCATCCAAGATGGCGGCTGTGACGTCAGTTGATGACGCAAATGCCACACCCCCCTGGCGGGATGTTTGATTTTGGCAGGAATATAGGTCATTGGGCTATCTCCACTAACCTAACGCCCTTCCCACCCCTCCCCCAGAAAAATGGTGGTAAGTTCAAATTGCAACAGGATAATGCATCAAGCTAAGATAATAGTGGGGAAGAAAGGGCAATTTGGCTACCCCCCACTAACCTAAGTCACCCAAGTGCCACCTCTTCCTAGGAACTGGCGCCAAGTTTGAATTTTGGCAGTAATGAAAGGTCACTTGGGGTTTCCCTAACAACCTAAGAAAATCGCGAGAAGATAGGTCACTTGGAGTACCTCCACTAACCACCCAAACGCCACCTCATCTTAGAGATTGGTGAGAGAAGGACTCTGCCTGCACTGGGCTGGTGGAGAGAGGAAGGAGTGTACGTAATTTATTTAGGAACAGTTTATATATGGATGGAGTATATTTATTACACTGATACATAATACACGCTCTGACATGCTTGGGGTCACGTCACACAGTCTGCAGACCTGTAAACTACTCGTAAATAACGCAACAGACACGCTTGCTAATTGTGGACTGTCAAAATAATGCATTCCACAGCCTACACACATGCAAACTACTACACCGAAATAATTTCAGTACAGACTTGCGAATTGCTCCTAAATAATGCATCACACTGATGTGTAGACAAGCTCAGAACTTGTAAACTGTCCAAATAGTGCATAGCACAACCTACAGACCTGCTAACAAAATAATGCAACAGACACGCACAGACACCACCCTCTGCCCCTGTCCATTGGGCCGCACACGCTCCAAGAAGTCAGGATGCACCGACAGCCCCACGAAGTGATGCGGGTGTCAGCTGGCAAACCACACACAGGCACCTGTTTGGGTCCCGCATGCATGAGGTGACGGCGTTCCTTTCATACTCAACATCTCAAAATACGTTTTCACCTAGGCGCCATTGATGACGCTATAGGACGGGAGCGAAGACCTATATACAAAGCACAGACGCTCCAAGGTGGGCCACACGCACATGTTCACCACTGCTGGTATGCAGCCTCCCTCTACCTGCGGTCCGGTGAAGGGCTTATTGCTGAGGAACACTACAGAAATCCGTTCCAGAATAGCACAAGCAGCTTTCTCCCTAGCGATTGTAACGGACCTTGCATGGCGTGTGGCTGAGGCATCGCCATGGGTAGCTACATACCATCACAAGTGCATCTAGCAAAATTCTCAATGTCATACTGAAGCCACACCGCTATCTAAAATAATAACCAAGTCGAACTCCAGTAAATTGTACAGTGTCCCAGAAGTACTTGATGTGCACTTTTGTAGGAGTTTTCGTGATATCTCAGCTTGTATGGACGAAAATTCTTTCCCTAACAGAACCTGTTTACGAAAATAACGCAGAATAACATCGAATGCACTCTTTCCAGCGGTCTTAATGTGAAACCCTTCCTCCTCTCAACATACGCATCGCTATATAGCGCCTCCTATATCCCAGCTCAAAGGATGTCTAGTGAATGAATCAAGCATTATGATCGGCTCTTATCGAATTTACCCCGCGAATTACTGATACCGTGTATATCGAAACACGATCCACCTTTTCTTTCTTTCTGCAGACAGGACTTTCAGCGGTAAAATTATTTTGCACAGATCACTAAATTGCATTGACAGTTAAACCCTCAAAGTTGTCTATAGATCATTAAATACATACATAAAATTTGAAGCCAGGAACACATTTACCAGTGTACCTACAATTAAAGATACGATTGCTGCTACAGTCTGACACCGATCGATGTACAGGTAATGTATCCTCTTGATGGCTGTGCTTCTGGAACGAATCTCAGTATCTATAGCGCACATAACTTTCCATGTAAAAATCTCTCCCATACCCTCATGGTTATCTATGTGCTGAATGTATACCTTCCTAACAATGGGACACACAGTCATCTTCTCCAGTCATGCCACAATATAAACCACAGTAACTTTACAATGCAATATATACACATTTTACACAAACAGTGCAGTTACCTCTTATATCTGTACAACACCCAATAAAAACTGATCGCCATACTGCACCAACAACTAAACCTTGCAAAGTGCCATACATATTGTCAAATAACAGAAAGACTCTTACTCATTTACACTGCTCTCCCACCCAGGACAGGAGCTTGAATATTAGAGTGTGAAACCGGTATCCAACACAGCAATATATCACCGCATACTGTGTCGATGTAGTAACCAGACAATTCGTATCCTCCACCATACAAAATCAGACCTTTTACATCAGAAAGCCGTCAGTGGATAGAAGTCACTCTGAGAGTGAACTGTTCTACAAATTTGGCCTCGTTTCCCACTTGGCACAAAGGCATTACTGTTCCTGGTCCAGACCTGCTTGCTTGCTTGCTCGCTTTTCTACAACCACCTCCACATTCTGGGATTGCAAGAACATATCTAATTTCGGATGGTTTGATAAAATATTAAACAATTTTCGCAGTACTTCTCGATATCAAGCAGATATCAATGTCGCTTGCGTAGCAGCACTGCTCGCGCGATATAATTCTGATGATATAGACTGGAAATTATTTCTCTAGGAATCCGAAACATTAGCTAGGTGGGGTGTGCTGTAGAACACTGACTAACTAGAAACCTATCACGTCTGTACTGGGACAACCTGCATACCACCCCAAAGTATCGTTATCCAAGATGGCGGCAATGACGTCTTCCAAGATGGCGACGACGACGTCAATCAAGATGTTGGATTTTGCGGGAAGTTTGAATTTTGGCGGTAAAATGCCGCCCCCCCCCCTTCCCAACAAAAATAAAAAATGGCGCGATGTTCAAATTCCACCATGATAATGCATCGCACCCCCGTTTTCTCTACTAAGCAAAGAAAAATTCAGGAAATAAGGACTTGTCTTTATCATTTAACCAATTTAAAGCAGTTTCAAGCAGGTGTGTTCGCCACAGGGTCTTGACTCCAACTGGCTTAGATCATATCAGTGCCAGCAGAGGCCACTTTCCTGATGTCAGATCATGACGCAAGTACCATCATTCAAGATGGCTGCACCCAGTGTATCCGCCATGAGCTCCAGATCCCAACTGGCTTAGTTCATATCGTGGCCACCAGAGGACGCTACCGTGACGTCGGTTGATGATACAAGATCGTCTGCTGTCTCTTGCGCATGCCACCAGCCCGCTGGCATGCAACCGCTTACATCAAACACCCTCGGCCGCCACCTTCATACATGCGCCATACATAGTTTTCTATAAATATGCTAACTAAAATAACACCCACATCGTGCATCTAACCTATCAGTTACCTAAGTACTTAATTCTATTTCAATTTTAATCATATTCAATAAGTGAATTTAAAATTTCAATATTCAATTAGCAGATGAGAAGTTCGACATTTTCCCATGTCCATTCAAATCAAGCAGCCCAACAGACAAAAATTACGAAATATAAAAGCTCATATGAATTAGAAGTCACCAAGGCAGTGATTCAGGTGCAATGACGCATATCTGCGCTCGCCCTCCAGTGCAGCGACATAGATTTCATAATACTTCCCACAATAGCGTAGTGTGCAGCCATCCAAGCATTCCTAACCGTATAACCCTTTCCTCACCACCTCTCATCTCAAACTGCTACTGCTACTGCTGCTGTATATATGACACGAATCTATTAACTATATAGACGCCGCTGAGGCCATTTAAAGTTTGATCACCTTACTCTAGGGGAATTATCATATGACACGATCCCTCTGGTTCTGTTTAGTTGTCTCAAACACTGTTTTCTGACACGCTTTTGTACAACGCCAATCATTTCGTTTTTCTGCCACGGCTTCGATGCCTGTCTCATCTTTCAAACTAACATTAAGACGCCCTGAAACACGACCTCTCAGAGAAAACTAGACATCACACAGTGTAAATAATTTTCTTACTGCAACTACCATAACACGCCAAACAGCTGCTTATTTTAAATAAAAAATCCACTTACAACATAACGAAAGTAGAAGACTTTTACAGTGTTGGCGTAGGCCTCCAAACTGATGTCTGAAAGCGAATGATGACCTACACATTTAGACTCGTCTCTCACACTTACGAAATAGCTGACGACTATGCGTTCCCTTTCAACTCATTCCTCATATTGCAGTCATGTACGCAGTCCCTGTTTCGCTGCTAGCAACCTCCAGAAGTTGCTGTCCATCCGCGAAATTTTTCCCCAACTCAAACAAGCCATATCAATCAATCATTATCTGCTAACCAATGCAGGGATGGGATGGAAAAGACACCATCCATGTTCTCTAACAATAAACATGGAACTTGACAGCATGAACAATTTTACACTAAGTTCAGCACCGGCCAATGATGTGACAGCATGTTTTCACAATTTCAGTATCATAGCTAAACCATGCCCTCTCCACGTTGCGAGTATCACTGCAAACATGGATAGATTACTGAGCAGTACGTCCGTTCACTCTTGGTTCTCGAACACATAAACCATCGAAGTGTATAAGACAGCTCTCCACATATTTCTACCACCTCGAACATAGTCTTTAATTTACAATCTATTTCTCTGCGTATGGGGGTCACAGAGCATTCTCGCTGTCTTAGGGCAAAATTAGAGATTGAAAGACCCTCATCACAATGTCATTGACCAACCAGCCCTGCAGCAGTTAGCGAATTAATCTGCAACCGACCAGAAGAAGACCGCTACACTCCACGTCTCGTGAATGAATTGAGCTTACCGAGTCCTAACGCGTCTAAGTGCACGACATTTCTCGAGATGTGACCATGTCGAGGAGCTTAGCACTCCTATCGATTTCAAATTGCCATCATGTAATAGCAGACAGCTAAGAAGAACAAGAAATTAAATTATTTTTATACACTATCGTGCTATAGACGGCTGGAGTTCGGGGCATTTTTACCTAATCCAACCAAGCTAACTCTAAAGTATCGTTCTAGTATCTAGGATCGGTACCTAGAAGGTATTGCTAAGAGAGAGAACATAAATACAGGCACTCCTAAGGCTACGACGTTTCAGCACTTAAAAATGGACTATAATGTTAGATCGCCTGAGTTTCCAACCTATAAGATGTATCGAATGTAGCGCCTTTAATATTTCATTGTGAGAAATATATTTCACGCGCATGACCTACATCCTCCTTCACGGTTTCCCTACGCTGAACTATCTTATCGAATCGTGAAACGATAAAACTACTTCCGTAAAACACTATCATTGTATGATACCAGCACAATATAGCTTTCCGGAGTTGTATAATGTACACTGTTCACATAAAATCACGGTTCACAAATTATACGATGCCTGCATCATGCCTATATAAAATGATAGTTAGTAGAGGGGGATACCTCCTACAAGGAAACAGATAAATGCATAAGAGCAGCGTCCGACATGTGAACATTACAAGTCTTTCCATCACTAAATCTGTAAACAGCACATCTGTTGGGCAAATGTGTACACGGGGATTGCAGCATCTTACAAGGTCCTACCGCTAACTTAGTTATTACACTGAAGTCTCGATTTTACATCCAAGATGCGACATGGGGGGATCACATAAATCAAGGTACGTTAGAGGAATGTGTCAAGTTTCATCACACAAGAGATGGAAGTCCTCTGATGACAGACAGGTTTACCGTTATCGATCGCAAGTAGACAGTGCTTTAAAGCAAAGCACATATGGAACACGTATAGTGAATCGACATACTGCTCAGTAATCTATCCATGTTTGCAATGATACTCGCAACGTGGAGAGGACATGGTTTAGCTATAATACTGAAATTGGGGAAACATGCTCTCACATCATTAGCCGGTGTTGAACATAGTGTAAAATTGTTCATGCTATCAAGTTTCATTATTAGAGCACATGGATGGTTTAGCTTAGATTAGATTAGTTTTTCGTTCCATAGGTCCGTGCTGAGGAGATCCTCGTGGATGTAGAACATGTCAATTTTTCTTTTTTTTTTAAGCTGAAATAACAATACTAATAGTACGAATATATACAATACATCATTTGTTTCTATTAAACAATTCGTCAATGGAGTAGAAGGAGTTGGCCACTAGTCCACTAGTAAGTCTTTCAGCCTGCAATGTTGTTGCATTAATTTGTTATGAAAGCGGTGCTGATAGACAATAAAAGTGGCTTAAAAGCTGTGAGCTGTCTGGGGAAGTTAACCTTGCATTACTGAGCAACTGTTTCACCAGGTACCCAGTCTAGCTTACCAAATTCCCAACCAGACTAACATTAATTATAATCTTTTAATCGTCATATGACAACCACTGATATATATATATATATATATATATATATATATATATATATATATATATATATATAAAGAGAATTTAAATGAAAAGAAATAAATCAGTTTATATTTGGAAATTTATTTTAACATTGATCATTGAAATTTCAGCATATTAAACTTAATTCATAACTGAACTGGTGCCTTATTTAGGATTGCGAAAATGTGAGTTTGTAATCTTACAGAACACATCAAATATGGAGCCAAGATTGGGAGACTGCATACAACACTCCATTCATAAAATAACACATGAAGAACGTTGGAACCTATGCAAAAGGAAATTAAGCACAACTAACCATTCAATTCTCACCCAAAGAAGTTACATTCGTAGCGCAATCCTGTCCATCATGTAATTACCACACACTGGTATACTAAATTCATACTAACTCTCTGTGAAATCTTTCCAAAAAGAATAGCTGAGAGCTACTTTGATGATTACACCACATGCTTCACGTGGTCAACTTGGTTTACACAAAGAGTGTAACTCCACAATAATTTTGATAATTAAAATAAATTGGATCGAAAAGCAATTTACAAAAGAAAAACCTCAAATTGGTTACTATCGTCTTACTATTAACCTGATGGGTCAAACAATTGTATAAGCACGTGGTACTGGGCTCAAAAAGTACACCCCACATGGATTGAACATAAAGAGAAGCTGCTATATTGAAAAATATTGTCAAGACGAGACGTTATAATCTCACGCACATTCGCATTTAAGATTGATGATCTTAGTTAGAGTTACTGATCAAAACGTGGTTCCACTTTACTCACAAAGTAGTGACAAAGCAACTACTGGAAGATATTCTGAACTTTACACTCGAAATACACTGTGTTGCAATTTAAGATAACATTAGATATTTTAGAGCTAAACCTGAAATAAAGGTGATTAAATTTTCAGTTAGGCTAAACTTAAGAAATCCATTGTCCTACGGACTTAGCAGACACGCACTTAGCCGGAGATCTTACCACTTCAGACGCTCGCCGCGGACAGACTGACCTGGGCTCCTACCGAGCGTGCTTAACTGATACAAACGGAAGTGACCAAAGAGGGAGTTTCCTATACCAACACGACAAGGGATGGACAGGACCATACTAAGAATAGAAACCTCTCTGCTTTTAGAAAGCGTAGCTACCTGTTCTGACGTTGGTCCTACTGTTCTCTAGCAGACAGGCTTGTCTGCTACCATCAAGCATGCAACTACAAATACATCTGCTCATTCATCCTCTCACACAGAAGGGAAGGGGGATGACAGTATCTTATCATATACAGTATATAAAAGAAATCGGATGTAGATTCCGTATGAGACTGTGTGACATGAATTACATATAAACTGTGTTTTAAAGTGTAGTAGTGTGACAGATCGTTCTTGTTTAAGTGTAAAAGTAACACATTTCACTGCTCAGTCTCCTCCCAGATAGTCAGAAACACCACAGTAAATTTAGAATAGGAATTTATGCTGTAAATGACAACAGATTTAAGAAATTAACATGAAAGGAATCCAACAGAGACCTTTCAAGGCTCCTTTTAAACTGATCTTTATTTGTAACTAATTTTTTTATGTTTGCAGGCAAATTATCGAAGATGAGTGTTCCTGAGTAGTGGACCCCTTTTTGAACTAAAGTAAGTGCTTTTAAATCCTTGTGCACATCATTTTTGTTCCTGGTATTGTATGTATGAACTGACCTGTTTGTTGGAAAGACAGATATATTATTTAGGACAAATTTCATTAAGGAGTAAATATACTGAGAGGCAGTAGTTAGTATACCCAGTTCTTTGAAGAGGTCCGTGAATTTACTCCACAAATAATACGTATTTCACGCTTTTGGACTCTGAAAACTTTTGTTTGACTTGAAGAGTTACCCCAAAATATTATACCATACGACATTATGGAATGAAAGTAGGCAAAGTATGCAAGATTTTTCATTTTTATGTCGCCTGTTTCTGCTAACACTCGAATTGCAAATACAGATTTGTTAAGGGGTTTCTGCAGTTCTGTGGTGTGCTCCTCCCAACTGAATTTATTATCAAGTTGTAATCCCAGGAATTTAGGACTGTCAACCTCTTCTATCTGCTCTTCTTCATACTTTATGCATATGCTGGGTGGAAACCTCTTACAGGTTTTGAATTTCATATAGCGAGTCTTTTCGAAGTTTAATGCCAGTCAGTTGGCTTTACACCATGTATTAATATCCATGAAAATATCTTTAGCAGAACTTTCTAGAAGCACACTCAACATACTATTTATTGCAATACTTGTGCCATCTGCAAACAAAACGAGCTCTGCTTCTGGCAGTGTAACTGATGAGACATCATTAATGTACACAAGAAAAAGCAATGGCCCTAAGATGGATCCTTGTGGACACCGCATGTAATTTCTTCCCATTCTGATGATGACTGATGACTTAATTCACTAGTCCCTTGCACTGACACCCTTTGTTTCCTGTTAGCGAGGTATGACTTGAACCATTTTGCAGCACTACCCATGACACCATAGAATTCTAATTTATTTAAAAGGATGTTGTGGTTCACACAATCGAATGCCTTCAACAAATCACAGAAAATCCAAGCTGTGTTCTTGATAATATGTTATTTGTGGTCAGATGGTTGAGAAGCTGCTTTTTCTAAAATTTTTGAGAATTCTGGCAAAAGTGAAATCGGTCTGTAATTTGATGATATCCCTTTATCCCCTTTCTTGAATAGAGGCTCAGCATCTGCATGTTTTAGCCAGTCAGGAAATGTCCCAGTTATAATTGACTGGTTACACAAGTAACTTAGAATTGTACTAAACTCATAAGAACATGCCTTAATTAACTTTGCTGATATTTCATCGTAACCACTAGAATGCTTTGTTTTTAAAGATTTTATTATCGAAGTTATTTCTTTTGGTGAAGTGAGTGACATATTCATGTGCCTGAAGCTTTTTGTAAAGGCTATTTTCAGATATTCAAAGGCATTATTTACTGATCCTGACAACCCATTCTATCAGTAATGGATATAAAGTACTTGTTAAATAGATTTGCCACACTATGCCCATCGGTTACTAATGTGTCATCTACACTTAGTGCCATTTGCTCCTGTTACTTTCTGGTTCTACCAGTCTCCTCTTTCACAATATCCTATATTGTTTTTATTTTGTTCCCTGACATTGCTATCTTCTTCTCGTAGTCCATCTGTTTAGATGTCTGAATTACTTTTTTTTAGTATTTTACAGTAATCCTTGTATTTAGCTAAATCATCAGCATTGGAGCTATTCTTGGTCGACAGATACATTTTCCTTTTTGTCTTTTTCGTCCCATCCCTGCATTGGTTAGTAGATAATGATTGACTGATATGGCTTGTTTGAGTTGGGGAAAAAATTTCGCGGATTGACAGCAACTTCTGGAGGTTGCTAGCAGCGAAACAGTGACTGCATACATGAGTGCAATATGGGGAATGAGTCGAAAAGGAACGCATAGTCGTCAGCTATTCCGTCAGTGTGAGAGGCGAGTCTAAATGTATAGGTCGTCATTCGCTTTCAGACATCAGTCTGGAGACCTACGCCAACACTGTAAAAACATCTGAAAAACCAGCGGCATGTTTTCCACAATTAGTCATATTAAATAGTTCAGAGATGAACATGACCGAAATGATAAGTGCTAGTGAACTTTCACGGAGTTCTAACTTTGATGATACGTTGATGACACTATATGAAACTACATCACGTATCTCTGCGAGCAACATACTGCTCTCACAGGAAAACATAGAATGCGCAAATAAAATGATTATTGATTTGCAGAGTACAGTTGTCAACAACCAAAGTACATTAAATAGCAGCCAAAATGACGCACTTTCCGCGATACTTCAAAAACTGGATAGTATGAACACCAATTACACCAGTTTGCGTGCAGAAATAAAAAATATATAGGCCAATTTGCGAACAGACATAAATACAAAATTTGACAGTTTGTCACAAAACTTTATCATAGACACACAAGACATAAACCACATATAAAAGAGGAAAACAAGTTTTAAGAGATTTTCAGGATACATACAGATTTAGATCAGTGATTTGACAAAGGATTTTCACAAGGAGATGAATGTAAAATTTAAATACATGTAAAAACAACTGAAACAAGATGTACTTTCCGAAGTAGACAATGACATTACGGGTATAAAACAGAAATTAGACACTCTTAACGAGCAGAATGATACAGTAGAGCGGCAAATAAAAGCGATGAAAGACACACACACGAACCTGGAAGCTACATAAACACAATTAACTTCCACAGTAAAGAACATCTCCACTGAAGTAAACAAAATGCTCAAGGATTACGAAAATATACCAGTAGCAATAGATGAACTCACTTTAAAAGTAGCATCACTTGCAATCAAATCAGTCTGTGCCAGAAAGGAAAGAGACAAAATTAATGAAAATTTATCTGACGTAATTTCACAAGCTGAAGCAGGTACTTCAGACAAAACCAGTACCGCAGCGCAAAAGGTGGCGAAGGAATGTAAATTAATCAATGATGTAGTTGAAAGGGTTATTCAACAAAGGGAAAATGACATTATCAACAAAGTGAACACCAATTTGCAAGCTACAGAGCACAGGATACGCAACAACTTAGGTGAAACTGATATAGAGACACCAGTTGTACACATAAACAAAGTGCCAGCCACAGCAAACCAAAGTAATGTGTGCACACAGATCATTGCAAACCCTACAAACAATGCCAAAAGTAATGACAGACCACAAAGCGTAAGTTTACATGACATAACACCAGAACCAGTACCTACGAGAAGTGCAAATAATAATGACAGCTATGTAAACACAGCACAAAATTCAAACAGCTTGTCCACTATAGTTGCTGACGAAGGTCTATTAAGACACCGTCAATTCCCAACGTTTACGAGTGAAGGTAAGAAGATGAATCACGTTGTCTTTATTAGCGCTTATCGACATGTGTTTCCTAGAAATTGGACGGAAGCACAAAAGATCAGGTTTGTTGTTGGGTACACGTAAGGCGATGTACTTTTGTGGGCTACTGAGGTAGCTGAGCGTTGCACCACATATTTACAATCTGAACGGGCATTTCTTGACAAATACTGGCCAGAAGCCGTACAGGAGAGACTTAGGCGAGAGGTTCTAATAGCAAATATGGTAGCTTGCGAAGATATTTTAAGAAGTATCCCAACAAAACACGTAATTGGACGAATCCTATTTCTCATGTGGAAGTTTAAAAATTTTTAAAAAGTCGTCTGTTTCACACATTCGTGAAAAATTAGTTACTACACCTGAGCACGACACAGAATATTTTCTATCCATTTTAGATTCAATCGACGTAATATATGAAGAGAAAGTAGTAACTAATAGGGCGGCAGTCAAACACCACAACAACGTAACTAGAATGGTCAATACAAAAAACCAGACACGAACACACTGCAAAGCTGGTACGCGCAACTTAAAGGATACATTAACCATAGTAGTGGATACGGGAATGGAAATGGTAGGAACGAGAGATTTAAACAAAACTTTCCGTGTAACAGGAACGATTACCATCCACAAGCTAATTTCAATCCCTTCTCTCAAAATTTTGCACCGCGCCTAAATGAAAACAGTCAGCCGCAACGGTGGCCGGTGCGCGGCAACAATAATAACATACAACACGCCGTACAGCAGCCAATCTTTGTGCCGCAAAACCACAATACGGCAACATTTCACTACAGCCACATGAACACACGAGAAAGCATTTTGCGAACTGCAAATGATCCACTCTGGAGAAACAATCACTCGGTACAACTGACAGAAATTGTCGCGTGTACCGAAGTAGATCAGAGTACACCTCATGAAAACCCGAATCGCTCGTAATTGAGCCCCATACAATAGACCTTATAAGCGATGGGGGCAAATCAGATTGGCAGACATGTTTCGTAAGATTCGATTAACAAGGAGACATAAAAGACGATCTATACCAACATGAACTAAAATCGGTGAAAAATACACTGGAAGAACAAGTGCAAGCTGTAATCAGAGTGAAAATTTTTGGTATAGGCACACAGTTATTACTTGATACAGAGTCCACAACTAATTTAATGTCTGAAGCATTTCTCACTGAATTAAATAATGGAATAAATTTCCTGTTCTGCTAGTGCAAAACTGCAAAGTACAAACCGCTACAGGCAGCAAGACCAAATTAGTAAAACATCAAGCTCTTATCACCATGAACATTGAACAATTCTCTGTGCAGTGTAATTTTTTAATAGTAGACAAACTTATTGTCAACTACTTGATAGGTATGGACACATTTAGAACCCACAAAACTCAAATAGACACAGGTAATGGTAAGTGCCATTTCTTTGTGAAGGACCAAAGATTTTCTATCAGCCTGAGTACGACACTGGAGTGGTATGACAAAGTAAATCCAGAACCCCATGTCACTGCACAGTATTCATATCCCACCGTGTATTTAGTGAACAAATGTGGTAACGAACACAACAGTGACACTGAAGTTAACCAGGAAATAGTAGAACAAAAATTGAACGAATCAAATATTCTAGATGCTACACGACGACAAGAGCTTTCTGAATTACTTTTTAAATATGCAAGTGTTTTTAATAAGAGTCCAGGAGTAATAAAAGGTTATGACCATAATCTTAATGTCTATCTTCATGAAAGATTTTGTGTTATGTCTTACCCTATACCGTGGGCAAAGCATGAAGCAGTTAAGCAGAAAGTCAATAGAATGTGCGTATGGGGAATCATACAGCCATCATTTTCTCCATATTGCAGCCCAATACTACCAGTTAACAAACCTGATAAATCAGTACGACTAGTTTTAGATGATAGAGGCATAAACAAAATTATAGTACCAGTAAGAACAAAACCAGATAATTCAGATGAACAATTGCTAAAATTTCATAACACCAAATATTTCAGCAACCTTGACCTTAAAAAATCTTACTGGGAAATAAAGATACATGAGGAGAGTAGGAAATACACAGCATTTGTCTGCAATGGCAGGAGTTATTAATTTCAAGTTCTACCCTTTGGCTTAAACATTAGCACAGTCGTATTTATATCAGCCTTGGACAAGGTCTTAGGACCTAAATTGCTCAGTAAAGTTACCATTTATGTTGATGATATGTTAATAGGCACATCAACTTGGGCCGAACACATCAGTATAATAGAAAAGGTATTTCAGGGATTTACAAAGTACAGAGCAACAGCAAATCTAAAGAAATCTAACTTTGGCAAAGAACAAGTGAAATTTTTAGGACATATCGTATCAGAACAGGGTATATTAACAGAGCCAAAGAAACTAGATGCCATATGTAATTGTCCACCCCTGAGGAACAGAAAAAAATTGAAAGCATATCTAGGACAAACTTCCTTTTTCCGAAAATTTATACCACAGCAGCTTATGAATAGCGATGCTCTACTTAACCTGTTAAGAAAGAATAAGCCTTGATTATGGGATGAGAGATGCCAGGAGGACTTTATCACAATTGAAAATGCATTAATATCAGCAAACATTTTGAGTAATCCTGACATGTCCAAAGACTTATGTTTAAGCACGGACGCCCCGTCTCAAGGGCTGGGGGCAAGTTTGTTCCAGATACAAGAATAAAAAGGAAAAACCGTCTCCAAAGTCATCAGCTTTGCCAGCAGAGCGTTATCAGAGGCGTATAGATCATATTCCGTATCACAACTGGAAAGTTTGGCAGTAATTCAGGCGTTTAAGAAATTTGAGCATTTTCTTTAGGGTAAAAACACTTAAGTCTACTGTGATCACCAATCATTATCTTTTCTCTTAACATGTCAAGTGTTACCCCAAAGACTAGCGAGATGGTGTTTGTACCCGCAGGAATTCAGTTTTGAAATAATATACATAAAGGGCAGTCAGAATGTTATTGTAGATGCATTATCCATATTACTACAGGGAGTAGACAAGTTCAGTGAATTGTTTGAACACGATTAAGAAATCTGTACATTATTGATGCAAAGTAGTACACAAGAATCAGACTACAAAAATTTTGTAAACAAATGGGAATAATACAACAGCAAGACAACAGGTGGATAAAGGTAATACAAAATCTTAACTGGAATGCAAACCACAAGGTAAGTAAATGGTATCAGTTATACAAAGGCTTTTTGTTCCACCAGAAGCACAAAGGTTCTAACCATTGGTGTGTATGCCTTCCAGAGGAATATATCGACGAATTTATCAAACACACACACGAAGTATGGGGACACTACGGAGTAACAAAACGTACAGACAAGATTTCTAAACTTTGTTACTTTCCTAATTTATGATGATGTGTTTCAAAAATATTGAGAAAGTGTGCAATTTGTCAATGAACAAAACCATGCAATATGTCAAAGTTTGCAGACCTACACCCCATACTAACCAAAGCTCCACTAGAAATGGTTTCTCTGGATATCGCAGGGCCATATCCTACAGCAAAAGATGGTGTCAAATACATAATTGCCCTTTACGATATTTTCACAAAATACATCGAACTTCATGCTATCAAAACCACTACAGCCAGTAGCATCATAAGGTGAATTGAAGAGGATTATTTATGAAGAGTAGGGAAACTCAAAGCCATATTAACAGACAATGCAGCCTATTTTGTAGGAAGAAAATGCAAAGAATTCATGAGCACACAGGGCATTAAACATATCTTGGTAAGTTTTTTCCAGCCAGAAGCAAGTCCCATGGAGAAGGTGTTTAAATAATTCAATAGATTCATAAGGACATACACTCATAATAAGCATTCACGATGGATTGAATACGTGACTCCATTTATGCAAATAGTAAACAGTCTCCCCCAGTCTTCCACAGGTTTCACTCCTAATGAACTGTTGTTTAACACAAAGCAAACTGACGAATGGGAATCACCTATACCAAAATTACCTACTAAAGAGTTAACTTTACAGAATAAAATCAGACAAGCAGTAACTACACTTACTAATAGAGCAGAATACAGAAAGAGAATATACAACAAAAAGTTAAAACGAGTTACACATTTTTTCGAAGGCCAACGAGTCCTCTTGAGAACACATCCCAAATCGACATATATATATATATATATATATATATATATATATATATATATATATATATATATATATATATATATATATAGGCAGATATATATGACCTTAGGCATTAACGCATTTCGTTTCCATGAAACAGGAGTTCCCTGACAAGTGATTTAAGGAAGTGCGAACAGCATTTTTTAGTAATCCATAAATCAGTAGAGTAGAATTCCTTATTCCTTCTCCAACACAAGAGGCGGTGCCAAAGCGCAGTTAGGTCAGCAACGCGTAAGGTAAAATCCTGATATAAATGTTTTTCTCTGTTTCTTCCTAGGAAAATCTTAAACTCTCATAACTGATGTATGCATGACTGAAAAATAAAATACGGATGCATTAAATGCATATACAGTAACACAATGTAAAAGAATGTAAATAAGTTACCTATATTTATGTACAAAGGAATTTTTTGAAGTTAACAAACAAACTGTACTAACCAGTAACTGTAGTTGGAGAAAGAATTTTGTAATGTTTTACTATTTAAGAATTTTCTCTATTTAATACAAATAATGGGTGGAGTGTCAGCCTTAGATGTAAGCCATTGTAATATACATTGTCTTGTCAAAATGTTTATGGGAATTTTAAGTCTATATCGAGCCATATGTAAAAGATGAACTTGAAAAACTAACAGAAAAGGAAAAAATCTCAAGGACTAAAAACAATTCTCACGCCAAAAGTGAACAACGAAATAGATAGTAGTATCCAAACCCCTGTACAATAGTGCAAGGAATCAATTATGGTAATGTTATGCTACGCAACGTCTCATATATTTTACAGCAAACTATAATTGTGCAAGCATCACTTACCTTGACGTCGAGTGTTGAGGTGCAGTATTCACCCCACTGAAAATATGGATATTATGGAGAAGATCCTTCCCGGACCATATGAAAGGTGAATTATCTGCCTCAGCATCGGTTCTTGAAGAGTAAACGCACATGCATCGCACTCACTTTGGAAAACCACGCCACAATGGCCTATTCGACGGATGGTACGACACTCAGAGTTGAAATGACACTAAAAGTGAGGGTGGAATCAGGGACGACTGTACCCGAATATGTGTGGAACATTTAATGGTTGTTGCGCAGTCAACAAACATATTTAGTGTGAATGAACACAGAGACTGGCAATGTTGGCAAAGAGACGAGTGAACGGTCTTGGAGCGCCCTCATGTAAGTACTTGGTAAATTATCATTCCATATGTAAGTTATGTATTTCCTGTAAGATAATGTGAAAGCAAGACAAGCTGACATATCCACCCAAAAATACAAAGAGAAATATGTCGACAAATAAAGGTCATTGTACCCCCTTTGGCCCAAACTTAACTAAGCTGTACAAGTGTATACAAAACACTGTGCACCTCCATTACATGTCACCGCACAGTGTGGGGCCAATTGTATAGGTACATAAGAAAAAGCCCCAACAAGCTATGACAAAAATTTAAAACCAATGATATAATTATTAGCACGGCCGCTGTAAGCGCCGATAAAGATATATTGTTCTATGCCGAAAGGCGGATAACAAATGATAGAAAATTCCATTTTTTTTTTTTGTTAATAGACAGAGACTGTCTTTAGTTCTCAAGTGGAGATGACATATTTTTTGTAGACATTTGTAGCCATTTGTGTTGTCTGAATAATAATGATTATTTGTGCAAAACCACGAAAGGTTTCCTTTCTTCCACACAATACGTAAATGTCATGTCACTAATGCAGCCTGCATGTATATATACAAGAAGTCCGATAAATGAAATTTACATTACCTACACGTTCAAGAAGAATAAGTTTGTCAGCATCAGAAGAAGAAGCACCTAACAGGGAATGGGTAGATCTCTACTACAAGGAAGTAAGTTCAACTTAATACGGACTCAAAGGAGCGAAACTGTAAAAAACTAAAATTTGGGCATTAGTTGAAAATAATTAATTTCTATTAATCTCCTTATTTATGTACCCTTTCCCATTATTGCTATTTATATGTATACATATATAAATTTGTGCACCATAACCATGCAGTGTTTTCTATAATTAATGTAACAGAGAATCACTATGTGGTAGCTGGTTTGGTACAAATTTTCTAAAGCAAGATATTAACACCAGAAATACCTTAAGCTGACTCCTAGTCTGAGGTGTCAAAAAAATTGTAATTGCCTCAGTTTTCCTTCATCCATAGGGGTTCCTACTAGTAAAATGATGTTGCCCAAAAATTTAATTTTCTCACGCCAATATTCAGACTTTCATAGATCTACTATAACGCTATATTTCAGAAACTTTCCCAGAATTTTGCCCAACATTTCAATTTTAAGACTTCTTCCCATGTTGTAGCTGCAATACGTAGAGTGTCTACATATACTACCATTATATCTACCAGCTCTGAGTCCAGGACTGCATCTAGGGCTCCTATAAATGTCCCAGCTGTGGTCATTTAACCCAAGAGACTAGACACTAAGTTGGTAACTTTTGTCTGTACAAACAAATGCTGTGTTCTTTCTGGGTGCACTGCATCTGCCAGTAGGAGGCACACACAAATCGATACTCATTAGGTACCTGATGTTGGGATATTCCAACAATTGTTCATCGAAGTTCCTTGTATTGTCCTAACTGGGGTAATAATTTTATTGATTTCTCTTGCAACCAACACTAGGTACACATATTTTCTTTCTCATTTCATTACATAAAATTTCTGACATCACATTTCTCAAGGTACCAGTATCAAGGACAAAAGGTACAGAAATATTGCCTACCTTCACATTTTTTACTGCCCATACAACTTCATCAGCTTTTTTGGCATTGAGCACATCACCTGAATATAATTCATCTCTAATATACTGCTTCCAATTCTATTGTAAAAAGTATACATGTTCACTATGTGTGGCCCACTGTTCCCATTGGTCATCAGGAAGCTTAGCATGCCCAATTAGTGTTTCAATTGTTGACAGCGGAGTAGCATCACTATTGTCCAATAATTCAACTTTTCGCACTGCATGTTCTCTGTTGCACCAAATAGTGTAATGACTACTGCAGAAACCTTGATCCTTTGCCTGATTTCCCTGTTTTGTATCAGACCAGCATTCATTGGCGTCTACTCATTACATGTCTCATTGTTTACTTGCTTATTGTCCAGAGTACTTTGCCAGTTGTGTTGACCTATGTTGCCATGATTTGGTGGGTTCTGGTGCTTGAGTCTGCACCTATGATCTCCTTTCTTTTGATAATGGTTATTTCGTCTATAGCCAGAGTTTCTAGGTCTATTGTGTTGTGGTGGTGCATAAGTGCGCCAACCATGGATTTTGTTGTTGTTATTACTGGTTGGCATGTTCCCATTGCCCTGAAAATTTGATTGTGTGCTCGTTTTGCCTCCTTGACCTCATGTTGTTGTTGTGGTCTTCAGTCCTGAGACTGGTGTGATGCAGCTCTCCATGCTACTCTATCCTATGCAAGCTTCTTCATCTCCCGGTACCTACTGCAGCCTACATCCTCCTGAATCTGCTTAGTGTATTCATCTCTTGGTCTCCCTCTACGATTTTTACCCTCCACACTGCCCTCCAATACTGAATTGGTGATCCCTCGACGTCTAAGAACATGTCCTACCAACCGATCCCTTATTCTAGTCAAGTTGTGCCACAAACTCCTCTTCTCCCCAAGTCTATTCAATACCTCATCATTAGTTATGTGATCTACCCATCTAATCTTCAGCATACTCATACTTCTTCATAAATTAAGTCAATGGAGTAACATGTACGTGGGATATAAGTTTGCTCCAATACCTCATTTTAATTATGTGTGTCTGAAAATGTTTTCGCAATCTCCCTTGTTTACTGTTGAATGGTTATAGGTCAAACATTTTTTGTTGCAATTGTTCCTAAACACTGATAGATCGAAATTTGTCTAAAGTTTTTCTCAAACTGATCATATGACAATGTACTGCCACATTCGATGACCAGAGCCATGAGTCTCCTTAGGAGAATCCTGTAATGTAGCATATTTTTTATTATTTGGTCTTGCTACATGGAACTATGTTAAAGAATGCTCTTATAAAAACTAATGGGTAGACATTATTTGACTCTGTAGAAACACCTTAAATTGGTGTTGCTTTAAGAGGCTTTCATCCACCAATATTGATGAATGAGAGGGTCCTGTTCCCAGTGAGTATGGTAGTGATACGTGTGCAATGCGAGGAAAACTCGTTTGGTTTGTCGTTGGGGTCAGCGACTGATTATACATGGTGAAATCTCTCTTTCAGTGGCATAGTGAAACTATGGAAGTGAAAAGGTATTCCCCTGTTATTCGCTAAACCCTTCTCCTTGTTTCCTATGTTAAAGCTAGTCGACTCGTTTGAGCTAACTCTGCCAGTGGACAGTTCAGAATAAATACGTTGTATAGCAGCCTTGAGGCCCACATATGCTTTGGTAACAATTGTAATTTCCTTTTTGAACATCAAAATTTCGACTATATTCAGTATTGCAGTACAAACTACTCTGTGAGTGTGGTGCCACTATCATTCACCTCCACTTGGTATGCAGCTATTGAAGTTCTTAACGTCAGTGTCAGTACGTCTTTGTTACAATTTTATAAAATCAGTCTCTTCTAACAGTTTTTGCACTTTGTCAGGGAGTTTGTTGCAACCTGATGCAATAATGTCGCTTAAGAGTGCACTGGTACTTGTTGAAAATAAATTGATGATTCAACTCCTTATTGTCATTATTACATGACTTACTGTTGTTAGATTATACTAGATGTGGGTACTGAAACAAAAATATAGATAATTCTTAAAAATAGTTTACCAAACGTAATTTCAATTTTGGCTGCATCGATATTCAGGTGTTGATTTTTTGGATTCATTTTTAACTGAAGGAAAATATCAAAGAGCATGCTCCAGTTGTTTCAGCAAATGTCTACAGATTTTCTAAGTGTAAGCACTTTCTAAAATCTTTGCATGCTGAATATCATATACTGTAGTAGCTCTGAGATGGCCATGTAGCAATTTTTGTACTTTTCAAAGAATGACTTTTATTGAAGAAGAACATAGTGAAATTAAATGAATTGTTCTTTTCATAATTTCAGTTTCAGCTTACCATAAAGTTTTTCATTTTGTAGTTCATTTCATAACTCACTTTAAATATGCTTTATATTAATTTTTTCTGTGTTTTCAGCTCATTTCTCAGGTATTTTAGGTCATAAACGTCTGGGCCTTGTCGTTACAAGTCCTTTTTCATATTTGTAAACTAAATAAATTCTCACTAAGGCAGTTGCCCCCACTGGCATCCTCCTGCAGGTGCCCCTGAGCCAGATCTTGATAAGATTTTAAAATGATGGAAAGACTGGCAACTTGCTCAAAATGTTCAGAAACATAAAATTGTGCACATCGCAAAAGCAGAATACATTGTATTTTATGACTGTAATATCATGGTGTCCCAAATCTACTCTGTCAACTCACACAAATACATGGCTGTAATAATTTGTAGGGATATGAAATGGAATGATCAGATAGGCTCAGTTATTGGTAAAGCAGATGGTGGACCTTGGAGCATTGGGGGTATATTAGGAAAAATTAAGCAGTCTACAAAGGGAATTACCTACAAAACTTTCATGTGACCTATCGTAGAATATTGCTGAATTCTGCGGGACCCATGCTAAATAGAACTAACAGGGGCCATTGGACATATACAGTGAAGAGCAAACCAAATGGTCGCACGTTTCTTTGGCCAATGGGAGAGCTTCACAGAAATTCTGGTAAAACTGATCTTCCAGGCGCTTGAAGATAGATGCAAACTCTTGTTAAAGCATACTTACAAAGTTTCAAGGACCAGCTTTAAGTAAGGACCTCTTATGTATCATTCCCATAGGCAGTCACTCTTCCTGCTCTCCATATGTGAAAGTAACTGGATGAAGCTCTAATAACTGGCATAATAGCAACTATCCTGTGCTACACATTTCTCAGTGTTTTGCAGAGTATAGATATGCACGTAGAAACCAGTGGACTACTCTGGACTACATTTAATTAGTAATATAAAAAATTTG
The DNA here is from genome assembly GCF_023864345.2 of Schistocerca serialis cubense. Taxonomy (NCBI): domain Eukaryota; kingdom Metazoa; phylum Arthropoda; class Insecta; order Orthoptera; family Acrididae; genus Schistocerca; species Schistocerca serialis. The sequence continues at coordinate 611,173,915 of NC_064642.1, forward strand.
TGTCTTGCTATGAAGTACTATTATTAATATGTTTCAAAATTTGAGGGTTGTTCAGCAAGTAAGACCTCACAATTTTTTCTCAGAACATATTTGTTCTTAAGAGTCAGAATTTGTTGACAATGTCAGTCAACATTTCTTTTATATGTACTACTTTTCTACATAGTCTCCACCATGTTCTGTGGTCTTACGCTGGCGATGTGTAAGGACATGTATTCCCTGTTGGTAAAACCTCTTGCCCTGTACTTGCCATGTTTTCACAGTATAAATTATGCCCTTATTTTCTTCAAAGCGTGTCCCATGTAGACAAAACTTAAGTGGCCCAAACAGATGGAAGTCCAAGATCGCTAGGTCTGGACTATAGGGTGGAGGAGGCAATGATGCCCAACCCAGCTTGGCGACGAGTTTTTGGGTTCTGTATACATGCGTGCGTTTTCGTGTTGGAGTAAGATTTCTTTTGGATCTGTCGCAAATTGTTCTTGTGTTGGTTCAGAGTCATTACATAGATCTCTGAATTAATTGTTGTTCCTTTTCACAACATGTCCACGCTTATGACATTGTCACTATCCCAAAAGACTGTCATAACCATGACTCTGTCAACAAAGGGAGCTGCCTCGTATTTCTTATTCCTGGGTGATTGCAGTTGGTGCCACTATAATAGCTGCCTTTTTGTCTCTGGCTCAAAGTGATACACCCAGGTTTCGACAGCCATAACGATCCCTAACAGAAATGCCTCCATTGGCATAAAACTGCTGCAGTAGCTCAGATGAAATGGCTTTGCTCTGAATTTTGTGGTCTGTTTGAATTTTTTTGAAGCTCCTCGTAGCACACATACTTCCAATACTCATCGATATCAATAGAGCCAATTTTCGACTTGTGATGCGCCGGTCTGCGTGAATTAAGGTATCTGCATGGCTGACCATGTAAGGAGCAATGGCTGACAGCACATCCCGAACGTTGTGTATCATGGACTCAGTACTGCACTTCCTGATGCCTTAACTCTCTTTTTTTCCATAGCCCAACAACAATCTTATCTACGGCATCATTACCTTATGGTGCACACAAACATTTATGGATGTCCTCCATGATTTCTTATTTCGCAACGAGTAAATCAGTTACAGCATGGTTGGTTGTAATGAACGTCTTGGCAGACGCCATGATGGTTTATTACAGGTCTGCTGTAATCATATCGATTCAGCTAGGCCCAAACAGCCATCGTGCGGAGTGTCTTCAAGGAGTGTGTGAATACTATGCTTCAAAGCTGTGTATGATGCTATGCTTTGGGAACTCATCTTGTACAGGGACCCATACTTCTCTGTACAGGATGTTATGTGATCTATATCTACATCTACATACATACACCACAAATCACTGTATGGTGCATGACGAAGAACACGCTGTACCACTAATACGGTACACATTTCCATTAATTTTCCACATACGCTTCCCTCATCGATCTTTTTTACAGATGTGTGAATTCTACTTACTGTAGCCTTTCGTCATTTGCGGGTTCTCTTTTGAATCGAGAGTGCAACAGCATTTACTTTCTCAGAATTTTCCGAATTTCGTTGTTAAACCATGGTGAGTCTTTCCCATTCTTAATCCACTTACTCTCCAGAGCACTATTTACAATCCATTTAAACTTTCTCCATGATTCCTGTCTGTTCATCATACTGGAATTAAATTATGTCAGTTTTATTTTCTAACAGTAAGTGGGATGCTAACGACTGCTTATCTGCTCTTTGTAGCAAACACACTCATCTAGCCTTTTTAACTGACTTACTAACTTCAGTTACCAACTTCACTATGATGACATCATGGTCACTAATCCAGGTCTCTGCAATGAAGCCTTCAATAAGGTCAGGTCTATTTATAGCCAGAAGGTCTAAGATATGTCCACCATGCATGGACTGTCGAATTAGCTGCTCTAGTCAGTTTTTGGTAAACATGTTAAAAAGTTCTTTCCAAGACTATCAGTCTGTACCTCCTGCAATGAGTACATATAGGCGATATACATGTGTCACTGTGACACTTTGTGACCGTAATTTCACCTGGATACAAGCAGTGAACGGGTAGTATCATAACCACTATTGTTCAAGTGACAAATGACACACTCGCTGGATATGAAACATGTATTTTTATGTTGTACTGCTATTGACCTATATCTACGACGATATATCGATAATTTAAAATGTTAATAAGTAAGCCAACTTTTCAGAGGTGAAAGATAAAGCGAGACACAGTCGCACCTCATACTCAGCTGAGGAAGATTTTGCATGTTTCTCACTAGGTAATGATGTCATTAGTAGCTCTCAAGGAAACAGATGATGCTTCTGCAGTGTGAATAAAGGTTTTAATACGTGGTTTACAGGCTTTGTTTTATGTAGGCTAGACTATTTATTTAATCGTTATGTCTTTTTTGGGGGGGCTCTGAGCAATTTCAATGAATGATAGAATCATGATGTTCTTCACTATAACGCATTAGGATTTTTATTCCTCTAAAATGTGCAAAAACCAGAACTCATAAGAATAATTAATTTGGGTTCAATATTCATATAGTTCCATAATCTGTTACATGGTTCAGCATCTTAGAAGACACCATGTTCTGAATCCTGTTGCATCATGGAAGATTCAAATCCATGACAGCCAGCTGCTGTCAGTACGTGTAAAACGTATCCACATATAGAATTGCTCATTTCTACTATGTCAGGTGTTTAACTTTCCCCTTAGCTAACAGGTGAATTCAAGATGGAAATTATCTGTAACTCCAAATCTATCAAACAATGAAACAAAGCTGTGTTTTGTAATCATGTGTTTGTACCTGTCACAATTTCTCATGGGCAGTATGCCAGCTTATCACGATATCTCCTAAAGTTCGCCTAATATTAACAAAACTGTGATTTTTAATCATGTGTTTATACCTGCCACAATTTCTCATGGACAGTATGCCATATTATCATGATACCTTCTAAAATGTGTAAAAAATTGTATGTAACGATTTGAGAAAAGAAACGAGGTGCTCTTTTTGACTTACACTGCTATTTTATTCACACTTGTTTTGCAGACACACTATAGATGTAATGACACTCTGAAACTTCCACATCTGCCAACAATTTTTGAGAAAATGTTTATTTTGAATACTGCTGTCATAATGAAGCCTGTAAGGTACAAAAGATAAATTACTTGAATTTTCTGCAGAGAATTATGGTTTGGGAATAGGTACTCCACTGGACTGCCATTGGATTGTCATTGTGGGCGATTTTAGTATCACATGTCCTTCCAGTCTCGATATAATGCAGACTGTCTAGTCTTGTGTTGTTAATGTCCTAGATTTTTTTACTTTAGATACTTTCCATTTTGCATCCAATGAATTAGCTTGATTTAGGTGTCGTCTAGACTGCTGCCTCAGTTCAGAAACAGTAAGTCTGTACAACACAAAGGTGTCCTGGATCTCAGTTATACCAAACCTAGTTTGGTAGGACCACATCTGCTAGATGCATGAGCACTATTTTGAAACCAAGAAATTAAATCTTATGATGGAATTTAATGAAGAAGGTGAGTGTTACTTCTGTATTAGCTTTTCTCTTCCTAATTTGTTTAAATCTCTAGTGTTCCAGGAGACCAGCGCCACCCAGGTAAGAAAATATCACATTCTGTCATGAGGGAAAGATATATTTGGTTTGTGTAGAGGAGAAAACTGATGAAGGAAGCAAAAGTACATTGACTGAGGCTAACATTTATTACATTATTTCTTGATCAACGTTACATCTAAATCTGTACAGAAGGTCAATGAGACGATGCACTGCACAGTGATGGGGAACCTACCTAGGGTGAAATCATGTTGGATGGAAATTATATAGTGATCACTGTATTTCACAAATATTAATTACCATATTTTTACTTGCACTGGAGTGAAGCATTTACACACAAGTAGAGGGACTGGGAGCACTAGTTACAATACAATAATTAGATTATCACAAAAAATTTGACAGTTATAAATACTTAACAAACTCATATTACAGAATACCTTATCATTTTCCAGTATTACCAAAGACATAAAATAGTAAGTGTCCACTAACAACAAAAAAGATCTTAGGGATGTTATGAGTGATTTAAACGTAATTGTTAAGAGAAAGATGGAACTGGCAGGCCGACTGTGATGGAGATGCTACATTGGACAGTAAGTGGGCAAGAGCACCATACACTTTATATTGTACTAAAGAGAAATTAGTGCAGACTACCAATGACTGACTCGTTAATCTTAATTCGTTATGTTATTCTAAGAAAATACTTACATGAAATAGTATTGTAAAAACCTTTATTTACTGAAAAAATAAAAGTAAATTCTGTAGACGCTTCTTGATGCTCATTTAATAAGAAATCTTACCGTGAATCGTTGAACACATTACATCATATGAGAGTTATGTTACTGAAAACATTTAAAGCCACAGTCTGGGAATTACAGCAGTCATAGTCAGCTGCAATTGAGAGAGGTAGGAGACCTGATTATTACTGTTGCTATGCGCAATGCTACTTCTGCTGATGCTTTCTGTAGGCTGCTATTGACGTGAATGAAAACACTGATAATGACTTAACTCATTGTGAACCCTTGTACTAATGAAAGTGAAGCTTCTATACCTTCAGGTAGATTTCTTGAGCAGACATACTAAGAACCCTCAACGTTTAGTATTTTTAAGTGGTAGAGAAAATAGATTATTGTAATTCATAGATTAGAATGCTCGAACCTGTAGAGTATATAATGAAGGAGGGGGTGTAGGTAGTACAGGGTGATTAGAATTAAAGTTAAACTTTCAAAACGCTGTAGAAATAATACCACTAGTTAGAATGACATCAAATTGCAATGGAATATTATTGGAGAAGGGGGAAAACATACGGCAGAAGAGAAAAAATAGTGTGATAATTGATCAATAGATGGCGCTGTATGTGTCAGAATATGTAAATGAAAGCACCTGTCAAGCGCATGACCCATTGAAGTTAGTATAAACACACTCGATACACGGCTTTTCCTCCTTACGCGTTTGCTACATTTGCCATGGCTGCCTCAATGTTGTATCGCGCTCTGCTCGTAAAGATGTGTTACAAGAATGATGACTCTGCACACGTCGCTCTGCAGAGATCTGGACACTGAAGGGTTTGAAAAAAGGCGTTGGTGTGAATGACTGCCTTGAGTCTGGAGAAAATGGTTCAAAAATTCGAAAAGACAGGTTCTTTTGGAGTGCAACCTGGTAGAGGGAGGAAACGAATTGATTCGATGTCAGTGCAAACATTCACCACAGCAGTGAAGAAGGAGACGAGAGATGGGGTACAAACGTGTAGTGCACGGAGAATCGTCTGAACATTGGACATACCAGTGAGCACGGTGCGTAAAATCGTTACCCGTGTGCACGAGTTGTTTCCTGTTGACCTGCCAGCAAGACAGACCTTTGCATGGAAGTGGACAATGGACTGGTAGATTTTGGACTGGACTGGAAGATTTTGTGGAGAGACTAAGCCAACTTCCATCTGACAGGATACGTCAATACACAGAAATCTCGAATACGGGCAATGGAATATCCACACTCAAATCAACTAGTACCATTTCATCCTGATAAGATCAGTGTGTAGTGCAGTTTTATGGCATCATTTATCATAGTGCCATATTTTTTCGAAGAGACAGGTGCTTCAGGCCCTGTTACCTGTGCTGTCACTGGTAAGTGCTATATGTGTCTTCTGTGCAACCACATAATTCCAGCTCTCCAATGGCGTGCATGTGTGGATGGGATAATTTTTATGCAAGATGGCGTACTTCTGCAAATTGCAAATCCAGTTGAGCAGCTGCTGAAGCGCCGTTTCGGAAATGTTAGAATTATCAGGCGCCATTTCCCTACAGCCTGGCTGTTCGATCACTTGATCATAATCCATGTGACTTCTGGCAGCGGGGCTATCTGAAAGGTGTTGTGTTCAGTGTTCAAATTGCAAACTTAGCTGCATTGAAGGCACATATTACACAACACATTCTGAACATGACCCTGGAAACACTTAGATCAGTGATGAAGCATGCAGTTTGTTGATTTCAACTTGTTGCAGAAAACAGTGGACGGCATATTGAACATGTTTTGCGTCAGTCACACGTAAATTAATAATCCGATTTAATTTTGATTGATGCTTGGCTCAAGACAATTAAAAACTGATGTGATTGATGCTTTTTATGTGGTTTTTGGCTTCGGGGCAATTAAAAAGTGATTTTTCCCATCCTATGTGATATGACCTTGCCGTGGTGGATGGACTTACGTAACTAACAGTATCACACCTGTACTCCCATGTACACTGAGTGGAACAGTTCGTTTAATGTCAAACGTACACCTTAGGCATTGTTGTATGATTCATTTGTCATTTGTAGTTGACCACTATTAAATTATAATGTTTACAGCGGCATCTATTGAAATTATTTATTTTTCTTCTGCCATCCTTTTCACCCTCCTCCAATGACATTCCGCTGCAATTTGACGTCATTCTGACCTGTGGTGTTATTTCTACAGCAGTTTGAAAGTTTAACTTTAACTTTAAATATAATCATTCTGTATATCTTGAAACATGCTGAAGACTTATGCCCCAGAGGAAGGGAAGGGAGAGAAGTAGAATCTACCCACTGTGATAGACAGACTTACACCATGATTTGAGCCCGATCTAGAATACCCATTGTCATTTTCTCTTGACACAACAGAACCTAAATTTGAATTCCTCAACAGCTCTGCTGTTTTGGGAATTGGTTATTTTCTTAAATTAGATATTAAGTGTCTTTCATCACCCGCAGTTTAACATAGTAGAACTGAGATATTTCTTCCAGCACAAAAATATGGCAATACTGCACTTTTTGGATGGGAAACTGGCATTGACATCATGGTGGACCTATGAGATATTTATGAATGGACCATAACCCATTTTATTCTACTGTTCCAATCATTGACTGGTTGTTATAAATCACGTATTTGCTGCATTGGTATGTGAACCAAGCCCATATTTAATGATTAATTTTTATGTTTGCTGAATCTCCATAAAGGAATTATTTCTTTAGTATTTAGCTTCCGATTTAACATTCAATTCTTCAGCAACAGTGTATAAGACTTAGAATACAAGAACGATGGCTTCTTATCTTGAAGTAATTTGTACCATTGGAATCCATGATCTTACTGAAGCTGAAAAAATGGTTTTCGAAATACCTTCTGACATTCTACCAGTTTTCATTGTAGATGTTTTTATAAATTTCTCTGGTGCTGTGGTCTATTATGACATGTTTTCTTTTGCCTATATTGCAGAAGAGAGCTACATTATGTGGATATGTATTTCAATGATTCAAATGTGATGTTAAGTTATGGTTACAAGAAAAAAATTGAGTAATTATCTCATGCTGGTTGCTACTGTTACTTGGTAATTGTAATTCACATTTTATTGTTGGTTATTTTAACAGAGAGTGGGTCCATAATTAAATAAACTACACACTTCTGTCACCACTATATTCTTTCATTCATGCTTTTCAGCAGCCTATTTCAGATTGGTTATTTGCATCTGCATCCTATAAACTATTGTTGTGGGAGCTGCTCAGTGCTGTGATTAAATGAGTAAACTTTGAGTTCGTTTGACTGAAGATGAACGATTTATAGTTTGTTGGTTGACAGTGGAAAAGTACAAAGTACTGATTGTTACAGATATACCACAAGGCTTCTTCCTTCTTTTTCCTTGTGTACATGAATGATATGCCTGCTTTTTTGCCTCATAAGTCCGTAATATAAGCTGATGACACTAAACTTATTTTTGTGAATAACAGCTTGAAGGAGCTGAAGAAAAAAACAGAAGCAAAACTTGACAAATCTGCCATATGGCTCTATAATAACAAGCTTTTCCTAAACAATAGCAAGACTCCAACTGTGTATTTCTTCCTGCACAAACTAAATGAAAAAGTTAATGCGTCTGACTCTGTTAGACCATTCAAATGTAAATTCAAAATTGGAATCCACCTGGATCCAAAAATGAATAGCAAAAGCCCCACTGAGTAGATATGTACCAAACTATCTAAAATAATCTTTTTATTAAACAAATTAAAAACTTTAGCTAGCAAATGACAGCTACTATCTTTTTACTATGCTTTGTTTCAAAGACTGTGGGCAGACTCCTCTGGTGCTGAAACAGTGTTCATGTGACAGAAGAAATCTGCAAGAACAATTACAGGAATTACAAGTCGAGGATCTTGTCAAGAGCATTGTAAAGATCTAAACATCTTCACTGTACCTTCCCTTTATATTAAAACGTGTTTTCTTTAAGGAGCACTACCTTATAGAGCAGCTATCAATTCCTGTGAAATTAGAAACAGAAATAACCTAGATGTAGAATTTACAAGACTGTGCAAGATCCAAAGTAATTTTAAACACACAGGTATGTAGCTATATAATGTATTATAATAATAAAAAATATAATTAAAGGAAAGAATGAAGGAAATTTGATTGGTAATTTTCCTTTTACTTGCAATGTAAAGAGAATATTAGTACAGCATATTGTTATGAAATGTTCTGCATGTACGAAATTGTGCTATTGTTAATTCACTTTATCTTGCGTCATTTCTTTTTCTGTTTCCATCACTATATATATTTTAATTTTATTTGTCGTCTTTTGAGGGCTTCTCCTTCTCTTAATTTTACGAAAATATGGCCGTGGGCTTCTTTTCCTCCATTTCAATTGTATATGCAGGCAGCCAACTCCATGGAACACCAGTGCCTCTCAAGATGATGTAAAATATGTAGGAATTCTTCTTAACTTGGTTCTATTTAATTTTAATAATAATACTTATAACTGTTATTAATATTTCTCTTAGTCTGAAACACATATAATACAAAACACTCGTAGCCTGTCATACTCTGAGCAATACATCTTAACCAGACTTCTACATAGGAGAGAGTGAAACAAAATCATGTACAAAAAAATGAATGATGTTTTATGGTCATTTGTTCACGCACTACAGCACATTCATAATTAATATCTTTGCCGACGCTTATGGTCAGTCTTTGATTCCGTCGTTAAGCCCGGTCCACACGCAACGATCTGTCTGTGCAGACATCGGTGCAGATGTCTGTACATGCAATAGATCGCTGCAAATGTGGTGTGTTCACACGACACACACCCCAATCTACTACTCGCCCGCCATCTGTCGGTGCAGAAAAGAAATATCAGTGACAAGCGACTACACTCTCCGTAAACGTCAAAAATTTAATTAAGTTATTTTGAAATATAGAAATGGAGAAAGTTCTGTTGTGGTTTGTGTTCGCAACTTGTGTTGCAAAAAATATTCACACCAACCGCAGTAAACAGAGAAAGCGGTAAAAAGGGTGTAGACAGTGGCTGCTAAAGCGAAAGTAGTTTTCTCACGTAAGTTGCAGGGCGAACCTAACGACTGGCGAAATTATTTGCGGATGGATGTCGATAGTTATAATTATCTCTTAAAGCTTGTAACCCTCATATTATGAGAAAAAATATGAGAAAGGCAATTTCTCCTCATGAACGGCTGGTGGTAACATTAAGATTCCTAGCAACAGGAAGGAGCTGCCAGGATTTGGAATTTTCAACTGCAATATCGAAACAAGCGTTGAGTGAAATAATACCCAACACATGTGAAACTATTTACGCTGTCTTGGAGGATGAGTTCTTTTTATAACAGCAGTTAATTTTCTATTATGTTTTCACACAAATATATTCTTTTGAATAAACTTTGATAAACGTATGTGAAATATATTGTTTTACATTACCTCGTGTTCCATACCTCGCACATTGACACTCTAATTTAATCTTCAATTGTACTCTTACTTGGCCTTGGCGCTTCTTGATCGCTAAGAAAGCCAAGCAGATCAAAATACCATAACGGTGGCTGGTATACTTGATCTACTACTACACCAGATCTTCTAGATTTCTGAACTTTGGATAACGCTTTTTCGGTAAACAGTTCGCAACGATTTTTTTTTTCCGAGGCGTCAACTGCCCGCAATTCATTTACAAACTCTCCAGAACACTGACGACTATCAGCCATTTTAATGCCCTGTGCGCACAAATACAAACACTAGACTGAGCAAACAGCTGTTTCGCGCCAGATTTGCGGCGATCTCCTGTCCACACGCTCCAACTTGTCTGCGCAGATGTGGTTTGAACCCACAGATTTGAGAGGTTTCGCTCAAACCTCCAACTCCAACTTCCAGGTTTGCACACACCTCAGGTTGGTGCAAATCATCTGTCCACACGCAACGATCTGTCTGCGCAGATGTGATGTGCGCAAACATTTGCGCAGACAGATCGTTGCGTGTGGACGGGCCTTTATAGCTGTTTCATTTTTTAATGAATTTTAGCCCTACCATATCCAGGGGGGAGGGGGGCTTTCATCATGTACCTACACAATAACAAGCTACTATCTTCTATGAAAGAGTTACTTGATGATACGTTCGAGAAGCACTATCATAAATTGTTATTTGAAACGTGTGCTTATAGTATTAACGGGTTTCAATGTGCGTGGTAAATCTCCTCATCCCTTTGTATTGGTCAAACCTACCACTTGCTGTAAAAATTAAACTAAGAAGGAAATAAAAATTCACTATTGTGTATTCCTCAAAATGTTAAAGTGCATGCAAAAACTTCAGATTTGTGTAACATAGCAGTGTGTATAGTGTTGCTCAACGGTTCAATTGTACTACATCAATTTGACAGTTTGAAAGCTAATTTTTTTGCAATTGGATGGTGAACTATTAAATGTGGTGTAGAAATTGACATTTAAAATTGCCTGTTTTAACATATGATGGCTAATGCCAAATAAAGTGTGTTTCTTAGATAGTCCACAATCCTACCCCTTTATGTTGAGACATGTAATTTATTTCAGCAGAATTTGAACGTGTAATAAAGTTACGCTTTTTTAAGGAAACTGATAAAGGTAAAAAAAATTTGTGAATTCGGCTTATGCCGCTGTACATTTCACTTCCCTCTAGGCCGACCAATAATATAATCATATTCGAGAGCTGTCGTGTATGAATGACCATCTTTGACGTGTCTGTTTCGATTACTGACTTCTTCGATCAGAACCACATGAAAAATTCTTTGCTGTCCTATTTTGTTCAGATTGTCGTAACCACTATAGTAAGGGTTGGCTCTAATGACATGCGTGTGAATATGGGGGAGTATGGTGACTTTTGAAGATAGGGTGTTTATTCATGTCAGCCAGTGTGACGTCATTGAAGTTTTTCTCTAGTGAGACACCGGCATTTTGAACAGAGGCAGGATTGGCTATCGAATTTGGTTAAAAATGGCGTCTGATTCAGTTAAAAATCGAATGCAAGTTTTTAAGAACAAAGGCAAGGATCAGGATGTAAGTATCTAAAATTAGTTGCGTTTTCGTAGTGTTTCACTTGTAATACCCCGTATGTGGCTCGCAAGTGGGACGAAAATATGGAGACAACCCAACGTCTACACAGTAGAACTCGTGCAACTGTGTACCTTAGAATGTAGAATATATTGTAAAAGTTTTGTAATAATTGTGGTTTACTTCTGTTCACATATGCAGAATATTTTATACGACTGGATATCGTTCTAGTCTTTGCAACTCGGCAATATAATCTACACGTTTGTAACAGTTGATAGCGATTTGTATGAATGCCATGGAAAAGTCAGTGTCAGCTGATCGTGGGATAGTGTAGCGTCATGTGCGAATGGAAACCTAATAGTGGCTGCTACTATGTTTCTTATTTTCGAAGACAGTGAAGTCACAAATACCTAAACTATTAATGCCACTGAGTCACTAAAGCCCCCATATTTCATTCCCAGTTTTGCAGTGTAATATAAATAATGGAGTTGTTATGACGTAAATGGACTGATCTTGGGGAAACAACTTCGTTTTTCTCAAGAAGGTATAGTTTACGTATCCAGTAGTTTTGGGGTAGCCCCATACGGCAGAAAAATGGAAAAATTCCAGTGGCATATGAACAGTAACAGTAGGAAGCCCAAAACCAAGTAAGGCGATACTGTATTTTCGAATGCAGTTGAGTGTTATGGTGTTAACTATTGTGACAGGATGGCTACATCCTGATAACCTCTTAATTTCATAGTTGAACATTTTCAGTTCTTTATAGTTAGGAATGAAATCTCTGCATAAATAGGTGTCATGAATTGTTTAACCATTATTATTAGATATACTTAAATCAGAAATGTTTAAAATTGGTATTTCATTTTTAAAGTGGATACTGCATACTCTATCCATATTGTGTGTGCAAAATTGTTCAGATGTCGTTATATGGAGTTAAGATCTAAATTTTGTGTAGCAGTTTCATGGGTAGGCCTAATTTCCTTGCAGTGTGCTAGTCCATAAAGTGAAGACATGTTATTCATATACAGGAATATATCAGTAAACATTTGTGCTGATAGTGTGTGCTCCATTAATATTTTTGTTTTACCAATATTTAATTAAACAGCAATGGGATAGGTTTCAAGGCAGTCCATTGAAACAAATCATTTGTGGCATGTACAAAGCAAAAATATTTTCAGACTGTCACGAATATTATAGATATTAAGTCAAACCCTGATCACTCCCTGTCAGGCCATTTTTTTCTGTTGAAAATATGGTTTGTTTCATTGGAAAAATACTGTTGACACTTTGATTAGTTTAAAATACATCTGAGCTTTTGTAAATGGGCTCATTGAGCAGATAGGTGTGTAATTCTTTGATTGTTTGGTATAGATGTCTCAAGTGTTAAAATATTGGGCATTTTGTTACTTTGAATGTTTTCAGCATTGGTTAGTGCTTTAAACAGTGTTCTACCATGATTCGTGTGGCACAATGTTTCCCTTTGGTGATGCTTTTAAAGGGGGGAAAGAAGGGTATGGGGAAGAAAAAGCTACCTCAATGTTCATTCACTGTTGAATTGTCAGTCCCTCTTGACTGACTATATAAACATGTAGGCCTACTTGAGTTAAAAGAAGCAGCACACCACCTCTAAAAGGGCTACACCTAATTAGTGTGATAGTTAAAGTCTTTACTTTCATGTATTGCCGTACTTTATTGTAAACCTTATAAAGAGAAGAATTAGCAGTGCAGCTATATCTGTGGTCTGAATAGACTTAAAGAACAAAATATACCTTACCTAGGTAAGCTTACCTTACCTACAACTTTGTATATTCACTTTGACATGTCAAGTATACTGGGGGAGGTGACCTAAATATTAGACACAAGCACAGGATTTGTTTGTACTGTTTCTTTCAACAAAATACCTGTTAAGGAGAATCCCCTTTAAAATGAGTGTATTTAATTCTTTTAAAGTTACAAGTATAGAGTAGGAAAACTATGTATTTTGGACTGAAAATCTTAAATATGGTATGGTTGCTCCAAAATATCGAGTACATGAGATTTTGTATACACAAGACAGATTGGTGAGGTCTTAAAAATTAGACAAGAGAAACAAAAAATGTGACATATGTATAACTGGTATTTTTTCTGGGGATATTTATAATATGAAGCTTACACCAGTGAACTGCAAAAATTTATTTCTTGTTTTTAATGATATTACAGTCAACCAGCTTTGGTAGGGGGCTGTTTTAAAATTACTAGGCCTACCTGCAATGTGAAACTATTATAAAAAGAAGAGCTACATAAAAGAGATTAGCTTTTTCTTTCTTTCCATGAACATCAATAAAACCATTAAGCACAAAGCAGATTACTCATCTGACATTTCCCATCCTGGAGGCAACATAAGGAAAGACATAATTTGGTTATTTTAGACTACTTTCTGTGTCATGCAGTCATATGCAGCTGTATGAATTCCTCTTTCCACTTTCAGATTTATCCAAAGTGTTAACTCCTCCACTTACATGTGCTGGTTAGTGATTACAATAGGATGTTGTGGGTCCTGCTAAAGCACTAACATTATCCAGACTGTCTTCACTCTTCAAAGAGATATGTCGGCCTTATTTTCCGGGCCTGACTTATGCAACTGCCATAGCTTTGATCAGTAATAGCTCTCTGGCTCTTATTGTTTTGACCATCCTACTCATTTTTTGTTTGGTGACTTTTCTTTTTCACAAGTGAGTTTGCTATATTTGGATGAGATCATTACCTGAGGCAATGGGTGTGACTGCTTGGTCACAATTTTGTTTTTTAATTTTATGGAGGTGTCACTTCATAAAAACTTTATGAAGATTCACTGCTGTAAATAAATTTGCATTTCTACCTTTAGAATCAGCTTGAAGTTCACTTCCTTCACAGCAAGGCAAAATGCAGTCTTCAGAAATGTGACACAGCTCAAGACTATCACCAGTGACATACATGGGTTCATTCAAAAAAAAAAAAAAAAAAAAAAAAAAAAAAAAAAAAAAAAAAAAAATATATATATATATATATATATATATATAAAATAAAATTTTTTTACACACCTGTGAACTCTTTGGGATCAAGTTGAACGGCATACTGTGATCTATCGTAGGATGGAGTGTGGTGTTCTTGAAGCCCGAAATTTGTTTTTAGGCTTGAAAGCATCTGGCAAATTCTTGTTTGCCACTGAATCAACACAGTATTCAGTGTTCTTGAACGGTTTAAGGAACTTACCCAAAGGTTGCAACTAATCAGTTATGTATTGTGACTGTTACATAATTGCAGCTGTTGTACTTCACTTTCTCAATTACTTTGGGATCTAAATGACTAAGGTGCCCAACCGGAGGCAAAAGGAAAGGTCTTTCTTTTACAGTAGCACAGAAATGATTAAAGTAGCAGGACAAGAGAGTAATGTCATTAAACCATGAACTGTATTTAAATAAAATGTGCCAAGCACTTTAAACTTCAAAATCTGCAGTGTCTGTATTCTTTGGTGCACTAATGCCAACAGCGAAGTCTGTATTCGTGCAATGTGCATTATTGTCAACAGTAGGAAGAAATACACATTTTAGTGTATGGAATTGCATGATTAATAAAATTTAATGTATCTTGTTTAGGAATCAACTGTATCATATTTTGAAGCAGTCTATCATGTTTAAGCAGTAGATTGACTTCATAATTTTATCCATGTAGTAAATGTAGAAGTAATGAATAATCCAGTAGACAGAGCTGTTATCTGTGAAAAAAAAACTAATTATGACTAAATTTTCCCAAACAAAGGCAGTGTAAATAACAGTAGGAACATTCACAATATGTTAGGTTTACACATGAATTGACTGGGTGTGTATTTTTTGGAAAAATTATGTGTATTAATTTTAGGACACATTACCTAATTCCTGCGTTTTATTGTGTGCCCTTGGATATAGAGGAATGTACGATAAGTAGGCAGCTTTGACCAGTGATGCAGGAAATGATAAAGTCTGTAAACAATATGACAACAGTAACATGTTGTTGATCTTTAAATGGGCTGAGCTACAGATCAGTCTGTTACCCCTACCAGGTTTATTTAGATTCATATTTATTGGCTTTGCCAACTAAAAACAAAACTGTCCTCTCCCAGCCTAACCAGTATGTCATGTTAGACTGCATATTGCTGTGTCACTGCAGCAAGTTTCTTTCTGCCAGCTAACAACAAAACTGTGAGTATATGCACCAAAAGATGTCAAGACAGCAGCCATTAACATTGTTTCATGAGCCAAAGTAAACAGCTCGTATAAAATATTCCTCTTGACATCTCTTTGTTAGTCACCTGTTGACTGGACATAATTTAGGTGATTTTTTTATTGCTTGCCTACTAGAATTGGCAAAAGCTGTTGCTTGCTTTTGGTAGGTGACCTGTAATTATATACACACAAAGCTTATCATTACTGTTGAACCTAGATAGTGTTTCAAATTTTAAATACAAAGAAGTTTAATGAAAATCTGTTTCATTCCATCCTTCCTTTTGACACAGTATTATGTTACTACAGATTCATCAAACACTTAACTTTCAGCTGTATACATTAATATTTAACAATTATACTTGTAGCATAACTTCATGCTTTCCTGGGATCAGAGGAATCTATGGAAACTGGATAACTTTGGTGTGGTTTAGATTGTTTCAGCTCATTACCGACCTTGTACTGTTGCAATACAGCCTTTAAAGAGGCATTGTTATCCGATGCCGTTTCTGATGTGCTCCCTGCCCTTTCAGAAGGTGAGGCTTGTTTGTCCAAGCCTCACACCACACCCCAGGGCAAGACCCTGCAGTAGTCAATGTGGTAAGTGGTGGACATGTGCTTACACACCCACCATCCCCAAAAAAGTCCTAAATTATGTTGTGTATAGTAGTCGCCACATTATAAAGCAGTGCATTGCCAAGCTATCAAATTCCACATTTTGTGCCTATTACGTGGATAATTAAACTCAAGATTGGGATACTGAATGGTCGTACATCCGTGGTAGACTGTTTCTGCCTGCTGGTGTTTAGAACAACTACACCTGATAGTATGTAATTTATGTCTTTAGTTTTTCAAGACACTACTAGTATAAAGTATAGTATAGTTATATTATTATTATTATTATTATTATTATTATTATTATTACTATTACTACTGTGTAATGAAAACTATGTGCTTTGACAGGCACAGTTTTCAAACAATGCCATACTTGCTAATATCGTGGTAACTACAGAAAGAATGGAAAGAATTTGGAGCGTTTGTAAACCTGTAACAAAAAGGATTAATTCTGAGAAATGGTTGTGATCTAATTTGATTTTTCACTATCTTTCTTAGGAAATGCGGAGGAGGAGAAATGAGGTGACAGTTGAACTGAGGAAAAATAAAAGAGAAGAAACACTCCAGAAAAGAAGAAATGTGCCAATAGCAGACTCAGCAGGTAAGTGTTTTATAACAGAAGGGAATTCATATTATTTAAGGATTTTGCATTTATTGCATTGCACACAGATTAAAGCATTAGGTGCAAAAATTCGGTTTAAGTGAATGGTAGGAAGGTGTAAAGTTTGTGTGTGTGTGTGTGTGTGTGTGTGTGTGTGTGTGTGTGTGTGTGTGTGTGTGTGTGCGCGCGCGTGTGCGAGAGAGAGAGAGAGAGAGATATTGTGACTTTGAATTAATACATAGACTTCTTTATTTTAGATGAAGATGAAGTTGAACGACCAATTAATTTGTCACAGTTAGTCCAGAATGCAGCAAGTGACAATCCCACAGTACAGCTAAATGCTGTTCAGGCTGCACGTAAGCTTTTATCATCAGATCGCAATCCACCAATTGATGATCTTATTGACAGTGGAATTTTGCCTATTCTTGTGAGATGCCTGGAGTGCCACGACAAGTAAGTTGTGAAAACCTGATTGTTTGGCAGTATTATTGGTTAGTGTTCTAAAGTCGCCAGTACAGGTCTTTGATCTTCTAATAAACTGTCTGAAGACTTTTAAAATATTTGGTTATATACATTTTATTAATACCATTTTCGTCTGTAAATTAGTTGCTGTATTGAGTTGTTTCCTCCTAACATTACATGTAAAATTTGAAAAACACAAGAATAGGAACAGAATTTAAAAAAATCATACTCTATTAATTTATAACTTATAACATCCTGAAGATTTAAAAGAGCATAAATAAATGTTTCATCCTAAGTACATCTGCTGCAAAGAAAAAAAGAGTAGCTACAGTGTTACTGGATTGGTAAACATTGCCTGTATTTGCTACAAAATTACTGTTAAGAGAGATACCTGGGGACTACAATTTATATTTTGTGAATACTTCACTCCATTATGTAGTTTTGTACCTTTTGAAGATTCCAGTTGCTTCATTTCATTGCTATCATGTCTGCTGCTCTCTTGGGTAATAACCATTATTGGGACATATGGAAGCGTCCGATCCCGCCCGTCTTCTTTGACCCATGTCACAAATATGGCGGAAACGACCATAAACCACGATTCCAATATAGCGCATATAAAGTCGGTATGTACACATTATGAGATCGAAAATACATCGAAAAACAAACACACACACTTTCCACAAAAAGCATAATGACACTAACGGGACAAGTGTGGGTAATGGGGTGTTTTTGGGTGGGGGCAAACGAAATATAAACAAATTTAGACACCCACCTCCATACAAAACCACCCAAAACGACGAAAAAAACAGACATCACAAAACTCCCCAAATACCACTGAACACAATTATCATCTGGAATTGGACACTTCCCTTGACCTATATAGCTCAACAGCAGCTCCCGATCCCATAAATTAGGATCAAACACTTCCCTTGGCCTATATAGCTCAAAAACATCTCCCGATACCAATATCAACACACACAGCCACACATTGGGATCAAACACTTCCCTTGACTTGCGCACTGTTAATTTTATCCGTCATATCCAGTCCTGAACAGAAACAGCAACCTATTAATTTTACTAAAATTACCACACAATGTACAGCAAACAACATTAAATTAACCTTAACACAAAATCGTTAACTCACTGAAACGAATTCCACTACAAACACAGCCGACACTCCAACAATTCTGGATAATGAGCAAAAGCAAACTGAGCCCATTACACCACCCAAAGAAAGACCCTGAACATACCACCAGAGAGCACAACAAACCACAACACTAAGACATCTACAAACACGCCACACTCGCAAACCAAACTCCGCGCTGTCATGACGTCACACGCGACAACACCCTTACGTCACGGGTCAAAGCAGACGTGTGGGATCGGACGCTTCTGTCGACCCCATTATTGATAAATTTGTTTTTCCATCACACCTCAAGGCAACAACTGCCAACATTGCTCTGCAAAATGTATTTAAGTAATGGTGTATCCTTTGTTTTAGGCTCTTACTGACAAATTAGTTCTAATTTCTTCCCAGTTTTTGGATACTGAGGTCATTGTAGTAGTTGATTGGTATGAGATGTTCATTAGCTAATAACACATACACAAGTCGTTCTCTTTCCAGAAATTGAGTTATGCTATGCAACATTTTGTAAAAAGTGAATTAACCCAGTGTGACAAAGGTATCAGGAATTGTATGAAGTTTGAAATAATTTCTGTGATTGTACAATGTAATGAGAATTACAAACTTGCAGATTTTCAGTGGTTGTACTATTTAAATTCAGTTTCTTTCACATGTGGTGGCTTGATAAGTGATTGAGATGGTTTTCATACAGTAGGAGAACAGGAATGAAAAACGTTATATTAGTCATTTAGTAGATAACGATTGCTTTTGATTACTTTTATACTTAAGCCGCAATGTGAATTATCCTGATTTTAGTTTATTCCTCCACAGCAAGCAAGTCAAACTTATCCTATTGAGAAATAGCTATTTAGAGGGAACAAGTTTATTTTTTGTAGATAACTCATTTTAGTTAAACTGTATTTATATAGTTAATGAATGGAGAAGATGAAAAGATCTGTACAACCTGTTATTTCCCTATCCAGTGTTAGCACAAATCTCCTTTTATTAAGTTTTCTTTTGATTCTGGGCCTTCTACAGGGTGTATAAGACCCGGGACATCCGGGAAGAACCCGGTAATTTTTTCATCCGGGGAAAAACCCGGGAATTTTTTAGAATTCTGGGAAATTTTTAGAATTCTGGGAATTTTTAGAATTCTGGAAAATTTTTAGAATTCTGGAAAATTTTTAGAATTCTGGGAAATTTTTTAGAATTCTGGGAAATTTTTAGAATTCTGGGAAATTTTTAGAATTCTGGGAAATTTTTAGAATTCTGGGAAATTTTTAGAATTCTGGGAAATTTTCGTTGTTTTAGTTTTTAGTTAAATTTTTGTAATTTTGACTGGTAAAAACAGATAATCTAACAAATGATATTACTGTATCCCGCTACTGCAGAATAAAACTGCAGCATTATAACATGCACGTGAGGAAAAAAATGAAAATAAAACTTAAATTGCAAAGTAAATGTGCCATATAAAGTAATACAGCGTGTCTGCCAACAGCAAAATGTCAGACTTTAGGAAGGCTATGCAATGCTTTGTAACAACAAATTGCCTCCGATGAGCGTGACATCACAACTGTTTACTTTAGATTCATTTAAGCAATTACGAGCGGGCTGATGCACACGTGCAGTTGAGTCTTGTATGAGTAATACTTTCTCCCGCTTCTGGGTACAGTAATGTGGCTGCTGGCTGTGTAAGCAGCAGTAGCAGCAACCAGCCATGAGGGGTACCCGGAAAAATTTTATTGGTGCGCCAAAGCTGCCAGATTCACACGTGTGCAGCAGGCCCAGATCTAGGGGGTGGCAAACCGGGTATTGTGAGCCGGGTGGCAATTACGGGGGGGAGGGGGCAAATTTATGTTCTTAAGGAAAAAACCTTGCTTCACAAAGCACCTAGCATCCAGCGCATGTTGGTCTATCGATTATTCATACGATTTTGAAATACATTCCTGCTGGTTTTTGGACATTTTTGAACACATTCTAAGTTGATATCTGATTGAATTACAAGTTGATTTTTGAATGTGTGCATAGTGTTCGTGATGTCTGCCAGGAGAATCCTCGTTGTATCTTGAAATGAACTTTCCTACAGACAAAACAGGATGGGGCTATACAAGCTGAAAAGAATAAAGCCGAACCGGTGAATGCCAACTGCTGCTTGTTTATGTGGTGGATTCGGTTTGCAAATGTTCAGTGTTGTCATCATTACTAGCGAAATCCATAGATTCAGACTACCAGTGTGGAAATAAAGGACTAATGGGGATAACAGGTAAGAAAGATTATGTATTAGCTTCTTGGTGTATCCAAGAAAGTGAAATTCTGACAGAAAATTTTTGGCCAAATTGCTACACTAAACAGGACTAGTTGTCCCTGGGCTAGTTGTCCCCAGCAAGCAGCCGCTTAAGTTCCATTCTGGATGTAGTGCGGAAAACGCATTGTACGAACAAGTAATAACGCCTAACTGGAGAATAGTCACTGTATAACTAAACCGGTGATTGTGCCATTGTTAGTAAAGGTAACTGGAGAATGAGTTTTGACATTGGTAGGATTAGTTATAGAATTAGTGACAACAAGATTGTTTCTTAGAACGAGGGAGGAGAAGAAATGGGGACATCACACAAATTATAGAAGAATGACTACTCCAAATTTATACAAAAATTTCGTTCTACCACTTTTCGGTCTCATACATGAGAAACTGGAGTGTATAAATTAAATGTGAAACTGTTTCCTAACCTAAAACTTTTTGATTGTAGTAGGCCAAATAGATATTTCGTATTGGTACTTATTGGTACTTCATGAATTATATTGTCGTACTATAAAAATGATAATTATTGCCAAAACAGTCTCGCTTATTTTGTGTGTGTGTTAAAATTGCTGCAATATTAGAAAGGCCTATTTTGTTTTATCCAGCACACAGTGACAAAATAGACTTAATCAGATCGAGAAACCACACAAGTCTCGGGTACTGTTTGTATTAACAACTTTTTCAGTATTAGACGATGACATTTTGATTTTTCATGTAGCAAAACGTTTGACGAACTTTGATAAAGTAATAGTTCTTTCGCAGAAAGGAAAGCACGCCGTGCGAAGCTGTAGCAAGATTAGAGAGAGAAATTACTAGGACCTAAGGATTGAAGAAATGTATAATGTCTTGCCTGTCTCTTGTCTTAGCTGGTTTTAGGTATCGTATATTTAATTTTGTCACACAAAATGACAAGTTATTAGTTAATAGGTAATAAAGAGTGCAAATTTTCTGAAGAGTTCTTGTTCTCACAATTACAAGTAATTCCATCCAGTATTAATTGAGAGTTTCTTTTTAAAGAGGGGCAGGATGTCAAACCGGCCAACTGGGAGCTGGAGAGGCACCAGAGGACACACAAATTTCCACTGTCCTGAATATAGTTTGATGGCATCCATTACAAAATATACACATTTCAATTCCACAGAGCGAAATACAGTGACGTGCGATAGAAGAATGCTGTATGAAGAGGCGTGGCCCTGCACTTCGGCACACTTTGACCAAATAACATGTCTTACATTTCCTCGAAGATACGTTATATGTATAAGACACTTCAGAAAGATGTGCAAAATTAACTTATTTTTGAAAAGTCTTTTTTAATTTTTGATGTTCTGATGCACAGAGCAGTTTGAGTTATAGTGGGTAGTCTCCATGTGACCCGTGTTTACATTTAGTAATTTTTCTGTTTCCTCTTCGTTTACTGCACTCACGTCTAATGAAAACAATATGGATTTCTGTGGCTGGGAGCTATCAAGTGAATTAAAATACATTCACATAATTACGGAAGGCTAAAATATGTTACTAGTTTCAGATTTTATTTTATTTCCACCTTTCTGACTGTCAAGCATTAATCGCCTTGCAGAACAATGAAGTTATTTTTGTCAGTTTGCTAAAGAATTTTGGGCTTTTATTAAGCTTTCCTGCTGATGCAGTTAATTTATTGGAAACAAAGTTTCATTCCACACTATTGGCTAGTTTCAACTGTTCGCTTCATTTCAAGTGCGCGTTTTCATCTTCTAGCACATGTGGCATTATGCCATAATGGAGAACCAAACATGAGATAATACAGCACTGTGTAGTGTTACCTTTTATTATCTTTTCCTCATTAGCTATTAAAACAACCTCGCTTTGTAATGTAATTTTAATTTTCACCCAAAGGCACATTCAGCACAGCGCGGAAAAATACAAGTCTTTCTTATCAAGACAAGAGAGAGAGTCCTCCATTAGTTCTTAAAAATCAAAAACAAAAACCTACGCAAAAGTAAAAAGACAAACAAAATTATTTATAAAATCGGTCGCTGGCGCAGCGCTCTTCTGCATGCGATCATAATTTTTTTTCTTTGACTTCCGTGCCTCCGCCAATACAAAGTACCATTACAATGCCTCCTCTACTGACACGCTCCGCAAGTGAGCGTCGCAGTATATATATGAGAAAATAAGAAATTTACATATTACAAAAAACATTTCTGAGCACAATGCTCTTTGCATATCAGTCTTTGTATACAGTCTTTCTGGTGTGTATCTTCTTTAGGAGTCGTAACATTAATGTCTTTGAATTGCTGCGTATTATAGTTGCTTAGCACAGCGTTTGAATTCAGTTCACATGATTCGTGTTCACATTGGAATTAATTCGAACAATAAATGTTTCTATTATATTGCTCCAATGTCTTTAATCATAGTATCAGATTCTGAGTGTGTGTGTTTACTGCCTGGATCTCTTGCGTGTGACTTGAAGGAAATCCAAAGTTTGTTCAATGTGCCAACACGAAATTGTGATCTCCAGCAGTCAAATTTTGGTGGCGTCTACCGGGATATAAATGGTCAATGAGGGCACAGGAAGCACCTCACTGCCTACGACAGGTGATGAGCTTGTCTTTTACACCAACCTGAAGACCTGCTGGCTTCCACTACACCATACACTTCAAAGCATATTGACACTACGTAAATATTGCTTGACCAGTGTTCCATCACGTTGGTTTCTTCTTTGCATTTTCAGTTCCATTTATATGAATCATGTGCTACATGCACAAGTCCTTTGCAGCTCATTAACATCTACTTAAAATACATTTCTTGATATAGTAAGTACATAAATATACAAATATTTACAATTAATCATTACATGAGATAGTTACATTGTCATATAGCACATATACAGAATTAAATGAAAAATATAGTAAATTTTTACGTTACATTCAATATCATTGTGCTGACATGTTAATTACATTACATTCAGATTGAAATATACATTTTATTTGTTAGCTCATTCTTCCCCCCCCCCCCCCCCCCCCCACCCCGTTACACTTGCAACATTTGAAGATAATTGTGGCAACTAGCCAGAATATTCAACTTAAAATTCATCTTGCCTCTTGGAATAAAATTTACACACATTTCAAGCTTCAAGACAGCCCTCTGTAGGAGGATAGGTTCATGGGATGGTTGCAAACTACTTCATAAATACTAGTAAAGTCATCCCCTACAGTGGACTACACAAAATAAAATATGATAAATAAAATACATGTTAACTTAATATAATGTAAAAGTTCCTATACCTAATACCGTTTCTAAGTGTGGTGTCCCCACTATTGCTGTTTCTAAGAGTGGTACCCCTCTATTACCGTTTCTAAGAGCGGTGCCCTCTCTAAATATCTTAGGATCCTACAAGTGTGGTAAGTGTGTGTAATATATCTAAAAACAAAGCTGATGTGACTTACCAAATGAAAGTGCTGGCAGGTCGATAGACACACAAAACCATTTATTTATATTGCTTGATACTCACTTTAACTAACTAATATATATATATATATAAAGTCAATCAATAGTTAAAGTCAATCATGTTCCTATAAAGTTTGTGTAGTTCATCTCCTTCCTTTCATGAGTATCAAGCAATATAAATAAATGTTTTATTTAATAAATAAATAAATAAATCTTCTTAGATAATTGCTGCTGCGTTCCATGCTGTATATCCACTCTGTATTTACCTTGTGGTACCTGTAAAATTCTATTCAGAAATAAATATTTGTGTATGTCTCTCCATACTGTCAAATAATCACGAATTATATGTCAAATATTTCATCAACATGTATAAATTTTTCTAAGGGAGGGATGAGAGTATGAGCCGCAACAGAGGACTGACGCTTTGTTTTCTCCTTATTCTCCTTTCTATTTAATGGTGCATTAGTTCAGTTCAGTAGATGAGCTTTAATTATGTCATTAGATGACTGCTAAATATGTTCTCTTAAATAATTCTTCCAATCTGAAGCGTCAAGCCTACATAACTCCAAAAATTTCATTACAAGTTCCCATTAGATTAGTGTTAAAGTGTTATAGATTTAAATCTTCTGGTATATTTCCAACAGTGGCTGCTGTAAATAATTCTTTCCACATAAATCTATAGTGTCACCTTTAGTTATAAGAATATATATGACACCACATAAGTTATTATCTCAGGCATACCAATCTTTCAATAAATAATAATCTTTCCACTTTTTTCATTCTGTATTCCATGAGTACATGTGATATAGCGTTCAAATCTAGTTTCTCTCCTCTCAACATATTCTCAATTACTCATAACATTCTCACCTATCCATTATTCATTCTTCACAAAATAACATATACTTATTCCTCAGCATTATATATATATGTATATATTCCTCTTATTCATCACCACTTACTTTTTACTACAACAACAACAACAATAATTATAATAATAATACCCTTTTCTCATCTTATATTCCATTTACCTCTCTCCGTATTACTATTTGTCCTCTTAGTAAACTAAAATTATTCACTCATCTCATTCAGTCATTCACATCACTCATATCAACATTACTATTATCACATGCCTCCTAAAGAAAATAATTCTGTTCAGTTCTCTGCCTCCTCTAATGTGTATATACCTCAATAGCAACTCCTCTTGTAACCAAATATCTTATTAGCTATTGGATGGTTCACATTGCTTTCTAGACTTACCTGCATTCATTAGATTGGAAGTATCTGTATAACTTAAATGTAGGCTCATCATAACTGTATATCATATTAATTATCTTCTTTTCATTAGCTAACATTTTACTGTATGTATTTTTTCAAATGTCTGTGTGGATGTAGACCTCTGGGTTTGTGTTAATGGATATTCTAATGAATAACAGCCAGGGTGTGGAATATTTGCAATTCGGTATGGTCCAGAGTATAAGATCTGCCATTTCCTGTTTAAATGTTTCAGTTTTGTGGGTTTAGGATGTGTTCTTAGTAAAACTAACTCGTCAACTTGAAATGTTTGGGCTTTCCTGACACCTGTCGTACTTCTGCTTTCTTTCCTTAGCTTTGTCACATAATGTTGTGTAAGCTTGTCTTACCTTTTCTTCTAAACTAACATGATTTGTTGTTGCTGTAAATTTAGGTAGAGGGTCTGTCCATTCATTTCTTTCTGTTTTATCCATAATTAATTCAGTTGGTGTGTATCCAGTAGAAATGTGAGTTAAATTGTTCACTATTTGTTAAAATGGTGCTAGGTATTCTACCCATTTTGTGTGTTTCTCTGGTGTGTGTGTTCTCATAAACTGTCCAAATTCTCGAAATGTTCTTTCTACTGGGTTTCCTGCTGCGTGAAATCTTGAAATTAAAATATGTTTAACATTCTGTTCTTCAATAAATGTCTTCCATTTTAAACTGGTAAAATATGCTGCATTATCCGTGATCATAACTTCAGGTTTTCCTATTCTTACAAAATAATCTGTTAATAGACGTCTGGTAATAGCAGTGGTAGAAACTGAACGTAAAGAATATAATTTTAAATACTTTGTGAAAACATCTAACACAGCAAGGATGTATTTCATTCCTCCACGTGCTTGTGGATAGGGTCCTGCAATATCTAAAGAAATTAGCTGTAATGGCCTCTTAGGTATGATTGGGTGCAATTCATTCATGCTTGTGCGATTAGAATATTTGGCTTTCTGACATATGATGCATTTCCTAATATTACTCAATACTCTTCGCCTTAAATTTGGAAAATAGCAATATTGTGTAATCTTATCTGTACATTTGGTTACACCATAGTGTCCCCAAGTTCTGTGTGTAAATAAAATAAAATCATCAACATGAGCTTCAGGTAAGCAAACACACCAATGCTGTGATTCAGGGTTTCATCGGTGAAATAATACTTCTTTGTGTAACATGTAATATTTTTCAAGATGTGGGTCTGTTCCTGCACGTAATTTATTCTTTATCTGGATCCACCTGGGATCATTGTCCTGCAATATCGCTAACTTCCTGCACATGTTTTTGTAGTAAGGTGCAAATGTACCATCATACATGAGTAAAATTTTAAAATCTGATGTTTGTTCTGTCACATCTGAAAATTCTTGTAGGCTTTGTGGCAAACGAGATAGAGCATCGGCTATAATGTTGGATTCTCCTTTTATATATATAATATCAAAATCATATTCTTGTAGTGATGCACACCAGCGTGCAAGACGTGGATGTAATAACTTGCATGATAGCAGGAAAGAAAGAGCTTGATGATCAGTATAAAGCTTAGTACGTTTTCCCCATAGAAAATAGCGAAACTTGCGAAATGCCCATACTATGGCAAGTGTTTCGCGCTCGGTCACTGAATATGACTTTTCGCATTCAGTGAGCGTGCGGCTAGCAAAACTTATAGGTTTGATGACTGTTTGTTCATCTTCTACATGAATTAGGAATAAAAATGCTCAGAGCCCATAGGAACTTGCATCTGTTACTAGCCAAAAGTCTGAAGTCATGTCAGGATGACATAACAACGGTGCATTAACTAAAGCATTCTTAATCGCTTCAAAATCTGTTTGACAGAACTCTGTCCATTTCCAAATATTTCTTTTGAGTAAAGATAGAAGATGTGGACTGTTAAGAAGGTGGTAGGGTACAAATTTCCTGAAGAATGAAGATAGACCAAGAAAGGCTTTGAGTTGTTTATGATTCTGTGGGGATGGAAAATTCTTTATTGCATCAATTTTTCTTGAGTCTGGATAAATGCCTTCAGTTGATATGATGTGACCAAGGAATTTGATTTCTCTCCTCCCTAATTTCGTCTTTGATAAATTGATAGTGACACCTGCGTCAGAAAATTTAGTCAGAAGTTGCTTCAAAAGATTTACATGTTCTTCCCAAGTAGTGGTGGCAATGACAATGTCGTCAACATAAACTGTGATTTGCGATAACAATTGTGGTCCAAGAACAGCATGTAAGGCTTCAATAAATACTCCAGCACTCACTCGTAGACCAAAGGGTAGAACACAAAATTGATAACTGTCCCTCACATAGAAATGCAGTGTATTTACGACTGTTTTTATGGAGGTTCACCTGCCAAAATGATGAGCGGAGGTCGATATTGGTTAAATACTGTACATTATGAAATTTTAAAAGTTGTTCTTCCAAATTAATAGGTCGTGTGTTGATTGGGATTATAACTTTGTTAATTTCTCGTGCGTCCAGCACTAACCTTACACTACCATCCTCTTTATTAACTGCTAGTGTCGGACTGCAATATGGTGAACGTGACATTTCAATGATACCCCAAGCTTGCATTTTTTTAATCTCTTTCAAAACTGCGGGTTTCTTTGACCAAGGAATATTATATGTTCTACAGTATGTTTTGTGTGGTTTAACATCCATCTCATAAGTATAGCCTCTAATAATTCCAGGTTTCACCACAAATACCTCAGCAAATTGCTGCAAAACTTCAAGTAATTCAAGTTGTTGTTCCTTCGTCAGATATTCAGATTCTGTGCATTTCTCATATAAATCATTAGGTTTAATTCCCTGAGATACAGCTTCATTAAAAGTTAAATCACATATGTTTATTGCTGGTGGATACACAAAATGTAACTGTTCAAATTTACCTTGTTTACTGTTTAAGTTTTTACCCTGTGTTAACTCTGTTGTCAGTTGTTGTTGGTTTACGGTTAAATGACATTTCCCTTTTCCTAAATCTGATTGCTTGATATTCATTCAAAAATTCAATTCCTAATATGCGATGCATAACTAATTTGTCTACTACCAGAAAACTGTAATTGAGTGGTATATTTGAAAATGTGAAGTTAATTAGCACTTGAAATTTCACATTCTTTGATTTGTTACCGGTGGCACTTATAATGTGACAATTCTGTACTGGCAATGTTTGTATGTTCATTATTTGTTTGAGTTCATTATATAAGGACATTGAAATGACACTTGCTGCTGCTCCTGTATCTAACATTACTTCCACTTCATAACTACCAATCATAACTCGTGTTATAGCCTGAATAATCTTTGTTTTACTGGTACTATTAAAATCTACATCCTGATAAAATTCCTTTTCTATTTTCTTACTGTCATCATATCGGAGAAAACAAATCGTCGGTTCCGTTGCGCTCTGCTCCCTATTGACCGTAACTCGAGCACGTAGCTTGGTTGTCGTTCATTTTCCGGCAAATTCGGTTGTTGCTGCGGGTTGGGTTCATTGCCCAACTCAATAATATTTACATTTCTGTCGCGCGTCACCGAAGTATCAGCTGTTTGGTTGTTGACATTACCTTGCGTCGCATTGGGAGTTCCGTTAGGTAGGAATTGAGGGTTGCTGTATTGCATGTGTCGTGGCGGTGGTCCATTGTGATTTCCCCATACATTATTTCGCCCATGACTGTAACTGGTATTGTCATTACTGTTATTCCTGCAATACATGTTTGGATGTTGTTGGATGTTGTTTCTCTGAAAATATCCTGGATGGTACCTGTTATCCTCTCTTCTTTGATCTCTACGATTTCGGTTCCTTCTTCTGTTGTCGTTATTTTGAATATAACTGTTATTGTTCTGATTGTAATTACTGTTCGGATAACCATTATAGTAATAATTACTGTTTCCTTGCCAATGCTGCGAGTTGTTTCTCCTAATATTGAATGGATTTGTCCCAGTGTAGTGCGAATTTTCTTTGAGTGTTTTGTTGTGGTGTCTGAGGCGAATTCCAGTAGCTTCTGTCATTTCTGTTGTGCATACGCGAATTGCTTGGATGGATCGGATACAATTGATTGAAATTCCTGATCTCATCTCTGTAAATATCTATCTCATCAACATAACTAAAAAAATTCTTTATGTTGTCCTCGGACACTCCTATTAATTTATCACGGTAAGGAAATGGTAAGTGGCTTTTAAGTGTTCGAATTACATCTGGTAAATCTGCTGGTTTTGTCCAATATAATGTTTCGTCTAGGTAGCGTTCAAAGTATTGTCGTAAAGTCTCTTCGGGTTGTAAATTTCTGGATTGTATACTTCTCGTTTTAAACTTTGCTGTTCTGTGATCGACCAGAATTCCTCAAGAAATGCCTGTTCAAACTGTTCAAATGTTAAACAACGTCTTTTCATTGCTGCTCTTCCACGTAACAAATTTGTAACATATCGATTTTATCGGCTTCTAACCAATGTCTCGGGAAAATACCATCAAAAGAGCGGATGAAAACAATCGGATGCACTTTGTCTTTCTCATCACATGAAAATGTCTGAAAGTATCCATGTCGTACTAATGTTTCATCAGCTACTCCTGATGGTATTATGGGTCCTGCATTTTGTGTCAAACTGTGCATAGTATGTGGTGATGTCTGATAGTAATTTTGATCTTGTGGTAGCACTGAAAATGGTTCATTGGGATTTATATCACTCATTGGTGATTCTATTTTCGGCTGTGTGCCGGGTCTAGCATTATTATGATACTCATTTATGTTTTGGTTGCCTGTTATGGGTTTTGGTATCACTGACGAACTTGGTATTACATTTTCTTTAAGTTTACGTACCTCTTTCTGAATATTATCTGTTTCTCCCTTTACTTGTTCCTTTGTCTTATCTAAAATGATCTGTGTCATTGTCTCAAACTTCTCATCTAAATAATCATCACATAATTTGCATTCATGTAAAAGTTTCTCTGCTAGAGTTGTCATTCTTTAAAGATGCTACATCTGCTCTGTGTTCAAGTTTTTCTAACTTTTACTGTAAGGATTCCTGCTCCAATGTTACATCATTTAATCTGTCTGAAAGGTCTGTAATCGTCAGGTCTAAGTGTTCTTGATTTGTTTTTACGGAATTGTGTGACTGTTGTAATTCGTCAACTTGGGTACTGGTTTTCTGTTGTTCAAAAACTACTGTTAACAATTTCTCATTACATCGTTGTAAGTCAGTTTTTGTCTCGTCACTGGATTCCAGAAATACCTTTTCTTGTCTCGTAACCTTGTCTGATAAGTCAGTAAATTTCCTTCCAAGACTACTGGTGGTTTCTGTCAAGTCGGCAATTTGTCTCGATTGTTTTTCAAAATTTTGTTTTATGTCCCGTGTCAGTTAATCGAATTTAGTGTCAAATTTCCCAATGTCACGTTTTAAATTGTCGTCTAAAGCGTCAAATCTTTTGTCTAAAGTGTCAAATTTTCTGTTTTGGTCACCAAGTAACTTCAGAATCTGGTTGAGCATGTCACACCTGTGTCTTAGTTTCGTCATTTTTTCGACGTAGTTTCATTTTTTCGTCGTAGTTTCGTCATTTTTTCGTCGTTTCGTCATTTTTTCGTCGTTTCGTCATTTTTTCGTCGTTTCGTCATTTTTTCGTCGTCGTTTCGTCATTTTTTCGTCGTAGTTTCGTCATTTTTTCGTCGTAGTTTCGTCATTTTTTCGTCGTAGTTTCGTCATTTTTTCGTCGTAGTTTCGTCATTTTTTCGTCGTAGTTTCGTCATTTTTTCGTCGTAGTTTCGTCATTTTTTCGTGTCTGATGTCTGGTTCTGAAGTTGACGTTGTCAATGTCACGTTTTGTCGCGTAGTACTCACTCTCCATTCGCCTGTGTATCTGTTTAAATATAGGGGTTGTTGTCTTAATCGATCCGGTAAAATTATGTCTTGAACATCCTCACAATTAAGTTCGATTTTCATTTGACTGTCGGACATGTTTTGCAATGTGTCACTTTCACTAAGCTCATCTGCGGAAACAATTTCCACGCGTCTAGCGTCCATATTGAGATTTTCGTAATTAATTGCAAATAAAATTTTCCAATGGCAAAAAAAAAATTTTTTTTTAAATATATGTTGAAATCTGAAATTTCTCTTATGGAAATGAATATTTCTATATGATTTCCAATTAGAAATTGAATTATTAAACTGGTGCTGAAATTTCCCTCTCACAAATAAATGACTGAATATGCTCTTCACTTATCATTTGCAATAATAGTAGTAAATCAATTTTAACTACAATTTGAAAAAATAATTTCGAAATAAATGGATCAGAATAAAGGAAGTATAGATGGCTGCTTGAAACTGGAAAAAAATGTAAATTTCTGTACTCACCAATTCCCCCACCCCCCCCCCCACCCCAGTCTTATATTGCAAATGTAGCGTCAAATATACAGTTTTCAATCCAAAATTTTTCTTTCGCGTCCGTGCAAATTATTTTATGGAACGTTAGCCTTTTCCCCTTTTTTTTTTTTTACCAAATTTATTTCCTCAACTTGAAAATGGAAATTAACACGAATTAATAACAGGGAAAACAATATTGTTGTAAATTTCATGCACGTAACATTACAATTGAAATGAATCAGACGTAGTCCAAATTCATTTTCTGATGCAGTTAAGTGGTTAAAATTAGATAAAATGTCCAAAATTTATAATAACTGCACTTGTATCAAATCCAAACTGCACTTGTATCAAATCCGAAGATTGCAAGTCCTGTCACCAGGACACAAATTGTAGTGTTATCTTTTATTATCTTCTCCTCATTAGCTATTGAAACAACCTCACTTTGTAATGTAATTTTAATTTTCACCCAAAGGCACATTCAGCACAGCGTGGAAAAATACACGTCTTTCTTATCAAGACAAGAGAGTCCTCCATTAGTTCTTAAAAAACAAAAACAAAAACCTACGCAAAAGTAAAGACGAACAAAATTATTTATAAAATCGGTCGCTGGCGCAGCGCTCTTCTGCGTGCGATCATAATTTTTTCCTTTGTATTGGCGGAGGCGCGGAAGTCACAGTACCATTACAACTTATACCCCAAGAAAATTTACGTCCCGAAAACACACTGAAAAGCTTAATATCAGGTCGAGGCCTAAGTCATTGGGAATCTGGACATACAAATGTGCACTTTAATGCGAACTACCCATTTTAGTATGGTTCAAGAAATTCCGACGCTCTTAGGGTATCCTCTGATGTCTTGTTTCTTGTATGACGTAATGTAAGAACGATCTTTTAATGTTTCACACATACGAACATACAGGCTTCCTACGTCACCGTAGCTGCGCAAGCGTGGCGATGCCTCTTATCTGGCACTCTGGCAATTGCTGAAATGAATCTATTTCTAACAGGTCATTGGAAAATATTGTGAATTGCGGTTCGAAATGCATTATTTTCAAAGTAAATTTGCTTTTACGCAATGTGAACTGTGTGTGAGAATGAGAATGTACAATGAATTTCTTAAATCAGAGCGTTTGGTCTCATTTAAAAACCAACCATTTGATGACAAGCCATTTAGAAGATATGTGAAAGCTTAGCTTCTTTTGTAGCTTATTAATCTTAGAGACAAATATTATATGCAAAAGTTTTGTTTTTCTTGTAGCAACACTATGTATATTAACTTAAACCATTAACTTTTCCTGTTGGCAGAATTCAAATTTATGCTTTCGTAATAGGAAAATAAACAGCATACATGTTGCTGCACATCAAAGTTCTTTCCAAAACATGTTTTTCTCCCCGAGTTTAGTTTTCTAAAATACCGAGAAATTCTACGCTGCTGTATAAAACCATATCCATTCAAAGGATTGATAAGTTTTACAGTTAGACAGAAAGTATACTGTCACTATGGAAAAGTGTATTTTCACCTGGGAGAAAATGTATTTTTAACTGGGAGGTCCGGGAAAAATCGGGGAATTTTTCTTCCTTGTCCACGTATACACCCTAGTGGTCTCATACCCTGCACATGGGCCATTCACTTCCAGCGTACTAAAGTGTTAATTTTCAAAGCTTATGTTTACTAGAGCAAAGTGCCAAGTTATTGGTCTGGCAAACATTCTTCCAGTCAACAATGCATTTGTTTCAGCATAGTCCCTTTTCAGGATAATATGCTTCATCCATGACTTTCGTTGTGCATGTACTCCATCCTTGAAGTAAAATATTTATTTAATCTGCCATATCTTCATTAGACTCGATGTTTTACAGATATAAACTTCCTTGAGTGAGAGGTTGACAGCTGGTGAATATTGAGGCTATTACAATAGTTTATATGTCAAATTGCACTTCTTTGATAACTATTTTGTTTCTGATGTGAAGTGTTGGGTCCATGCTGCCTCTACTGTAACAAATTGGTGCACAAAATCAGATTTTTCAGGGTGGTCCTAAAATTGCTGAGAAACTGCTTTTCAGTAGTTTTATTTAATGCTGCATTAAACAGTGTGCCCATTTTGCACCTACATTTCTTGTACTTAATTCATCATGTAAATTGCACTGTAAGTTTTATGACAGGTTGCTGGTAGTGTTATTTCATGTGACCAAATCAACCAGTTGAGTTACCATATTTAGAACTCTCTCAATGTTTTCATCTGTTTTTGCAGTTTTGGAACATCCATGTGGATTAAGTTCAACTGCTTTTTAATTTAGTACCCATTTATTAACTGTAGGAAGTAAAAGAACTGGTTCCTTACGCAATAATACCCTAAGTTAATGAACTGGTATCTAAGAATTTCTCACATTTAATTGTTATTTGGGTTTGTCCTAGTGCAACTGCCATAAGAACATTGTTCTTAAAACTTACTTTCAAACAATCCCTCTTTAGGTGCTTTTAAGTAGTAATTGCAAAATGAAACCCATGTATTAAAAAAATTGCTAAAATGCTCTGTGAAGCTGTTAGAACACATTAATAGGCCACAAAATCACTAGGATGCTACCTTTACAAAAGATGTGCTACTGCCTGTCAAGATTTTAACATCAGATATATTTACACGATTGTATCATTTTTTTTTTCTCCAGATTCATCAGTCACAAAATACATGGTAGCATTAAATTTGCAGATTAAGCTGTGTTTGCTAAGGTCATTATTTTAATATTTTAGTTTAGGGTCACCTTCCATTTACAGACAAAAAACAGGCAGATGTTACACACAAATTTAATTTGGAAGTTTCAGCAAGGGGGAGAAGGAGGGGAGCACCAGGAAAGGGAGCTGTGAGTGGTTGTGTGACCATCTCACTGGGATAAATGCTGTTGGTAGAAAATAATACAAAGTAAATGTCTATACAACCTATTAATTTGGTCAGTGGTAGCTGAAATAAATCAGGATGTATACACCTCAAGAAATCCAGGAAACGGGGGAATTTTTTAGAATTTTGGGACTTATTCATTGCTTTAGTTTTCACTTACTTTCGTAATTTTGACTGTAGGAAGTGATACTCTAATGAATTTTACTTCAGCCTTTTACTGCACAATAATTCTGCAGCAGTAAAACATAAACAAGAAAATAACACCAAAATAAAATGTTAGTGGGAAAGAAAAGGTGTCATTTACAACAACAAAACATGGTACACATACAAGCTAACAGCAAGGTATGTCAAAGGCTTCAGGAAGAATACTGTCAAATACTTCATAACAACAAATGGCTTTCAATGAGCATAATGTCACAACTGTTCACATTTCTAACAGGTCACGAGAAAATATTGCAAATGGTGGAATGAGAAACATTACCTTCAAAGTGTATTTCCCTTCATTGAGATGAATTAAATTGTGTGTGAGAATGTGCGAAGAATTCCTTAAATCACGGAGTATTTTTGACTCTCATTCAAAACTTTACATTTTGAGTACCAGCCAGTTAACAAAAATTTTGGGCCCACAAGACCAGAAACTTATGGCATTATTTAAAAGTTTACTGCCACATTTGTTATACCTTAAATGATAACATGCACTAAAAATGACTAAGCTGCAAGGTTAGTTTTTCATATTGATTTTAGGTCTTTAATAGATTACAAATTATACCACGCTGATGGTAAAAAGAATCATTATCCTTAAAGTGTGAGGTGTGTTCGTGAGCAATTTCAAGCATATTTCCTTTTATGTGGAAAATTTGAAGTGCATGATGAAACGCATTCAGGCAGGTACCCCACAAAATGTTTGGTGCACAGCAGTGAAATTTATAATCTTGCTTGTCAGCAATGTTCAGCCACTGCAGTGTAAGCTGTGCTCTTGGGATCCTGCTCAACTACACTATCAGAAAAAAGCAAAACATTTTTATGTGAAAGTATTGCTTTTCTTGTAGCTACACTGTGTGTATTTTTGTATGTGTATCTTCGTGCTGTTTGTGAAGTTATTGGCTGACCACGTCATGTGTCTTACGCTCTGAATATTTGTTATTGGCTGGCAAGATCACAGTTTCGATTTTAGTGCCACATGGTCTGAGGAGCTTTGTCAGAGTTCATGCGGTATGTCTTTTGTTAACTTGATTGTAAATGAAAAGCCCAAATTACAATCAAACAAATTTATGATACATGTTCCTACCAATGATTGGAAATATTAGTCAGTATTTTGACATGAAGTTGTTGGTAATCACAGTACAAGGCTCAGAAGTCGAAATTACTTACATGGGTCCTATCTAGTTACATAACATTTAATCACGGAATCCAAATTAGCTTTGAAATCTTATGAAAAATGAGCTGTTATGTCTCAGTGGGGTGTGAACTTTGCCATGCTGTTGTTTATGAGAAGGCATTCCACAGTCCATGGTTCAAATGGCTCTGAGCACTATGGGACCTCAACTGCTGTGGTCATAAGTCCCCTAGAACTTAGAACTACTTAAACCTAACCAACCTAAACACATCACACACATCCATGCCCAAGGCAGGATTCGAACCTGCGACCGTAGCGGTTGCGCGGTTCCAGACTGTAGCGCCCAGAACCGCTCGTCCACTCCGGCCGGCCACAGTCCGTTTTTTGTGAACATGTGCTGCACTTGAATGTAGTCTGAATTTAACTGGGCATATACTAAACAGCTGTATACATTTGTTTCTACAGTGGAGAGATTAATTCTAACTTAAATATGTGCACGCAGATAAGTGTTGATTTTAAAGGTTGGCGACAGTTCCAATGCTAGCCTGAAGTAGTCAGATTTCTGATTTAGTAAAAGATAATTAAAAAAAGTCATTCAATTTAATTTATCAATGTTTTATGAGGAATAAATTGAGATTGCAAATGCAAAGAACAGCTGAGACTCTGAGATGTGGATGTGAGCTCATGGTTCAGTTGGATCACACTGGCAGTGTGATGCTAATTTTAAGTTAATGGTAAATTTTGAAGCATAGTCTACAAATAAATGTGGGGACAAAAGAAAATTTGGTGCCGGAAAAGCAAACATCTGTAGATTGTGTTAGAAAAAGAATAAATTAAAGAATGCTAGTTCTATGTACCCAGCTTCTAGGAGGCTGAAGCAAGGAAGGTTTTGTGAATTGGAGCAGCAGATTGTTTGGTATGTCAAGTTAAATAATGCGCCTTGCAGATTACTCACAGCTACTCGAATTAAGATGCTTGGGTTTCGCAGTGCGTGCTGTGTGGAATTCAAAGCAAATATGGGCTGGTGCATGGGATGTCGAAGAAAGCAGGGCTTAAAATCCAGTGAAGAAAAACTGTGACTTCTGTGGCATTTGATGAAAAAACTACTTGCTGTTCCGGTGCCATTTTATGTAAGGAAACATATTTTTTGATAGGTTGTAAAGGCAGTGCCAATTAAATGCCAGCATCCAGTTCTGCTCTAGCAGATGTCAGGAAACTGCCTTTGTATGTGGTTCTTTGTAAGAAGATGCCAAAAGAGGAATTTTCCAACCCCTTTTTTATCTGGGAGGTTCCAAGACTGTTTTAACCCTTTAACTGCTCCGGATGTGTTAACGCGTGTGCCTTTGTACCTGTCCCTATGTGCTCTGAATGTGTTTACGTGCACCACCAGTCCTTGTAGACACGTTTAGAGCACACAGGGACAGGTACAAAGGCGTGCGCGTTAACACATCCAGAGCAGTTAAAGGGTTAAGGTATGTGTGGGATTGGCTCTGTTGGACACTTCTATTGAAAACAACGGCGTGCCTCAGGGTTCTGTGCTCAGTGTCGTCGTATTTGCCATGGCCATTAACCCTATTATGAATTGTATCCGGTCAAATATCTCAGGCTCATTTCATTGATGACTTTGCGATCTGTTGCAGCCCTCAATGAACCTGTCTACTTGAGGGGCAGCTTCAGTGGTGTGTCTATCATTTTTAATCATGGAACATCAACAATGACTCCCACTTTTCTGCTGACAAGACTGTCTGTATGAACTTCTTTACAGTGATCAGTTTCTTCCCTGTTCCCGTCTCGGTCCATTCCTTCTTACATTTGTTGACAACAAAATTCTTTACTCACATGTGACAGGAAACTCTGTTAGCGTGCATGTGCGTGCGTGCGTGCGTGCGTGCGTGCGTGAGTGCGTGTACCTGTCGTTTTTTCCCCCCTAAGGTAAGTCTTTCCGCTCCCGGGATTGAAATGACTCCTTACCCTCTCCCTTAAAACCCACATCCTTTAGTCTTTCCCTCTCCTTCCCTCTATCCTGATGAAGCAACCGTTGGTTGCGAAAGCTTGAATTTTGTATGTTTGTGTTTGTTTGTGTATCTATCAACATGCCAGTGCTTTCGTTTGGTAAGTCACATCATCTTCGTTTTTATATAATAGAGGGAAACATTCCACGCGGGAAAAATATATTTAAAAACAAAGATGATGTGACTTACCATACGAAAGCGCTGGCAGGTCGATAGAAACACAGACAGACACATACACACAAAATTCAAGCTTTCGCAACAAACTGTTGCCTCATCTCCTTCCCTCTTTCCTGATGAGGCAACAGTTTGTTGCGAAAGCTTGAATTTTGTGTGTATGTATGTGTCTGTTTGTGTTTCTATCGACCTGCCAGCGCTTTCGTATGGTAAGTCACATCATCTTTGTTTTTAAATACATCTTTGTTTTTAGATATACACACATTCCCATGACTGCTAGTATGGACTGCATCCACCTTCTCTGTTGCCTCCCAGAGTTCGCTTTAGTTTGCTGCTTCGACAGCTTTGCATTACTATCTCTGCCACGTTCCCAATGGATTCGAGCTCTTCGCTGCAGTGGCTTTGTGCTGAGGTGTGTGTTCATTTTGTACTCCATTTGGTTCCTAAGGACACTATTCCTAACCTAGTGCATCACACTGATTTTCTCACTCTCTGCACGTGGTTTGGGGGCAGTGTCTTAGTGTACGTCAGTGGTTCAAAGACCTACCATGGTGTTGGGTGTGCCTTTGTATTT
Organism: Schistocerca serialis cubense; assembly: GCF_023864345.2. Classification (NCBI taxonomy): domain Eukaryota; kingdom Metazoa; phylum Arthropoda; class Insecta; order Orthoptera; family Acrididae; genus Schistocerca; species Schistocerca serialis. Next base: position 611,212,647 of record NC_064642.1, read on the forward strand.
GGTGATGATCGTTTTCAGTATCGGCTTCTTGACCAGTGCTTGATTTTTACCACGAAACTGTATGCGTTTTATTGGGCCACCCAGTACATCCGGTGATACGGGCTTCCAATTTGTCATCTGCTCTGATTCTCTGTGCCGTTCAGAGCCTTCACATGCTTTGCATAGTCCATTCTTTAGTGTAACTGATCCATAGTGCCCCCCACTCACTCACTCACTGTGTGGGAGACAATGTGGTGTTACTGTGAGTTCCTGCTCTTGCTGCTGCAAAGGCTGTGGCTCTCCTCCCTCAGCCTGCTAGTCATTCTGTTCCCTTGGATGATCGTGTTGCTGTCTGTTGGCAAGTACTATAATTTTATAGTGCACAGTGATCTTCTCCCCAGAGGAACAAACTGCGAGACGTTAAACCTCTCCCAATAGCATTGTCTACTTACTTTCACCTCTCATGTGACTAGGTCATTTTACCCAGGCTGTGTATAGGACACTTGTCATTTTAGTCACCGCCATTTATTAAATGGCGACCTTGTCCCAATCTGTGCCTACTGCTCTAAACCCTTGATGATGCACCACTTTCTGATAGTGCCATTTTTTTAACTGTTTGTTTACATCAGTTTGCTTTTGTCTTTGTCAGATGTTTTTGCAGATAAGTGTTTTGTTGATAACTTCTTTCTTTTTATTCGCTGCAGCGACATGGCGAAGCAAATTTGATCTCCCCCCTCCATGGGGATCTCCGCCATCTCAACGATGTTTTGAGAAACTCCCGTAGGGGTGTCCTCGTCCTTAGATGCTCCTGTTTTTTAAATGTGCTGGATTGTCTTCTTCACCTCTGGTTTTTATTTGGTATTTGTTTTTTCTTTGATGTGGGTACTTATGACCTTACCAGTTTTGCACCATAAAGCACCAACCAGCCAACCAAAAGAGCAACTTCCTCCAGGACCTCTATAGACATTGAGAATATGAATGCCTAACAACCTAATGCTAGGTCACCTGAACATTGTCTGAAACAGAATACTAGGCTATTTACATAACAGGAGACTATTGATGATGAATTGCTTTGTGGTTTTGCAGGAATTTATGGATCGGATATCAAAGAACTCAGACTTACTAGTAACTCTGTCTGTACTGCAAGGAGCAGAACGTAGTGTATCTGTAACGAAAAGATTAAAAATATGCTGTTTACCGTATGGCATTGATGAATCAGATAACATAATGTGGGAGAAGTGCCAGAAACAAAAAAAGGTGTTAGGTTTGGTGGTGGTAAATAGAACCTAGTAACACTGGAAATAGTGTAGCGGAATATCACAATGAAAAATGGGTTGTATAGATAAAATGCTTGTAAACCATTTCATTGTATTTCTTACTATATGTGGACAATCGATAAATGGCATATATTTACAATAGAACTGTAAGCACTTTGTAATTTTGACAAATCAGCTTTGTTAGAAACGTCTCGAACCGTTTTCAGAATAGTGTCGTCTTATGTTTGGGTGTATGTAATGTGTGCAAAATGCTCAAAGAGGTAATTAACATTTCCAATTCAGAATTGACATTTCTGAAATACTTTAGACTGTGGATCCAAGAGAACAGAAAAAATCTTTTATGCTGTTCTTACTATGTTTTAATTGTTGCATCATACAGGAGTCAGCAAAAATTTGTTGTTAATTCTCAGTTACAGATAATGCCTAAAAATTTTTTTTGCATTTCTTACTATCTGTAGGACATGAAGAAAAGTCAAAAACCACAAATTTTTTGCATATGTTTTTTAGTAAAGTTTGTAGAATGATGGAAGCAACTCGCAGGAAGAATGTCATTTAACTCATTATACTGTTGTCAAAATTTTTTTTGGAACTCAAAATTTTCTCAAAACATCTTGTGGATGAGATAAACAAAATCATTGCCCAGTAATGTTTTATGCTACGAACTAAATAAGTCTCATGTTCAGTCGATTATAACTATTGAATGTGTACCAACGTTATTTTCATGCCAGTAAATAAAGGAAAGCTGTTATTCACTGGAAGATGATTGCCTTCGACATCATAAATATCAATCAAAATGTGAAACTCTGTTGTTGCAAAGAAAGGTTTGGTGGCATCTTTGTGTGGTCACCTGTGAGGTTATCCTGAATACGGAAGTTGGAAGGTCCTTTTGCTCTGAAAAAGGAATTAAAAAATTTTCATAATTCAGAAATTTCATCCTCTCAAGATAGTTCCATGAAATGATGCAAACGTGCATGTAGACTGAAAAGTATTAAAATAAAGCCATCCAAGAAATTATACTGTAGGCCAGAATTGATGACAGAGCACCTTGAATATACAGATAGATTGTTTTAAGTGTCTTAAATTGTAGCGAAGAAATTGAGACAGTGGAATACTGTGAGAACAATACTTTGCGATAGCAGACACAGATATGACCCCAAAAAACCCTCTTCAGTTTGTGACATTTTTGTCAGAAATCAAATACAACAGTTAAAAAATGGCAACAGTATGAGATGGAAATAAAAAGTTGATATTATAACTAATTGGAAAATGTAAAACAAAGTTAACAGCAAAAGTGAAGTACCCAGAAGACATCGTCAGTTGTCAGTGTAACTTCATATATATCATCATTGGGTATGTAAATGATATGAGGTTCATTCAAATGAAACCTGGTCAGTGCGTCTACCTTTGCCTTACACATAACTGCGGGTATGGTTGCACCATCTCTTGGTATAGACTGATGCGTGCGCACTGATGTTGCATAGTGCCTGTGTGGTTTCACTCCGAAGAGGTGGTGGTCACACAAGTTATCGTCCACTACTGAACATGCAGACAAGTAAGCAGGAACAGCAGGAACAGTGAGGAGTGATTCGAATTATGTCATCAGAGGGAGTTGGAGGCTGTGAAATCAATGGATGAAGGTAAAGTGTTTTGGAATGGTGCGAGTCACTGGAAGACGATGCTCATCCTGGACAGGCTCATCATGTCATCACAATGGAAATGGTTACGGTCGGACAACTGCAGAATCACCGTGAACGAAATCCATCAGTTACTGGGTATTAGCGTGGGCACCGCCCGCACCACAATGCATCAACACTTGAACTTTCAAAAAATCTGTGCGCAGTAGGTTTCCCATCAACTGGTTGCCGAACGACGCAATGCTCAAGAGGTGCTGTCTGAGTGATCTGAACATTATCACTGGGAGGAATACGGCTTTGTCATGTGTTGTCACAGTTGACAAAATATGGTGTCACCATTGCATTGAATTGTGGTTCTGTGCTGTGCAGGATGACTGTCATTGGTGAGTTATGGCAGTGAGGGAGGGGGAGGGGGGGGGGCACAGGAGAGGCACAGCAGTGTAATTTCTAGTTTTGGCCATGAGATAAGATTTAAGATTATGGCTGGTAGTGGTTGAGGAAACTGACTGGAAAATGGTATGTTAATGACATCCCGTGTCCCCATGTGTTACCTCTCATGTGACAGTATCATTGTTTCATTTTTTGTAGAATAATGCTTGTTCATACAAGGCACATGGCTCTATGAACAATATCTGGAATAAAACGTAGGGAGCAGCTCAAATTTAGAATGTGTCCCAGTGTCAGTATTCAGGATATTAAGAACTGTTTAAAACAGTTGTGGGCCAGATTACCTCAGGAGGAGATACAAAATCTTTAACACCCTTCCAAGTTGAATCTGTGCACGCATCCAGTCCAGATGCTGTATGTCATATCTATGAGGGCTCATACTTAAAAGTGCTGTAAATTTGACTTAATTTTATAACCACTGGAACATCACATATCCTCTCAACCTTCAAAGTTTCATTTTGTTTCCTTCTCCACTTCTGGGTTCTTTGCTTTGTCACACAATGTATTAGTATGCAAGAAATGGAGCAGAGGTGGAAAGGTTGTTCTTATTACATAGATGGTCTCCTCATCTGAAGGTGATCTCATTTCTCAGAAATGGTATTGTGCTTTCCTGTGAACTATGTAAGCAAAACAGGGCGGGTGATGTGCAAAGGTTAGTCGTTTTCCAAGAGACAATAATATAATGGAATACTTCAAGGTTACTCAGTAGGCTGTATCTAGAGTTAACTAATCTTTAAATTGGTGTTACTTGGCAGCTCCATTTGAACAATTAGAAAAGGCCACAATGATAATTTCCTGCAACACTGATTTGGTAAGACAACTGGGGATACAGACAAACAGTACAGATAAGGGGAAGTAACTGAGAGCTGCTAAACCTGATGTTCTTAGTTTTTCATTGGCTTCAGAGCAGTGCAGACCATTAGTGAAAAGGACGAGACCAATAAAATTGGAATCAGATTGATAGTATTGTAGAAACTTCAAGAAAAAGGAACCTCATAAAGCTTACACAAGTTGTACCGTATTTACTCGAATCTAAGCCGCACTTTTTTCCGGTTTTTGTAATCCAAAATACCGCCTGCAGCTTGCAATCGAGTGCAAAGTAAGCGGAAGTTCTGAAAAATGTTGGTAGGTGCCGCCACAACTAACTTGTGCCGTCGAATATATGTAGCACTACACAGGCTTGCTTTGCAGGCACAAAGATAAATACTGGCCAAAACCTCTGCGTCAGTAAATAAATTTTAAAAAAAGGTGAAGACGAGCTTCTTTCTCCGCCCCGAGTTTCGACCACTGCATTTTCATATATTATCCAACGAAGTAAATACAAATCCCGTATTGTTCATCTTCGAATGTAGCAGCATTTCAGTGTACTACGAAAATCCGACTGGCAAGACTGTTTGGGATGTTTGTCAATATGCCCAACTATACATTCTGAATTTTTTCCTACCCGTTTGAAGAGATTGTTGCTAAAAGAAACTTTTATGAATTGTGAATCACATGCAGTATTCTCTTGACCATAAGAATAATATGAATTTAAACATTTTGCCATGTATTGTTTCGTGTTTGTTGCTATCTCATTTAAATCCTGTCTGCCTAATGAACTACGAAACTAGAGTGAGACAAGAGCAAACGCGGAAGAATACAGTCAGAAATGAAGCACGGCAATTGACTAGATTTTTAAATCTAAGATGACTCTAATTTCTGTGCAGAATGTAATGTACTAAAGAGGTGCCTGCAAAGATTTTCAAACGGAGAAAAATTTTCGCTAAACTCTTGTTCAGAACATCTTCTATCATACACAGTCTATTATTTAGTTCTTGTTGGTCATTATCGAAGAAAGCAGCAGTGTAAGTAACAACAAATAGCAGTCTCTTGCTATTGTTTCGCTAATGAGACGATTCCTCTCTTTTTTTTATATTGTAAGCAGAGGTAGCGCGCACAAAAGCAAGCCATGCCGTGAGCGGCGGCAGGCCGTAAACACTCATTATCAGAATGTGACAAACAATGCATGACGCAGTACAGTAATGCATTTTCAGCTTAGTGATGTAAACACCTATAACAAAGAGAACGGCACTTATGAGATCAAAGAAAAATAAGCAATCAGTTCAAACCAGACGAAGCATGTGAAAAAGGAAGGGTACCCGTATAAATACGGACGGAGTGCCTGACACATAGCAATGGCTACCTGGCAAAGCTTAACTGCTAAGCTTAAGACTCGAACCAAACTACTGTAGCTGTATTGTCATTCATTCGACCTAAATTGTCTCATATTACAATGGACCAACTTTGTTTCGATTTGGAAGTGCGGCCTAAAACTTCTCTCCCCTTGAATTTTGAGTCTCACATTTCAGGTGCGGCTTATATTCGTGAAAATTTTTTTTCCTTAATTCAAAGTCTCATTTTTCAGGTGTGGCTCAGATTCGAGTGTGGCTTAGATTCGAGTAAATACGGTAGTTCTGAAAACTTGCACCTTTCATTTACGACAACAGCAAAACACATTGCATGCAGTGATGTTACACAGCAAAGACGTTAATATAAACATTTCACTTCAACACCTCTCCTAAATGGAAGTATTGTTAAATACAATACTTAACACATTCCAATTAATGACTTATAGATATTAAAGCCAGACATATGGTAATGGTTTGGTGAGAATATCTACAGTTTGCTTATTGGCCAGCATATGCTGAATTGTTAACAGGCCTCCTTCAGTTCTTTCATGGGTATAGTACATGCAAACATCAGTGTGCTTCAACCTCTTGTGAAATTAGATTTTTGGTAAGTTTGGTGGCACTTGCATTATCTACAGGAACACTGTCCTGTGGTGAACTTCCTTGATAGAATTTGAGTAGCCATACTGCTCCTCTTGTTCTTTCACAGGCAGCAACATATTCAGACTCCATTGTTAAGTGATATGCATTGTCAGTTACTAGCTAAGGTAACCACTGCTCCACAAAATCTTGCATCTGCTAACTGAACATAGTTGCTGATCACTGGCATAATGAGCATCAGTAGATATCTCCATTCATGGCTAGTGTCGCACTTTATATCCATTGACACTGAACCCTTCATATACTTTAGAATCCTTTTTACCAAAGACCATTGATTTTCTTGAGGATTTTCTAAAAATTTTGACACATAGCTCACTACGAATTATATATCAGACTTTGTGCCAACAACTAAATACCATCAAGTGAGGTAATTTTGGATGATTTTGTGATTGTTTTCACCATAACTTGAATAGGTATTGTTAGACTGAATTTTTGTTATGGGAGTGGTTGGGTATTTGTAACAAATAAAATATCCTAAAAACAGTCTTATTTGTACCCATATTTGCCTGAGACAGACACAAACAAAATGTTTGAAATCATCCATGGATTGGGATGACTGACAGGTGTTGTTTTTAAATCTCTGTCTGAAGTTTTAAAATATATGATGGAATTAGACAATATTTGATTCTTTAAAATTCTTTAATGTAATTCCTATGTGATTTTAATGACTTAACACCTTCTAAGGTTGTCTATCAGCATGAATAAGTGATAAGGATAGATATAATGAATTTTCTGTAGTAAAGGTTAATTTTAATAATATAGGAAAAGGAGAGATTGCTACTCATCATAAAGAAGACACGAAAGCTGCAGACAGGCAACACACACACACACACACACACACACACACACACACACACACACACACACACACACACAAAACTCCAGCATCTGTTTTTTCTAACAAAATACATTGCATATTTTTAAAGTTCTAAATTGAAATATTAGGAACACAACGAAGGTATTTTACTAAAAGAGCAAAATGAATTTTCTTACTTGACATTCAGAATTAAGTTGCAAACACTTAAAACATTGTCAATAAAGTTACAATGGCCTAAGATTCTAATAGTACATCTTCTTTAAAAATAATTGTACATCTCTTGTCAACTGGTGTAGGAAGTACTTGCTAGCAGCACTACCACTTGTTTCCACACTATTTTCTTTTTCCTGGAAGTTATTGCCTTTAATTGATCTCCCAGGAGGAATGTCCAGTTTGAAGCAGTGGGAATTACCTGGCGGTGGCATATTTTGAGGATGAGGAACTTCTTCAAGCAACGAAGTCCGTGTCACTGTTTTGCTGGCTCCCCCTCATTGTTAGACAATTTCCGTAAGACATGATATGGATGAAACAGGATTAGGCTTGTGGTGCGAAATCCACTCTTTGTTTTCAGTAGAGTTTGCTGAAGTCTTGGTGTCTGCTTCAGCAGAGATGGGAAAGCATCCTTGAAAATGGTCTTGCGAGTGTACTATGTCCTTCAGTTTCCTCATAGTTGATTATGTTGCTTGGTGGAAGATTTTCCAGAGTTGGCTTTATATTGGAGAAATAAATCTTAACTGTCCCTTCGTTTACTTCTGCCTGAGCTCTTTTAATATTTTCATTTAAGTGAACGGAGATCTTCTCGATGTTGCTTGAGGAATAAATGCCACCATTCTTCTCCAGGTAAATTGTTGGCATAATTCTTCTCTTTTTGGTCAGATTTATTGAGCATCCTTTCTCTAAATCTGTTTATAGTCAGTTTAGTGAAAGGAAATAACCAATGTGTAGCCGTCAAGATACTTTGCTTGTAAACGTTTTTTTCTTCTTTCTCATTTAGTTGGTCTACTGGTTTCCTTACAACTTTTTGGATATATTTCCTGCTCGTTATTTTGTAAGGTCAATCTATGTATGCCATACAACTCACACGCTTTTCTGTATGATAATTTGCCACACTCAATATCATGAGCAGCTTCATGTAAAAGTTCTGGTTCATAATTACACCATACTTCACCTTTCTACTTTTGTATGTTCTCAGCATTGTCCAAAATCATCCTGCACAGTACAGTTTTGTAAAAACCATTACTTTATAACTTCACACAAAAAACTCGACAAATTTGGACAGTACGTGCATCACTTAATAAAAAGAAAGTCTCCTAGTCCAGACTGTTTACCTATTAGTTTCCTGTGAGAGTATGCTGATGCAATAGCTCCATACTTAAGGATCATATACAACCATTCGCTCTATGAAAAAGCCGTACCCAAAGATTGGAACGTTGCACAGGTCACACCAGTTTTCAAGAACGGTAGTAGGAGTAATCCACTAAATTACAGGCCCGTATCATTGACATCGATATGCATCATGATTTTGGAACATATATTGTGTTCAAACATTATGAATTACCTTGAAGAAAAGTCTATTGACACAGTCAACACCAGAATGAGATTTTCACTCTGCAGCAGTGTGTGCGCTGATATGGAACTTCCTGGCAGATTAAAACTGTGTGCCCGACCGAGACTCGAACTCGGGACCTTTGCCTTTCGCGGGCAAGTGCTCTACCAACTGAGCTACCGAAGCACGACTCACGCTCGGTACTCACAGCTTTACTTCCGCCAGTACCTCGTCTCCTACCTTCCAAACTTTACAGAAGCTCTCCTGCGAACCTTGCAGAAGAGTTCGAGTCTCGGTCGGGCACACAGTTTTAATCTGCCTGGAAGTTTCACAGTCAACACCGATTTAGAAAACATTGTTTTTGTGAAACACAACTAGCTCTTTACTCACATGAAGTGCTGAGTGCTATTGACAGAAGGCTTTTGACTCTGTACCACACAAGTGACGTAGTGAGATTGGGTGCTTATGAAATATCATATCAGTTGTGTGACTGGATTCGTGATTTCCTGTCAGAGAAGTCTGTTTGTGACGGAAAGTCATAGAGTAAAACAGAATTGATTTGTCATTCCCCAGGTAGTGTTACATGCCCTTTGCTGTTCTTACCTATATAAACTATTTGGGAGACAATCTGATCAGCCGTCTTAGGTTGTTTGCAGATGACGCTGTCATTTATCGACTAGTAAAGTCATCAGAAGATCAAAACAAATTGCAAAAAAGATTTAGAAAAGATATCTGCATAGCACGGAAATTGGCAGTTGACCCTAAATAATGAAAAGTGATCTCATCTACATGGGTGCTGAAAGGAATCCATTAAACTTTCAAATAAATACCTAGGAATTGCAATTACGAACAACTTAAATTGGAAGGAGCACATAGAAAATGTTGTGTGGAAGGTTAATCAAAGATTGCGTTTTATTGGCAGGGCACTTAGGGAATGTAACAGATCTACTAAGGAGGCTGCCTACACTATACTTGTCCGTCCTCTCTTCGAGTACTGCTGTAAGGTGTGGGATCCTTACCAGGTGGGGTTGACAGAGTACATCGAAAAAGTTCAAAGAAGGGCAGCATGTTTTGTATTATTGCAAAATAGGGGAGTGTGTGTCACTGAAATATACAGGATTTGGGATGGGCATAATTAAAACAGACTTATTTCACTGCGGAGCAATCTTCTCATAAAATTCCAATAACCAACCTTCTCCTCCGAATGTGAAAATATTTTGTTGATGCCGACCCACATTGGGAGAAACGATCATCATGATTAAATAAGGGAAATCTGAGTTTGTACAGAAAGATATAGGTGTTCGTTCTTTCTGCGTGCTATAAGAGATTGGAATAATAGCGAATTGTGAAGGTGGTTTGATGAACTATCTGCCAGATGCTTAAATGTGATTTGCAGAGTATCCATGTGGATGTATATTTAGTTGTAGATATAGATATCAATGTCACAGGCTGTTGAGCCCATTGACCATTGCAGTTAAGACTTTCTCACCAGTCACAGCAATAGAAAATTTCCACATAACAATACTGTGTAAGTTTTCAACAATGACTGTTCATCAGATATTTACCTCGGTAAACAATCAATCCAAAATGTCGTGGAACATGATACATACAATCTTGTACTAAAATAACTGGCACACGGAAGTGAGTGGCAATTTGTTGCTATGCAGTCAGAAATAGCAAATGAACCATACTGTCCAAAATTCGTGTGAAATAACTGTTTGAAAGTACATAAGACAGCCAGCTGTTCCTCAATATGGAGCATTAGCTGGTTTATCATTGGTCAGCTCATCTGCTTGTAAATGTTGTTTGATAGCAGTTGACACAGGATTTAATAGTCGTAGTATTTAAGAAGTATTCTACTGGCTTGAAAGTAATCTTCAACTCATCGTGGATTTTCCTCTGGAACTGGCTGGGATCTGCCTTACGTCAGTGAGCCGGAGATTAATTAGGAAGCCCATGAATTGTTGATTCCAGCACCTTGGAAATTTAGCCCATACAAACTTCTGTGAAGTTAGCACACCAAATCAGTTCACTAAATCCCCCCGGCTCAGTTCCATCACCAAATCGCTTAGGCTGCTCCAAATATCTCTCTTTTAAGATACCATTCAACGAAGCAGATTTTACATCACACTGTGACGAGTGAAGATTCTCATTAACAGCAACACACACAATTTCTCATTGTATTGTATCAAGCAACATGTTTAGTTATAGTTAATGTCTTCTTGTTGAGAAAATCTGCAAACAATTAGTCTTTCTTTATAGCAGTCAATTTTACCATGAGCTATATACTTAATTCTGTAAACCCAACAGTTTATAATGGCAGATGTTCCAAAGTCCATGTAGCATTGTCTGCCATTTCTTACCACATTGCTTTTCTCCTTTGTTCTGAGCCTACAGATTTAGTAGCCTGTAGGCTCATTTGTTTCAGCCAACATCATTTCAGTAGGACGATCTGGTTTCTTCAGTTGTTGGCTGTTTCTCAATACTCTCATTACAACTAGATTCTGCAGGTTCCTTAAACACACTACAGTTATCTTGATGATGACTCTGACTCCCCCCTGCGGGTTCGGGGGTTAGAATAGGCCCGCGGTATTCCTGCCTGTCGTAAGAGGCGACTAAAAGGAGTCTCAAATGTTTCGGCCTTATGTGATGGTCCCCTCTCGGGTTTGACCTCCATCTTTCTAAATTATTCCGAAGAATGAGCCAATTGGGGAAGGGCGCCTTACATGGTGCATTGTATCTGTGGTGCATTGAGACCTTTAGCCGGCTTTTTCGTCGTTGCAATGGTGTCCCGCTCGTTTTCCATCTCTTGGGAGAGCATACGTCCCTGGGTGCGATTACCACGCTGCACTGTGCATTGTTGCTTTTAACTGCGACGACAACCTTGGACATTTTTGCACCTAAGATCCAGCACGGTAGCCAGTCCGTTGTGGTGGGGCTGCCATGTACCCTGTTGGTTGTAGCCCCCTGACAACACAGGGATCGCTCTACTGATGCCTGCGCCGTTAACTCCCCACGTATGCCAAGGAGTAGATTCCCATCTCCCTGGGGCATCAGGACTCCCGGCAATGGCCATCCTGCCAGGTGGCTATTGCTGCGGCTGGGTGGTGCCCGTGGGGAGGGCCCTTGGTCGGAGTAGATGGCATCAGGGCGGATGACCTGCAGTGAAGCGTGGTACATCATCTCTCGCTGGCAGCCAGCCACCAGCAGTCTCTAAGCGTTCGAGGGCTCATTTTAAAGGTAACGTTTATGACCCCAAATCGTTCCCATCCCTGGCCACACCATGGGAGGAACGAAAGGCAATGAATGACAGTGACGTGTAGTCGCCCAGGTATCTCGTCTGTACCAGAGCTGATGGTGACTCGTTTCTATCCGTGAAGCTTCAGTTCTTTGTAGAGCATTTAGAGGACAAGTTTGGGGAGGTGGAGGGCTTGTCCAAAATGTGCTCTGGGTCAGTTTTGATAAAAACGGCATCCTCTGCCCAGTCACGCAGGTTACTTGCTTGTGACAAGTTGGGGGATGTTCACGTTACCATCACTCCACATAAGAGTTTAAATATGGTCCAGGGTGTTATTTTCCATAGGGACCTCCTTTTGCAGTCTGATGAAGAGCTGCACGCCAATTTAGAGCGCCGAGGTGTACATTTCGTCCGGAGTGTTCATTGGGGTCCAAGGGACAATCAGGTAGCTAACGGTGCTTTCATCTTGGCCTTCGAAGGTGATACCTTACCAGAGAAGGTCAAGGTGATGGTCTACCGGTGTGACGTCAAACCGTATATCCCTCCCCCGATGCGGAGCTTTTAGTGCTGGAAGTTCGGCCATATGTCTTCCCGCTGCACTTCCAGCCTCACATGTTGAGAATGCGGACCTCCATCTCATCCAGATACTCCATGTGGTCCGTCTCCCGTCTGTGTCAACTGTGGAGAGCCTCATTCCCCTTGCTTGCCGGACTGCAGTATCTTACAGAAAGAACGCAAAATCATGGAATATAAGACCCTGGACCGACTGACTTACACCGAGGCTAAGCGGAAATTTGAACGGCTACATCCCATGCGCATTATGGCATCTTACGCCTCAACTGTCACTCCTGCTCCAGCTCCTTCAGCTGCAAGATATACAGTCAGCTCTCAAGAGTCAGAGGACGTCACCTGCCCCCTTGACGATGGGGGCCCCTTCTCTCGCTGTTGCTCCCACACCATCTACCTCGGGAGCAGCACCCACTAAACCATCGGGGACACCAGTCCCCACTTCTAAGCCGGAGAAGCGTAAGTCTTCTTCGGCTTCTCTCGCTCGGAAGGGATCCCTTGGGTCACTCCCTTCCCAGGTTCCTACCAGCGGCACAGCAGACACCAACCAATGGCTGAAGAAGCCACAGGTCGCTGGTCGACGGGCTTCGCGATCCTCTTCAGTCCCAGAGACTGACTCCAATAAGCCCTCTCAACAACGGCAACCAAAGGAACAGCGAGAGAAAACGACTTTGAAGACCCGTAAGTCCAAGACACCTGCAGTGGCACCTACTCCACCGCTACCTAAAAGCTCTGCGTCTGAGGATGAGGTGGAGATCCTTGCGTCCGCTGAGGACCTCGATCTCGCTGATCCCTCAGACGCAATGGATAGCACTTGCACGGGTGCTCCATCGGAGGCGGCAGGTGACCCAGCGGCGTAATCTGCCTTCCCAGTCCCGTCACGGCTTTCTCCGCAATGGACAATACCATCCTCCAGTGGAACTGCAGCGGTTTCTTCCACCATCTAGCTGAGCTCCGACAACTTATCAGCCTTCACCCTTTCTTCTGCATTGCACTTCAGGAAACTTGGTTTCCAGCAATGCGAACCCCCGCCCTCCGTGGCTATCGGGGTTATTATAAGAACGGGGCAGCATATGAAAGGGTGTCTGGTGGCGTCTGCCTCTGTCCTTCACACTCTGCACAGCGAGTCTGTCCCTCTCCAAACACCTTTAGAGGCTGTCGCTGTTCGGGTGTGGATGTCACAGGCTGTTACCGTCTGCAGTCTTTACCTTCCACCGGATGGTGATGTCTCGCAGCATGTCCTGGCTGCGCTGATAGCCAAATTGCCGCCACCTTTCTTGCTATTGGGCAACTTCAACGCCCATAACCCTCTGTGGGGTGGGTCAGTGGCAACAGGTCGAGGCGCCACCATTGAGCATTTATTGTCGCAGCTCGATCTCTCGATTTTAAATGATGGTGCCTTCACACACTTCGGTGAGGCGCATGGCACATACTCCGCGATTGACCTTTCAATCTGTAGTCCTAGCCTCTTACCGTCTGTCCAATGGAGTATGCACGACGACCCGTGTGGTAGTGACCACTTTCCGACCTTTCTGTCACTACCACAGCATCACTCTTCTGGGTGCCCTAGCAGATGGGCTATGAATAAGGCTGACTGGGACTTGTTCTCCTCCACTGCCGCTATTGAGCCTCTCTCTAATGATGATATTGATGCGGTGGTTCAATCGCTCACCACCGGCATCGTTACTGCCGCCGAGTCTGCCATTCCCCGTTCCTCTGGGTCCCCTCGACGGCAGACTGTGCCTTGGTGGTAGTCTGAGATCGCTGCAGCGATTAAAGATCGCTGGCGGGCACTACAGTGTCACAAGCGACATCCCTGCATTGAACACCTCATCACCTTCAAAAACGGCTTATCCGCCAAAGCAAGCAGGAGTGCTGGGAGCGATGTGTGTCCACCATTGGCCTCCATGTCTCTCCATCGCAGGTCTGGGCCAAGATCCGATGCCTCTATGGCTATTGGACCCCTGTCAGCGTCCCTGCGCCCTCACTGAATGGAGCAGTTTGTACAGACTCCGGCGAAATTGCCAACAGCTTGGCAGAGCATTTTGCTCTTAGTTCCGCTTCTTCCAGTTACCCACTGGCCTTCCGCTCCATTAAAGAGCGGATGGAACGTCGGAGCCTTTCGTTTCACACCCACCACCCAGATTCTTACAATGCTCCATTCAGTGAGTGGGAATTTCGCAGTGCCCTAACCGCTTGCCCCGATACCGCTCCTGGGCCAGATGGCATCCACTGTCAGATACTGAAACACCTTTCAGTGGACTGCCAGCGGCGCCTCCTCGATCTTTACAACCGTCTTTGGGTCGAGGGGGAGTTTCCGTCGCATTGTCATCCCTGTTTTGAAACCTGGAAAGAACCCTCTGGAGGTGGACAGCTACCGTCCCATTAGCCTCGCCCACGTTCTTTGCAAGTTGCTTGAACGGATGGTGAGCCGGCGCTTGAATTGGGTACTGGAGTCTCGGGGCCTTCTGGCTCCGTCTCAGGGTTGGTTCCGTAAAGGCTGCTCCGCCACCGACAATCTGGTGAGCCTGGAGTCGGCCATCCGTACTGCCTTTGCCCGCCGTCAGCACCTGGTCGCTGTCTTTTTCGACATGCGGAAGGCGTACGATACGACATGGCGTCATCACATCCTTTCTACACTTCATGGATGGGGTCTTCGGGGTCCTCTGCCGATTTTTATCCGCAATTTTCTGTCGTATCGTACCTTCTGCGTGCAAGTCGCGGCCTCGTATAGTTCCTCCCACGTCCAGGAGAACGGTGTGCCACAGGGTTCTGTTTTAAGTGTGTGCCTGTTTTTAATAGCCATTAACGGGCTCGCTGCGGCCGTGGGAAATTGTCTCCGCTTCCCTGTATGCTGACGACTTCTGCCTTTACTACAGCTCTACTGGCATTGCAGCTGTTGTACGTCAGCTACAGGGCGCTATCCGCAAGTCGCAGTCTTGGGCTGTAGCGCATGGTTTTCATTTTTCGGCTGCCAAGACCTGCGTTATGCATTTCTGCCGGCGCCGAACAGTCCATCCTGATCCGCGGATTTATCTTGCCGACGAACTCCTTGTTGTGGTGGAGACCCACAGGTTTTTGGGTGTCGTTTTTTATGCCCGGCTGACTTGGCTGCCTCAGATTCGGCAGCTTAAACAGGAGTGTTGGCGGGATCTAAATGCTCTGAGATGCTTGAGCCACACCCGCTGGGGCGCCGACCGATCTACCCTGGTACGGCTCTACCAGGCCTTAATTCAGTCTCGTCTGGATTATGTGAGCCTGGCTTATGGCTCAGCATCCCCATCTGCGCTGCGGGTACTGGACCCAATCCTACACAGCGGCATACGGCTTGCCACTGGTGCTTTCCGCACCAGCCTTGTGGACAGCATACTAGTGGAGGCAGGTGTCCCTCCCCTGCGGTTACGGCGCCAACGTTTGCTGGCCGCTTATGCTGCCCATGTGTTAAGCTTGCCCAGGCATCCAAACTATCGTCTCCTGTTCCCGCGATCGGTCGTGCATCTGCCAGAACATCGGCCCCGGTCTGGTTGTACAATCGCGGTCCGCATCAAAGAGCTTCTCTCCGGGCTTCGGGTTTTCACTGTTCCACCCCCTTTCCGGGCCACTTTGCATACACCCCCATGGTGTGTTCCTCGCCCTTGCCTTCGGCTCGACTTGGCACAGGGCCCGAAGGACTCAGTCCCTCCAGAGGCCTTCCGCCGCCGCTTTTATTCCATCCTGGCCACGTATCAGGGCTCTGGCATTGTTTACACTGATGGTTCGATGGTTGCTGGTCATGTCGGGTATGCACTCACTCTAGGGGACCATTCCGAACAACGTTCCTTGCAGGATGGCTGCAGCGTTTACACTGCTGAGCTGGTAGCCATCTTTCGTGCCCTAGAGTATATCCGCTCCTGCTCAGGTGAGTCCTTAGTTATCTGTAGCGATTCCCTGAGCGGTTTACGAGCTCTCGACCAGTGTTTCCCTCGTTCTCGTCTGATAATGGCTATCCAAGAGTCCCTGCATACTCTTGCCTGTTGCGGCCGCTCTGTGGTCTTTGTGTGGACCCCCGGTCATGTCGGTATCCCGGGCAATGAACATGTTGACCGCCTGGCGAAAGAGGCCACGAGTAAACCATATCTGGATGTTGGCCTCGCAGAGACTGATTTGCGGGCAGTCCTCCGCCGAAAAGTTTTTGCGCTTTGGGACGCTGAATGGCGCGATCGGATCACGCCCAATAAACTCCGTGCCATTAAGGAGACGACGACTGTGTGGCGGTCATCCATGCGAGCCAACTGCAGGGACTCGGTCGTCCTTTGTCGGCTCCGCATTGGCCACTCCCGGCCGACACACGGTTATTTGCTGCGCCGGGAGGACCCTCCTCTATGTCGCTGCGGCGCGGCTTTGACAGTGGCCCACATTTTGTTGGCCTGCCCCCTTTTAGCTGTGGTCAGGCAGACATTTGCGCTGCCTGATACGCTCCCTGCCCTTTTATCTGATGACCCTGCTATGGCTGGCTTAGTTTTAAGTTTTATTCGGGCAGGGGTTTTTTATCGTTTACTCTGAGTGTGTGTTCTGTTCTTTTGTGTTGATTCTGGCCATTGGCCTAAGATTTTACGCTGAGTTTTTAATGTGTTCTCGGTGGTTGGCTTTTCCTTTTTGTCTCTATGGTCGGCCAACCACCGTCACACTCTGTGTGATGTTAATTTGTTTTGTCTGATCTCTGTAGGAGTATTTCTTGTCCTGTGTCGTCTGACGTCTTTCCTGCTGTTTGTTTTTATTCTCTTTGGTTGGTTTTAATTTTTTGGAAAAAGGGACCGATGAGCGTCGCAGTCTGGTCCATTTAATCCCCCAAACCAACCAACCAACTCTTAGACTTTTCACTGCCCATTTTATTCAGGATTAATACCATTTTCCTTCCAGTTTTCTCGGGTTCAAAAACGTCCTTACCCTTAATAATCAGTTTTTCCGATTCAGTACACATTCAAAAATCACAAGTGCTGTCAGAATAACCAACAAAGATTCCTAGTTTTCCTTTAGGATCACATTTCTTTCGCTTTTCCTTCTGGATATGAATTAAACTCTTCCTCCCAAAACTTGAAGCTTACTTATATACAGTAAAACTCCCTTATTTGTTTTTCAGGGGAGTAATGGGTAGGGGCTGTTTTAAATGTGGAAAAACATATGAAAGGAAGTGCTATGCTCGCAAATTAACTTGTAAAAAATACCAATGGAAAATACAATAAATCAAGAGTTAAATTACAGAAAACCTTATATAGGCCTACTAGATACTTGAAAATTCAGAGAAAAAAGTAGATCTATACACAGAAGAAAATGTAATTTTGTAAAAATTTGCAATTTTGATTGTTTTACTCTTTGCTGCAGCTATGGTGTTCACTGTACCTGCATAATGGGATAACTGTCATTTTGTTAGATACATGATAGTGCATCAGAAATGTTTCTTTAATGCACTCACTGCATCATTAAGTCACTAAGGAATGTCGAGGCCCTTCTGTATTGTCCTAATCAGAAGTATCTTCCTAATCAAAGTCCCCTGAAAAGTGCATTTTGAGCTGTCTGAGATAGTCATGGTTTTGGTAGTGATGAGATTTTTGTTAACATTGACGTAATCCTCAAACGATTACTGCCCTTAGTCACTTCCGTTCTTCACTATGTGAAAGATCATTACTATCGTTGTTCCCATCATGATCATGGACTTAATTTTCAAATCTGGCTTTTTGGAGAAACTTCCAAGCACTAATGTCCAAACCTGTGTTTTGAAGCTGTGATGTAGTGCTTTGCCTTTCTGAAGAAACAAATACAGTATTAATCTCTTGTAAGTGTTCTTTGGCTCCAGTAATACACAAAAAAAGGCTAGTAAAAATTTTTCCAGTAATATGGGTATTTTTGCTACTTCAGTTTTTATATTTACAAATCTAATGGTGCCACAAGAGCGTTGTATGATAATAAAACTTGAAATTATGTATTACTCAAAGGTCAAGTGGCAGGTCACTTGTGCAGTTTACAGGAAAGAATTCCACAATCACATTTCTATGATAGGAAGTAAGAGGAGGGTGTGCTGCACACCTGCCTACGAACAGTAAAATCTACACACGCTAGACCCATTTTTTTGCAGCGATGCCTTGAAGTCGGCTTTCACAGTGCAAAACAGAACTGTTACGCATTGTTTACCTTTTCCTCTATAGTAGTTCTTTCCTTAGAATGCATTGTGTGGTCTGTCATTAAACTGTAAAACAGGCTTGTCTCATTCATGTTGAAATTGTTTTTGGGGTCGTATTGGGATGTCAGTTCTATCAGGTGGGTTTTTTCCAATCTTGCACTACCTTGTGATCAACACTATTGCTTTCGCCACCAACATTCTGACTTCTGATGCCATGTCTGATCTTAAATTTATGAAGCATTGAAACTTACTATACCATGTTTTACCACCAATTCAGTTGCTTCCTTACAAAGCATTGGGCTGCTAATAGGAATGCCTTCTGCTTTGTCACCTGAACAGCTGCAACAAACAGTATACACCTTCTTTCCTGCTGCGAATGCATGTCCGGCTACTAGCAGAAATTCCAAACACATCTGCTATCTTAAATATTCTTTGCCATTGCTGTGATAGAATTAAAGGTAGACACAGCAATTCCTAATTCCTTGGCAATATTCACTCATTTCCTATTCCTATTTTTCTTCACTACACTCAAAGTTGGTAGTTTTTCAGTGATTGTAATGCTTTCCTTCTTTCATTCACTCATGTTACCAGTTCTCAAAATAATCAAGACACACAGAAATTACAGCACTGCTGCCCATACAGTAGGCCGGACTTAAATAGTTGCCTTTAATATGTGCATTACTTCAGTGAATGCAGTTAAGCTAATGAGCTGTTGATGTGCTTTGAGATTCCCAAGTGACATGCAACAACTCTTGACCAGTTGAGCCCTTCTGGTTTGTCAGAAATTGTATAACTTTGGGGAAAAATTGGCTGCTACAGCTAGCACCAACATTTCCTTCAGCTGTCACCACTTTTAACTGTAAGTTTCAAACTTCATACTTTGTATACTGTACTTTTTAACATTTGGTTTTCGTGATGACTATTGCTGCAGTTTATACAGTTGTAATGTATCTGTCAAGCTATAAAACACTGACGTCTGTCACATCAAAAATTAATCATTAGTTGGCTGCAAGTGCTTGCAACAATTTGATTTTTGTAGTTGCCAACACAACAGAGGCAACTGTTATTACACTCTTTGTGCTACACCCATTCCATCTGCAGTGCCATGTTAACCCCTCAAGCCGGGAGCCCAAGTACGTACTCGCGCGCTGCGAATGTCCGTGGCGGCAACTGCTAGTTGCAGTCTCGGAGGTGAAACTGTATTGCTCTGCCATCTGTTGACGACAGCCGATGCTACTTTGCCAGCTAACTACAGACATATCTGTGCTGCTCTGCTTCAAATATCTTTGTCATGAAGTGAAGTGAGGCAGTCGGGAGAAATAATGTGTTGTATCCTACAGTCCGAGCGACACTCTTGAATGCATAATGATGCAGCCAAACACTTCGCGCAGTCTTCAGATCAAATTCTCGCAATTCTCAATGAACCGACGAATGGTTTAGGCAGTATAAATGACAGCAGGAGTGATCTAGATGTTGACGATGAAAGTGATTTTGACTGTTTGGAAGAAACACCCGAAAGAAGTGAAGAAGAAACGGCAGACAGTGACGATGACATCGAACAAGGTGCACCAGTGAAATGCGCACGGAATGAAGAAGACTGGAAATGGCAAGAAGTTGACAGCTCTTATGTCTCTCTGAAAACACCATTCATTGGTAAATGTGGACCTGTGACACAGGTAAATTCTGCAGCTGAAGCGTTCAAGCTGTATTTCGGTGAAACGAAAGTAGAAACAATCGTGTGTGAAATTAACAGTTATGCTGCAGATTATATACAAAAACACTGTTCTAAAACCTCGTTGTAGGCTACGTAACTGGGTAGATACTGACAAAGATGAGCTTTGTGTTTTTCGCGCCGCAGATGTTGATGGGAATTATTCAGAAGCCATCCATAAAGTCATATTTCAGCAAGGATCCGCTTTTGAACACGCCAATTTTTTACCAGAGTATGCAACGAGACAGGTTTGAGCTACTTTGCAGATTCCTTCACTTTGTAAGCAATGAAGAACTGAATACATTTGAAGGCAATAAGAGATTGTTAAAGTTGGGTTCCGTCATTCAGCATTTGAATGATACATTTAGAAATACATACATCATGGGAGAAAACATTTCTGTTGATGAATCTCTTATGTTATGGAAAGGAAGGCTGGCAATAAAAACGTATATACCTCCAAAATCAGCAAAGTTTGGTATAAAGTCCTATGAGATCTGCGAATCTTCCACAGGTTATTTATGGCAATTTATTATTTATGCAGGAAGTTCCACAGAAATAAAAAAGAAATTTCTTTCTGCAGATACCCTGAAAACCAGTCAGATTGTAGTGAAGCTTGTTGAGCCTCTTTTCAACTTAGGCCATACGCTCTGGATGGGCAGTTATTATAACGGCATCCTTTTGTGCCACTTTCTGAAGGAAAGAGGTATGAATGTAGCTGGCACACTTCGACTGAATAGGAAGAATGTGCCTGATGCATTGAGACATGCAAAACTGAAGAAAGGTAACTAGTAGCATATCATTCACACAGTGTAATGGTACTGAAATGGATGGGTAAAAAGCAGGTTGCCTTTATTTCTGTTTTTCATAATGATGCAGTTGTTATGGCAACCAAAAGGGCAATGAGGTAACAAAGGCTCAGTGCATAAAAGAGTAAAATAGTTTTATGGGTGGTGTAGATTTGAAGGATCAGAAACTACAACCTTTCCTCATGGAAAGGAAGAAAGGTGTAAAGTGGTATATGAAAATGTTTAGACGGCTGATGAATGTTGCAGTGCACAATGCTTTTATTGTTTACAATGCTAGCGGAAAAACAACGGAAGAAATGCATCTAAATTGAAGGCTTCTGCTCATAACACAATTGCTGGAATTCACGGGGAGAATGTAACTTCACCTCGATGTGGGCGACCTTCAAAAACTCCTGTGCATGAACGGCTCACAGCAAGGCATTTTATTGAGAAGATCCAGCCCACAGAGAAAAGGAGTAAGCCTACAAAGAGATGTGCAGTCTGTTGCAAGAAGACAGGGAAACATAAGGAAACATCGTTCTGGTGCAAGGACTGTGGTGTAGGACTTTGTTTCGAAGATTGTTTCAAAATATACCACACTCAAAATTCATTTTAAGTGACAATTTGACTGAAACACTGCATTCTGGGGCCAGGCAGCCATTTAAACTACCGCCAGTTGGCTGGCGTGCGCCTGGAAACTACTGGCTTGAAGGGTTAATAGGCAGAGCTTACCGATCCCGATCCCCTTGCCCGCAACCAACCTCTGAAACCAGACATCATAAATTGTGCACTCTGTAGATATTGTGCTGTGACCAGGAGGGGGAGTGAGAAACAGAAATGTTTTACTGTAGCTGTATCATCTTTGCAGTGAATACCGTTAGTGTGTTGTGCCATTCACAGATCTTGTACTACTAGTTGTGTGTAATACCTGGCCTTGGCAGCCAGAAACAGTGGTGTGCGCGTGCGGGCGGGTGCGGGCGTGTGCGCGCGTGCAATTCAGATGAAGGCCTTTTTGGCTGAAAGCTTACTTGTTTGACAATTTTGTTTTTGTTGTGTCTGTCTGTGACTTGACATCATCCACTATATGAGTAGCAATGTCCTTTTGTAATACTGTCATAATTACTTAAAAGCTTTGTTTAGCACCCCTGCCCACATAAACTTGGACAAAGCTGAGCAAGCAACATGGTTTGAGCTAGTTTCACAACAGTTCAGTCATCGCAGAACACGTGCTGAGCATGAAAAGTTGTATGCAATTGAATTTGGTAAAATCTTTCACTTTAGTATTGTCAAATTCCCATGCACCGTCACATTAAAATTCTATTGATGGTAGAGCACAAAAGTTCTTCGCAACCCTCAGCATTTCTGCCATTGTCTCGGCAGTGTCAGACTTCTGCGTGAGTAAATATACAATGCATTGTCTTAAATAATTACAGGTAAAGCACAGAAAATATTCAGTGATGTACATTACTTATGCACACATAGGTCAGCATGACTCACTTCTCCAGGTCGTATATATTGCTGCTGTCGTGACTGAAAACTGCTCCGATGCTGCTGCCCTTAAGACATGCCTCACAAAATTCACCAAAGTCTTCAACTTCAACACTACATTACTCCAGGGATTGTCAAATATGGATTTTGTTCTGATGAGCCAAGTGTTCTGCCAAATTTGCTGATTCCTTCTACCCAAAATTTACCTCAAAACTGAAAGGATGTATTGGTTTTGCCATCATATCTCTCTCTTCAATCAGTTATCACCTTTTACAGTGTCATTGTTTTGGAACTCACTTTTCTTTCGATGAATAAAGATCTAATCCCCTGTCATAACAGAGGATACAGAAGACATTTTCTGCCCTTCTGGAGTATACTAAAAATTATCTATATGGCGTAACTTCCACCCTCCATCAACAAAAGCTTCAAAATAGTCCCACTGCATAGTGTATTCATAGTCAAATTATTGCCCATAAATATCTGCATTGGTTTTGCAGACTTCTGCACACTGTTAGATTTTCTTAGTCGTGGGATTTGTCGCTCTGTAGTCAGCAATCGGTCTTTGTCCATTCCTGCACTCATTACTTCA
The DNA here is from genome assembly GCF_023864345.2 of Schistocerca serialis cubense. Lineage (NCBI taxonomy): Eukaryota > Metazoa > Arthropoda > Insecta > Orthoptera > Acrididae > Schistocerca > Schistocerca serialis. The sequence continues at coordinate 611,235,710 of NC_064642.1, forward strand.
CTGATGAAAGCCTGGTCAAACAGTTCACTTTGATATTGGCAGCGGACACTTTAATATTTTTACATATTTAATATAGTCAAATCTGCCACAAACAAAATGTTAAAACTTCTTTTGTCATCTTTTCATAGTTATTTGAGGAAGTAACATTCCTGACTGTGGTGCCACCTGCATTTTTCATTGTTATACATTTGCTTTGATAGTGAAGAGTACAAATAACTCGTCCATCAAAGGTTTTAATTCTGTTGATCTTCAGATCTTGTCCATGATGACTGTCATAGACTTTTGTAACTATCAGTGTGTCAAATAGATGCACAAGTAATAATGATTTATCGGGTTTCATGTAGAGTTGCTGTATGTGAAGAACCATTTTTTTAAAACGAGCTAGATGTGTCACAGTATCATTGTCTGAAGTCATGTTAAAATTGAAAAACTCTGAACAGAATATGCATCTGGCTTTGTTTTTGTTTGAACAATGCATGTAGCTTGTCCCACCTACCTCGCACAATCACATGCAACCATTGCTTCAACAATGATCTGACACTCTGCACGATCAGCTGTCCCCTAAGTTTTTAGATAGTATTAGTTGTAGTGTGCTCCACATCCCTGTTGGTACCTTCAAATTATTCATGTCGTCAGACTGTAAAAAATAGACAAAATTTTAACTTCATTTCCATTTTCGTAATTGGAATTCTTGTGTTCACGTTTTAACATTGCAGTAGCTTTCAGTTTCAAATCGTGTTCTGCAGTTTGTTTTTATTATGTTTTAAATACAACTGAACTATACATGCTGCATGAGTGCTGAGTGTGTAGGGTTCACCAACTTTTGCCCTTGTACTGCTGCACTGGAGTCCGTTAAGCAGTCACAACACTGTTACTGTACACAAGTTTTGATTTTGAAATTGCTATTTGGATTATGCTAATACAGTGTTTGGACATTTGTTGCAGTTGTATAGTCCCCAGCTGTCACATTAAACTTTGCCATTAAATGGTATTGTACCTTACATTCTGTATATGTTGTTGCATGTTTTTCTAGGTTTTTACCATAGTGTTTCCTGACATCTATGAGGATGGATATCACTGAATAAATTTAACTGTGGAGACTTTTTGAAAATTCTGGAAAAAGTTTCAATCAAGTGATTGAATAGACTTCTCAGAAAGAAATGGTTATGAAAGAACAACAAAGGAAATGTAGGCAACTAAAACTGTTAAATTCCTAAATGTATTTCTGTTAAGAAATAACTTGTTAAGCAAAAAAAAACTATTTATTTCAGTAAAAGATTGAAAACTGTTAGAATATTTCTTAGGCAAGCAGTAGAAATTGTTGCTGTGTGCAGGCAACAAAATGGGACTTAGAATATCGTCGTCTAGTGCGGATGACCGTTAAAGTGGTCCTGTGTTATGAAAAGAAATGGCATCTAGATCATCGCTCCTGGTTGCTGTCGTGGTGGGTGACAGCCGCGTTGGTATTCACCTCTTTTGGGGCATCTCCAGAGACATCTTCACTGGCAATAGGTCTGTTTGTAGCAGGGCCCATTGCTGAAGATAATTCTACTCCAGTCAATGAGATTATAGGCTGAAGATGTATCTGGAGGTGGCACAGACAACAATGGATACCAGCCTGTCCCCTGCCATATGGCCCGACAGCCACGAGTGGTGGTCAGGGTGTTATTTCTTTCCACAGCAGGACCTATTTGGTTATCTGTGGAACCAAACAGCACAATGGCACGTCAATGTTTGCTCTTTGTGTCAAGCCATCCTGGACTTAAAAAATGACCACCTGCACATGAGGAAAGATTCTACTGATTGTCTTCGTGCTTGCTAAACCCTACCTTGGCCAGCAAGGCCGCTTGATCTCTCTCCATTTGAGAGCGTTTGGTGCATTAAGGTCTGGTCCTTCCAGTCAGCTCAGGATTCTTATGATCTAACATGTCAGTTCGACAGAATTTGGCATGATATCTGTTAGGAGGACGTCCAGTAACTCTGTCAATGCCAATTCGAATAGCTGCATGCATAACGGTCAGACACATTGACTTGCTCAATTTGTGAAACTCACTCTCTGGAATAAATTACCAATTTTTTCAGAAATTTTAGTCTTTTGCTTGTCCGTATGTGTACGTCACATCTACAAATTTGCCCCCTTTTTGTAACTGCTTTGTGGTGCGACCTCCACCACCCCGAATGTGTTTGCCTGGATGCAGCAAATATATAATAAAAGATGAATATTGCCTAGCAGATCTTAAGTTTCTTCACCTGTCTCCACTTGTTCAGATGCATATCCAGTAATAAATGATTGTAGTAAAATGGTAACAATGTAAATCGTGATCAGCGGTAACGATGTAAATCGTGATCAGCGGTAACGATGTAAATCGTGATCAGCGGTAACGATGTAAATCGTGATCAGCGGTAACGATGTAAATCGTGATCAGCGGTAACGATGTAAATCGTGATCAGCGGTAACGATGTAAATCGTGATCAGCGGTAACGATGTAAATCGTGATCAGCGGTAACGATGTAAATCGTGATCAGCGGTAACGATGTAAATCGTGATCAGCGGTAACGATGTAAATCGTGATCAGCGGTAACGATGTAAATCGTGATCAGCGGTAACGATGTAAATCGTGATCAGCGGTAACGATGTAAATCGTGATCAGCGGTAACGATGTAAATCGTGATCAGCGGTAACGATGTAAATCGTGATCAGCGGTAACGATGTAAATCGTGATCAGCGGTAACGATGTAAATCGTGATCAGCGGTAACGATGTAAATCGTGATCAGCGGTAACGATGTAAATCGTGATCAGCGGTAACGATGTAAATCGTGATCAGCGGTAACGATGTAAATCGTGATCAGCGGTAACGATGTAAATCGTGATCAGCGGTAACGATGTAAATCGTGATCAGCGGTAACGATGTAAATCGTGATCAGCGGTAACGATGTAAATCGTGATCAGCGGTAACGATGTAAATCGTGATCAGCGGTAACGATGTAAATCGTGATCAGCGGTAACGATGTAAATCGTGATCAGCGGTAACGATGTAAATCGTGATCAGCGGTAACGATGTAAATCGTGATCAGCGGTAACGATGTAAATCGTGATCAGCGGTAACGATGTAAATCGTGATCAGCGGTAACGATGTAAATCGTGATCAGCGGTAACGATGTAAATCGTGATCAGCGGTAACGATGTAAATCGTGATCAAATGAGTGTAATTAAAGAGAGAGAATTCATATATGAATTATAACTGAGTCAGTTAAAACATGCAGAGGGAGAACATACAGAATGAACACTGGAAAGAGATATAACACCACTTCAGAAACTGTTTCTCTTTTGAGACTAAAATTGAGGCAAAGCAAGAAACAAGGCTGTGTAATGTTTTGGGTTTGTTACTTTTAGCCAGGAAGATGTTGAAGATTCATAACTCACACCTGAAGCTTTGAGTGTTGATGTAATGTTTTCTATGCAATTATCAAAAAAGAAGAAACCATGCATAATATTCAAAAAATAACTTCAAAGATCTGTATTACCAGAAAAAACCGTATCAGTTTACACCTGTTGTAGAACAGAAAGACAAATCTTTGACCTCTAAATTACATTAACACCACAAAATTTAATGAATCCAATGAATCCACAGTCTGTCATTGTGTGTGTGTATTTTATTTACTCAAACCACATGCACAATATTGATTCTAATGAGTAAATTACTTTCTGATAAAGCAGTTTAGAACTGAAAATGATTAATTACTTTTGAGTTTCGCTAGTAGACGATTAAAAATCACAACTCATTGTCTCGTGAAAGTATTGTTGGTAGTAATGCATTTGATCCCATTGTATTTAATCTGTAAATGAGTGAGAAGACTATAATATCATTAGTGACTTAGTTAAACACCTACGATTTTTCTTATTAGTAACCTTTACAGAAACTGAGCAGTTCTCAATGAATATTTTGATGAAATGTGACAATTACCAGGTGTAATAAATGAAGGATTGTTAGCAAATGAGAGTATCTGTGTTTTATTTGTTCCAGCTATCTTAAGACATTTAATCTCTAATTTTTGAAAAATTTTCTTATAGTGCTGCACTGCAGTTCGAAGCTGCTTGGGCACTAACAAATATTGCCAGTGGAACATCAGTGCAGACACAGGCTGTGGTTGCTGCTGGAGCTGTCCCCCTGTTTTTACAGTTATTGCTATCTCCTCATCAGAATGTTTGCGAGCAAGCAGTGTGGGCTTTGGGTAAGTATAAAAACAATAAAGTTGAAAGTGATTAGTGGAAGTACTTTGCTGGGAAGGAGATAGTTTTTGTGTTAATTTTGGAAGTGCTGTTGTCTAAACAGTAAAATTATGCTGTATTCTGGTGTTGTAAGAAGCATGGAGATTTAGATGTACATAAATCATTCAAGAATGTCTCTCTGAAACAGTACTCCCAGTTACAGTATGTAGATAATCTATAAAAGAGCAGTGATGATGTTTTAAGAAGAAAATGAGACGGAATACAGTGGCAGAAAGCTGTAGATTCCCTTATTAAATGCAAGGGCTGTTCAAAAAACATTTGACTTTCATTTATAGTATCAACCTTTATTCAGATCAAATTATTTGATATTAGTCACCTTCTAAGTAGTCACCTTCAGCTTCTATACACCTTTCCCAATGCTGTTGCCACTGCCAAAAGCATTGCTGGAAGACATCTTTTAGTATGGTGTGCAGCTGCTCCATCAAATTCTGTGTAATATCTTCCCTGTTGTGAAATCTGGTCGCTTTGAGTCTTTCATTTTCAGGAAAAGTCGGAAATCAGTTGGTACTGGATCAGGGTGATAGGCAGGCTGACAAATCACAGCCGTGTTGTGCTTGGACCAAAAATTGTAAATTAAGAGTGGGTGCATTGTGGTGAAGGGCCCATTGCCCACAAGTCTGGCCATGTCTCACTGCTTCATGAAAGTGATGCAGAACCTCTTGGTAGTGCTCCTTATTGACGTTAGTACCATATGGGCCATGGTGGACCATGCCATAGGAATTAAAAAAGGTGGACAGTGTGATTGTCACAGTGCTGTGCACCTGCCCCTCTTTTTTAGGACATGGGATGAGGGATGCTTCTGTTATGATGACTTTTTCTGGGTTGCACCCATACACCCAGGACTCTTCACCAGTAATCATTATGTTAAGAGTATTGGGATTATTGTTCACAAAATCAAGTGTGACCTATGCAATTTCTGAATAAAGTTACTTCTGTTCAGTTGTTAGCAACTGTAGCACAATTTTGCTGAGGTCCAACTGCAGTCAAAATGTTCCATTAACATGCAATGAATAGACCCAGTTCAAATTTTAACCTCGTCTTAAAGTTCTCTGATTATGGTTAGTGTATTCTGCATGATCAGTCCTTCAGTGACGAATGGCATCCTCATTTGTGGATGTTGAGGGACTACCTGAACTGCTTCTCTTCGCTGATGAGTGGTCATCTTTGAAGAGGTTGTACTACATCTTTATTTTTGCAGTATCCATTGCTTTATCCCCAAACACTTGTTGCTGTATCATTTAAACACGAGAATCATCAAGCTTAAAACAATTACTTTGTTCAAATTTTTCTGTCATTTTGCCCTCAACGTAAAATCTGACTGCTACCACGTAGACATGTTCACTTGTCAGTGGCCAACAGACTAGTTGTTTACCCAGGTGTAAAAAAAAATCAAGCTGTGCACTACGTATGTCCACAAACGTGGAGAGCCCGTGTGACCAGATACAATTGTTGGTTTCATCAATAAAAAATATTAGATTTACGGGATAGTCCGTCTGAAGTTTTGGACGAGATTACCTCGAAAACTATACATCGGGTAAAAATAGTTGGAAAGACAAGTTAGTAAGCTCAAAGGGGGACATCAAATGATACTACAGGTGACCCCCCCCAGCCCCCATGGGTGGGGTGAGGACAACTTTTTAAGTCTTAAATGGAAACCCCCATTTTTTATTGCAGATTCGGATTCTCCATAAAAAGTGCAAAAGTTTTGTCTGAGACATTTTTTTAAACCATTGACAGATGGCGCTGAAATTGAGAAAAATTAAAAATTCAGAAAGAATTCATATTTATTTAGAATGATCCGAGAAGGATGCATCAAATCGATACAAAATGTGCACCAGTTCTTTCACTGTGCCAAATTAAGCTATTTTTTACAAAATGTGTCCTACCTGCCACAGTTTTTGATGGAGGGAGGTGGAATGGTATTAAAATCTCGTTAGGGAACTGTTCACAGTTGCATTACTCACCTGACTGTGGTGCTACCGTGGCCAAACTGCGAACGATGGCTCAGTATAAAGGTTGGTGCAATGTGATCAGACGTCACTTCACTTTCAGATTATGAACAGTAAACATCAACTGACGAAAGTAAATTATTCTTTAGCGAAACATAGGTTACTATCCTCCTACAGAGGCTGTTGATACGATTATAATTTTAGGTGGAATGCCATAACAATTACGCCGCAACTGCGCAATTGTATGAAGAATGTTTCCCAAACAGATGACATCCAATTTCCCAAACAGACAACATCCAACCGGAAACATTATTCGAAATTGCCCCCAACGAGCTCGAAATGGATACATGCACCGTCCACCTTATTATCGTGAATACAACGAAAATGACGCTCGTACCCTTACCGTTCTCACCTGTGTTCAACTGGATCCTGAAGGGAGTAATCGTGTGATTCAGAGACAAACTGGAATACCGAAATAAACTGTTTCGAGGATTTTGAAGGCACATAAATATCATGTGTGTCATATCATACTGACACAGGCATTAATGCTGAAAGATATGCAAATATGCATGCATTTCTGCCAGTGGGCCTGGGAAATAAGAGGTAACAATGATTTTTTAGATACGTTATGTTCACCGATGAAGCTGTATTAAAAAACGGTGGCGAATTAAATCATCATGATTGTCATTATTGGTCTCCTGTTAGTACACACTGGCACAGACCCGTTGACAATAAACACAAATGGTCATTTATGGGCTGGTGAGGAATTTTAAACGGTTACTTGATAGGGCTGTATTTTTTTGACCGAAATATTACTGGAGAATCTTATTTACAACTTCTCCGTGATGATTTGTTGGAGCTAATGGAAGATGGTGATGTAGAAACTAGGCAATGAATGTGGTTCCAACAGGATGGAGCAGCTCCCCATTGTGCTAAAATGTGCGGAACGTCTTAAGTTTAGGGTATCTTCGTCGGTGGATAGGATGCAGAGCACCATTTCAGTGGCCTCCACATTAAACAGACCTAACATCTCCTGATTTTATTGTGGGGTTATTTAAAAAATATTGTTTATGAAAGACAGCCCGCAACTGGAAACAATGCAGCTATACCGAGGGATGTAGTAATCAAAACTGTGGACAACTTTCGCAGACAATTGACTTTATGCATCGAAGCAAATGGAGATAATTTTGAACCATTTCTTCATGGCTAATTTCATTAATTAAGCACCCCTAATTTTGAAAGGCAAGGGACTCTCACTAATGAAGCACCCCATGGGAACATCATTCAGCTAGGTCCATGTCGTCGTTCCTGGGTAACACTCAAAGTAGGATACAGTACATTTTGTACAAAAATAGCTTAATTTGGCGTAATGAAAGAATTGGTGCACGTTTTTATCAATTGAATGTGTCTTTCTCGGGTAATTCTAAACAAATCAGAATTCTTCCTCACATTTACTTTTTTCTCGATTTCAGTGTCATCTGTCAATGGTTTATAAAAATGTTTCAGACAAAACCTGATTACTTTTTTATGGAGAATCCGAATCTGCAATACAAAATGGGTGTTTCCATTTTAAGATTTAAAACTTGCCCCCACCCCACCCAAGGGGGCGGGGGCTGGAGGTCACTTGTAGTATCATTTTGAGCTTACGGACTTGTCTTACACATTATTTTTACTCGATGTATAATTTTCGAGATAATCTCATCCGAAACTTCAGATAGACCACCCTTTATATGAACAGTTGTGTTCATCGTTTTAGCTCTACTCTGTTGTTCAAAATATGTGATGTGTTTGAATTTGCTGTACGTACAAGTATCCTGATCATTGTTGTTGGCTGTTGTGCTGTTAGATCAGATCAGATCTGGTCTGGTCTTTATCTGTTTCATATACCACTGTTGATAGGAAATAAGGAAAATGCTGCTGAATGTGTATTCTGAAAAAAAGTTCATATCATGCTTAAGCTATTTTCAGTTTCTTGTTTTGTTTAAACTGCCTCAGGAATATGTTGATGACTTAATCAATATGACCTGACAGGCCTTTCCTGTTTTGTCAGCAGATAAATTTTTAAAAACATTCCCATTATTTCTTAATTTACTAATTGATGTAGTACATTGTGTAGGTCATAATACCTGTAGTTCACTGGCTTTTAAGTAAGGCTTAAGAATTGCCCTATTAATACATTTATTGCAACATAGTTTGCCAATTTAGTGTACATTAGAAAATAAATTTTAATCATATTTTTCTCTTCCACAGGAAACATAATTGGTGATGGACCTAATCTCAGGGATTATGTTATCAGTTTAGGAGTTGTACAACCGTTGCTTCAGTTTATTAAACCTGATATTCCCATTAGTTTCTTGAGAAACGTTACTTGGGTGATTGTTAACCTGTGCAGGAATAAGGATCCTCCACCATCCGTCCATACAATCCGTGAGATTTTGCCTGCTTTAAATATGCTGATACACCATAGTGACACAAATGTAAGTTATAGCATTAAGTGTGCCGTAAACTACCCAGTAGTCACGGAACTTTTACTGTTATCAGTGTTAAGCCATTTGACAGGTAACTTACTTACTATTAAGTGTTGAACTGCTGTTTACAGAATTGTTTCTACTGATAGTCCATATTAGAAATTATTAACCTTTACTCATAGACCACTTATCAGTTTGAGTTATGTGCATTGTAATATGAAACAGTGACTGATATACTTCAACTGAACTATTACAAAGATTTTCAAACATTAATTACCTCTCAGTATGATGGCCAAAAATTGCTCATCTATGTGCTACATAGACTCTCAGCTTATTAACTCATGATAATCTTCTCAGGTATGTAGCCAGATCCTGGACACAGTATTTCCAGGGTCCATCTGGCTGCAGTCTTCAGGTGGGAGCACTGTTTGCTAATCTTACCAGAACTGATTCATATAATGAAAGGTGGCCCATTTATATGCTGCTGAAGGCCAACAGTGTGCTAATGTGTAGCCTCTGTATTCTATTTATAGTTTTCTATTTATAATGGCTGACAGTCTAATTTCAGTGTATTATTTTACAACAGTTACAATTGTGAGATGTGGGAGTAACAATTTGAGTCTTATGATAAAACATGTTGTTGTGTTCCTTTGTGAGACAATGATAGGCCACTGCAGATTTCACAGGCTGCAACAGTTGTAAGTAGTTATGGTGCTCAACATGTCTACAGTGAATGGTGCAAATAGTTTGTCAAAAATATTTTTTTCCTGTAGTGGTAAGTGATTTGATAAACTAGGACTTTCTAAATCCTGGGTCACCTTTACCAAGCCAAGAAGTGCACTAACTTTGGCTGGCAGACAAAATATGCTCTGTCTTTAAAATCTATTCTATCTTTGAAGAAACGCCCCCTGCATATGGTAGCAAAGATATGTTGCAGTGGGCTTTGCCCTCGTGCATTAATATATCCTACATTGAAAGAGCAGCAACCCAGTTCATTACGGAGGATCCAAATGTATTAACCATTCCAGCAGACACCACCAATCCCCTTCCAATGTTCAAATGTTCATTCTTTTGCAGAATAATGATGTAGGCAAAGTAAATTTTTACTTAAGTACTTGGGATACCGAAGACTGTAGAATGACGCTACTGAACAAATGAAATGGAAGATGCTTTCACTTTCAAAGAATGTCAATGTACTGAAAAACTGCATCCTGATGTTGCTGTTCCACGAAGAATATAGATGTCAGAAGTTCATGCAGAATGGGTTCCACTGCATCCAGCTGAGTAATTCAGGTGCACTCACTTGCAACTTGGCCAACTATTTAGCATTAGTTCTAGCTCTGATGTCCGAAAATGTGAGCACCACATTTCCAATTCTATGATTTTTATCAGCAGTTGAAGTCTTTGTGTCTTGGTCTCTCATTTTTACCTGTAATCTTTGATGTAGTGTGTCCTACTTGGGTTCCCCATGAAGAATCCTTGATGTTAATTGTTGAAAAACTAGACATAGAAATGGAGCTGTGCTGTCGTGTGCTAAGGTCTACATATTATTTATTCAATAAAAAATATTATGAGTGGTTATGGAGAGCCAATTATCCACCATAACCATCATTGTATTTTTGAAGTATTTTGAAGACATCACACTGAGGAAGATTTTTTAAAGCCTGCCTGCTTTTGGAGGTACATCAATAGTAAGTTTGTGGAGTGCCCATAAGGAATAGGAAAATTTAATTTCTTTGATTATTTAATCAAGTTAACAAAAAAATTGAGAGAGATGGAAAACTTAAGTTTCTAGACATATTGGTATACAGAAAGGACAAAGGGATTAGAGAGAGAGAGAGAGAGAGAGAGAGAGAGAGAGGGGGGGGGGGGGGGAGGAGGGGGGGAGGAGAAGTGTTTATATAAACTGATGCACATAGATATCTGCAGGCAATGAGTTGCAATCCACCATACCAGTGCACAAGGCCCCTGCAGATGTCAGCAAAGAGGGTGTATGCCATCTCAGATGCAGAAAACTTGACACAAAAGCACAAGCTGGACTGCCTTAAGCTTGTCTTAAAGCTTAGAGGCTACACACACAGATCCATTGGGCATTCGGTTTTTTCCAAATCCAATGAAAGGTGCATGTAATCAGTGACTTTCCTACCACATGCTGGGACATACCTCCAAAGATAGGACATATTTTAAAAAGATGTGTACTTCATCTGCCAGCCAAGATTGGACCACTTTTTGGATTGGTAAAAGGTGACCTGGAATTGAGGAAGCCCAGTGTTTACCAAATACATTGCCACTGTGGGAAAAGTACGAGGGTTAGAACTTAAATAGTGGCAAATATTTATTCACAACCGATACAAAAGAGTTAAATGTTTTCAACTGTTACTGTCTTCAAAGTAGTCACCAGTGTTGTGTACAACCTACTGTGGAAGGTGTAGTATACGGTTAGCAGAGCCTGTTCTGTTGATGGTGCGAATGAAGTGGTCTACTGCCTGTCGAATCTCTATAACAGTCCTGAAGTAAAAGCCACGAAGTGGTTCCTTCATCTTCGGAATCAAATCAGTCAAGTCCGGGGAGTATGGTGGATGGTACAGTACTTCCCAGTCCCATTGACCGAACAGAGCAGCCACAGCTTGCGCTGTATGCGCCCGTGCATTGTCGGGATGCTCCAAAAACGAACAGTAATGTGACTTATGTCCTTGTGACTTCGACTTGATTCCGAAGACGAAGGAACCACTTTGTGGCATTCACTTCAGAAATGTTCCAGAGATTTGACAGGCAGTAGACCGCCCCACTCGCACCATCAACAGAACGCAGGCTTTGCTAATGGTACACTACGCCTTCCACATCGCCGACAACAGGTAATGCACAGTGCTGGTGACTTTAAAGGACAGTAACAGGTGCAAATGCTTAACTCTTTTGTATCGGTTGTGAATAAATAGTTGCCACTATTTAAATTCGAACCCTCGTATATTGGCCGAAACTATTAGCACAATTCACGATAGATGTCTTGAATACACATGGCTGTTGCAGCCTGAGAAATGTGGAGTGTTGTTTTACTGTGGACACACAAAGCTGTATGATAAGATACAAATGGTTTCCCCTGTTCTCACATTTTAAAAGAACCCATTAAAGTTAGACTGGCAAACAACATAATACAGACAAGAGTTTCCAATTAACCCCATGACATTGTATTTAAATACCCTACTGGTTGCTATGAAATCAGATGTAATAAGTGAGCTAATATAATTATTTTACATATCAGCTAATAGGATAGATATAGCAAACACAAAATAGTCTTTTGTAATGTAGTGCAATACAGTGTTTTTACACTGCCTTGCACTTTCACTTCTTTTTCCTCTTGAGCAACATGCAGCACTCCTTTTTGCGACATTTTTTTCTTCTCAGTTGGGGGTATCTGCATTAGATAGTCGACATTTTTGCCTGAACTCTCATAGGGATGATCCTCAATGAAAAAAGAGGGAAGATAGTGTTCAATGTCCTGTTGATAAAGAGTTTGTGAGATGGAGCACAAGCTCAGATTGTGAAAGAATGGGGAATGAAATCAGCTATGCCGTTTTTCCAGGAATTGTCCTGTCATTTTCCTAAAGCAATTTAGAGTAATCACAGAAAACCTAAATCTGGATGGCCAGACACGAATTTAAACTATTTCCTGGGTATACCAATAGCCCTGAAGCAGGTGTAGCAGTCCCCCCCCCCCCCCCCCCCCTCCCTTCTACTGACCTTATGATACATTTAAGAGCCATCTAACAGCTAGAAACTGAACTCCATGTATTTATACAGTGAAGCATGCATTTGCAAGCTGAGCTCATCATAAGATTTGAATGTTACTACTTCATGTGACTATAGCTACTTGTTTGATGTGATAGGATTAAGTAAGATTTGGAATGCTGTTTCATCTGACCTTGAAAAACAAGGCAGTTGACTTAGCTGGCAGACTGCATCAACAGTGGTACTCAATAATGATACATTGTTTTTGCTGCCTTTCACTGCTGGTGGCACTATAACTTCATTTTTGGTAGGCGGCAGCAGCAACAATTTCTGGCAAAGGTGCTGTGGGCCTTTTGCAGTGTATAAAAGGGCTGCCATTCAGGAATCAGTCTGGTGAGATCAGCAGACGTTGCCCACAACTGAAGATGGTGGCCAGGTGGACCATGGAAATATTGTCCAAATGATAACATCTGGTTGCAGACTGTACAAAAATCACGCTCGTGTAGTTTGAGACCAACTAGTTCTTCGAAGTGTATGTGTTTGTATCACTTCCCGAAGGTTTTTCTCTGTAGCCTTAAAATTGACTTGAATAGCATACATCTCAGGGATGTTAATTTGTGAGTTTTGTGTAGAGATTCCACTAGTAAATGACAGATGGCAAAAAGTAAAAAATTGTCAGACTGCAAGAAATGTTGCATTCTGTGTGATTAACAGTATTACAATCTCGGTATTAGTCTGTTGCACCTTGTTAGTAGTTACAGAAGTAAGTGATCATGTCTAAAGATTTTTGTAGTAGTTGATACTCTCCTGGGGTGAAAGGTTTTAGTGCTTTTAGTGACAGCCTCCTGAAGGCCATCCACCTATACTCTGCTTATGGTATCATATTACATTTGTTCCATTTATGGGCCATTCCATGCCAGTCAGTCTAATTTTGGAAAAAGTTCCTGCATGACTATTACAGATTTTGTTGACATTTTGTGTATTTTATGTGAACATTCACAAATGTTCCCAATGAACGTTGGTAAACATTTACTTTTACCAATGCAACACTTGCAGAGACTAGTTTGACCCCATAGTGTGGCTATCAACTGCACCTGTGAAATTTTGGCAACTTTGAAACATATCATCTCTGGCAGTATATTCTTGAAAGAAACAGAACTAGGCCATCTTGTACATATTTTTGCACTCTGTTAAACAAAATAATAAAGAAGTTGTCTTGAAGTTCTCATAAGGATAATTTGAAGCAAAGCGTGTCAAAAAATGCCTGAAAAAATATGAAGTTTAGCGTTTTATATCTGAAGATCTTAGATTACACAAAATTTCTTTCTCCTTCTGCTTTCCAGTAGTTTACAAATTGAGGGCAATTTTTTTTGTAAAATGCTGTAAATGGGTATTTTTTGCCCAATTGTATACAGAAATCTGTTGCAAACTCTTAAATAGTTTTCATTAGTATTGCCATGTTCTAAACCACCTAAAAAAATATGTTCAGGCCCTAAAAGCAATGACAAGGTGGACCTACTTTGAAAATACAACTATGTTCCTGCTAGTACTCAAGTCTCGACATATTTCGTGTTCTAAA